>NW_020664420.1:9476136-9500852 GCF_002925995.2 Terrapene triunguis | reverse complement strand
CAGTAAGTCCCTCGGCCCGCGCCGCTTCCAGCAGCTCCCATTGGCCCGGAGCAGCGATCCGCGGCCAGTGGGAGTCGCGATCGGCCGGACCTGCGGACGGGGCTCACGCCGGCCCGCCAGGGGCTTTCCCTACACGAGCGGCGACCCCTGTTTGAGAAACCCTAGTGTAGTGCTTAGTATTGGTGCTCCGCTCTGTTCCATGGGTAGGGCCCTAGGTTCAGCCAGAGTACAAATAAGTATTATTGTTATGGTTTAGCTTTGTGCCTGTGTACAAGAGTTTGCCGGGGCTCGACCCTCTCCGGGGCGGCGGGGAGCCACACCGGCTCACTACACACCGGTGAGCTAGAGAAATTCGTCCGGCCGTGGGGTCTCCCTCGGCAGCTCTTGCTGTAACTGGAAGAACACGGTAAGCCCGGCCCTGCTCAGGGCGGGCAATAATGCAAAGTCAGGAACTCAAGCCCTCAGTCAGGGCTGAGCAACAACAGTAGGCCCCAAGCCTCAAAAGGCCTGGGAGAGGGGGAGACTGCCACCCACAGGTTGGGTGGCAGGGGGGACGCAGGCCCTCCCACTCCACTGCGTCCCAGCCCGGGGCCCTAGCAGCGGCAGAAGACCCGTTGCTTAGTCAGTGGGGATCCTGGCCACGACACACTGACATAGGCTCTGGCAGTGCTGCAGCCAGACTGGGGTTGGCTGCCCCCAGGCTACTTCCACACTCCCCCTCGGGGCCTACCTGGGTCCTGGTGTCGGCCTCTGGGGGGATCCAGGACCATGGGTTCGTCAGGGCAGGAATTGATTGGCAGGCCCGGCGGCTCTTCCGGATAGCGGGCGCAGGGCAGGCCCGGCGGCTCTTCCGGATAGCGGGCGCAGGGCAGGCCCGGCGGCTCCTGGTGGCTGCCCTGGGCCGTGGAGTTTTCCCACGAGCTAGGCTGGAGACGTCTGGTCTCTCCAGCGGCTGGGGCCTTCCTGAGCTCTGAGGGCGAGCCTTTATACTTCTGGGTCGCCGCCTGACCCTCTGGGGGGGCGGGCTCTGAGCTCCCTAGCTCCGCCCACTCCGGCCTTCGGATGGTCTCTTCCCCCTCCGGGGCGGCGGGGAGCCGCACCGGCTCACTACAGCCTGGCTAACAGCGTAACTGTAGCGCAGGATTTCAGTTGTGAAATGCTATCCTCCTCAATATGTTATTCCTCCTGAGTGGGATCAGTCTGTAGTGGGCTCTGCTGAATCAGAACATAGTTGATGCTAGTTGATCACTTGGCAAGAGCAAATGGGACAAATGCCCGCTTTTGCCAAAAAAATCAGGACGGCCAGGACAGGGCTTAATAAAGGGACTGCCCCGGCCAAGACAGGATGTATAGTCACCCTATTAATTCAGCATCCTCATTCTCCTGTGTTGGCACAAGATTTTTCCAAGTGTTCTTATGGTTCCTTAACTTTCCATCATTTCTATTCATAACATGGGGTTTGGATAAGGAGTCCTTCTGTGCAAAGATATGTATGGGGCTTTTGTGTTTGAGAATGCTCGGTGAGGATGTCAGTAATCCACGGTTATTCTATACATTTTAGGTCAGTCTGCTGTTTTCTAGTTTCCTCTCCCAGAAAATAGTAATGACTTCAGATGTTTCGTAATGTCCATGAGGGAAAGCAATAAATCAGAGGGTGTTTCTTTTACCTCTCAACAAAATGCATAAAGAACTCCTGAGCAGTGAAAGATGACTGAGGCCAATCAGTCTGTCCTGTTTTGATGATGATTGAACTCACTTTGCTCATCACAAAATTCTGAAAGTTCAGATGGTATCAGCCACATTCTACCAGCTGTAGAGAGTGGATTGTGTTTGGTGTGGAGGGAGGGTATGCGTGAGAGACAAGGTTTAATTTAGAGAGTCAAGTAGGCTCTTGAGTAAATTGACTAATTTACATTAGTTCTCAAGGATTCTGGCCCAAGTTGCTAATTTGATAGAAAAAATGGCTGTGTACTTTTTTTGTACAGTTTTATTAAAATTAATAAACTAGCAAAATTAAGTTCAAATAAACATATCACTAAGGCCAACTACTATAAGCTCTTACTAAACTAACTAAAATGTAAACGTACAGTTATCAAATCAAGGGCACAACTGGAATCCAATCAGTGAGTTAATAATGATGCTGAATTAAATTGCCAATTAGTTATGTCAAATTATTACTGCCAGTAATCAAATCATGAGGTCAGTACAGCACATAGTCAATTCTTATAAATCCTAACCCCACGAACCTAAGAATGCAGTTGTCCTTTAATTCCAAACCCCCCTTATAGGACCTTGCCTGTGGTAAAGAAATCAACTGAATTGGTTGAAATTTTAAAATCAAAACCAAGCTAGCTTACCTCTCAGGCCTTAAAGTAAACTGAGTCTCCTTCTTGAAGTTCCTGAATTTTAAATGTCTATCCTATTTGCTTCCCCCCAGTGCCCAGGGCAGAATACATTATTTGTAATTCAATAGTTAAACAACAGCTCTCAATTCTTGGTTTTGCTGACACTTCTCACTAAACCAAGGAAACAGTTAAATACTGTAATTTTTTAAGCAGGACTTGTTTAGAGAATTATTGTTGGAACCTTTGCCAACATGAACTTTTACTGATGCTCATATGGCATCGCTGGTCAGTACCACAAACTGGTAGGGTCTTCCAAGCATTTAGGCTGGACAGGCTGACGTGGCCTGTCATAGTCTGTGTTATCTCCTTCCATAAGGCTGGTCCTGAAAAGTAGAAGTGTCATGGGGGCCCAAAAGAACACAATGAGTGGGATTCACATAGGCATTTAGGTGTCTATTTCCCCACTGAAATCAATGGAAGTTAGGTGCCTAAAAATCTTTGTCAATTCTGCCAAGATACTTAGGTCTCTAGCTCCTTTGATTTCACCTTTTGGAATCCCAACTAATGTCTGTCTTGACTGTTGAAATTCTAGCATGCTCTGCCTTATGGCACCTCCCAGAAGGTCTTCCAAGCAAATCAGGGATATCAGATGTCTCAGTTTCCAACAATACATCCAATCCTCATCGAAGTGGGCAAGCTTGAACTTTGGTCAGTTCAGAAAGTTCCCTTAAAGTGGCAGTTCTTTTACAATAGCCATCATTACAATCACAAGCATTGTAGGCTCCAAAAATATAAAAAGAGTGGGAGAAACAGAAGGTAGTTTTCCATTTCAGGGTAACAGATGACGCACGACTCTGGAAGAAGGCTTTGACATATTCATGAGGATAAATACTGGCCTAAGGAACAATCACTGTCATTTTTGCACACTACGACATCTTCATACATCCTCTTAAAGTTTCTTACAATACGTTTAGATACCTTATGGCAAGTGTGGCAATACGTTTAGATACCTTAAGCACCCTTCACCAGACGAGAAATTGAGGAAGTAGCTATGGGTAAAAGTTGGTGGCTTGCTCCTAGTCACTTTTCACCTAGATGCAGAGAGTTTTTACATCTTATCAATGTATGTTCCATTTGTGATATAGAAAATTAAAGTTAGGCTATTTCTCTTCACTGTGTGTGGGTCTGTATGAGATGCACGCACATGCAATCAGCTGAGGTTTAATGTGAATTTTTTTTCCTCAGAAACCATGTTTAGATGAGGGAATTGCTTTTTTTTTTTTTTTTTTAAGTAAAAACCTTTAAATTAAAAAAAACGAGGTGATTTTAAAATAATTGGCTTCAGCTTAGAGGCTGCCTTCTCTGCTTCCTGGTCTAAGCCAACAATTTACTGATGGCAACTAAAAAGAAATTTCCCCAATAGGCAGATTATTCTATAGTTGTCCATTTTGGGCTTTCTTGTACATTCTGAAGTATCTGGTACTGACCATTGTCAGAAATAGGACGTTAAACTAGATGGAGCACTGGACTGATCTGATATGACAATTTCTGTCTATTGCACATTCAAGCTCCCTTATTTTCCTCTAAATTTCTCTTTAAAAAACACTTATTCATGGAATCCTTCTTAGCTTCTCCTCCTGACTATTCATTTCACACGTGCCTCCTTCTCTAAAATAGTTTTCCAGGCTGTGTCTGGTGTATCTTGGATTGTAAGGTGCTCAGGTTAGGGAGGGACCATGTTTTCTTTGTTTATAAAGCCCGATGTAAATTTATAGTAACTATACCGTTACTGATAATCTTACTGACCCTCTGGGTGATGTAATGCAGTGGTTCTCAACCTGAGGTCCTTGGACCCCTGGCATCTGCACCTCCATTTGAAATTTTTAGGCGTCCACAAATGGAAAAAACTTGACAACCACTGATGTAATCCACCTCTGCTATTTACCTGAAACATCTCTTTCTTCAATGTCCATTCTCTTCCTCACAGATTTGATCCATATCTCACTCAAGAAAATCAAATGAATCTTGTCCATCCTCTTCCTAATTTAAACCTATGGATTTTTCTTGTTTGGGTTCTAGGTGTGTTCATTGTTTCAGCCAAGCGAACACCTTTTGGGACTTATGGAGGTCTGCTCAAGGACTTCACAGCCACTGACCTGACTGAATGTGCTACACGCGCTGCACTGTCTGCTGGCAAAGTCTCCCCTGAGATCATTGACAGTGTCATTGTCGGTAATGTCATGCAGGTTGGTAGGAGGGAATAATTGCTGCTACCTAGTTACTTGCTGAACACCTTTCTCTAATGCATTTCTACATATAACTGCATCGGTTTTTCAATTGGTTGTTGTTGAATGAGCCAAAAAATAAATCAAGGGGCTGGAAATCCAAAGTATTAATAATAAAGTGATTCTCTTTTATGTTTAAGGGGCTGACCATGCTTCCATTGACCTTGTTGGGACCAGGATAATTTAAACTGGGTAAACCTGTCTTTCTGTGAAATACAATCTGATTAAAAAAACAGATTGTATTCTCATTGAATTTCAAGCCCCTAGGTATACTGCTCTTCTTAGTAGTCCATGACTTCAGAGTTAGAACCAAACAAACATTGTTTTCTTTGGGTTTTAGTTCATTGCTGTTTTGCTGGAGACCATGTAACAGGTTGGGGCTTATAATACCTGAGAACCCTAGAAATTCTCTAAAGAAATGCAAAATAAATGTAATATCTTATAGATTGCATCAGGCAAGTTAGTGGCCTGGATGGGTCGATGAAACAACAAACAAGCCCTTGCCCCAAAGAGCTTACCGTCTCAAGGCACAGTTGCTTACAATGCAGTAGTCTGTACTTACCCACATGCTAGATCACTAGCTTTGTTTTGGACAGGCTGACTAAGCATTATTAGGATCTTTTTCATCTTCAACCTATAGATTCCAGGGACAGAAGGAACAACTGTCTGTCTAGTCTCCTGTATAAGTCTCTAACCTCCTGTATAACATAGAAGTTCTTCGAAAAAATTCTTAGAGCATGTCTTTTAGGAAAAACGTCCAATCTTGATTGTAAAATTGCCAGTGATGGAGAATGCATCACAACCCTTGGTAATTTGTTCCAGTAGTTAATTACCCTCAGTGTTAAAAATATTGTGCCTGGCCGGTGACTGTTTTTTCCAAGAGTGCCGAGACCAGAGAATGGTCATGAAGTATAAATAAACTTTGCTTTGTTCTTCTCCCATTAATAACTGCCAACCATATATACATTTTACCCTTTGATACTCGTGTTTTGTCATCTATAGTTAGCAGCTGAACAGTTTTGTTTGGTTTCATCCCATTTTATAAGCATGGTCTAGATAGAATCATAGATAAATCAGTGCATCCAAATTTCAGGCTGTTTTGTGTACAAAGAACAGTGCCATGCTACCAGTGGTAATGGTAGTCTTGCCAAAATCAAGCTTTCTTTTTTCCCCACAAGAGACAAATGTCTGTCTTGAATCAAAATGTGGCCATGCTAGCCACTGCTTCCGACAGCTTCCATTGGCCGGGAACGGCAAACCGCAGCCAGTGGGAGCTGAGGGGCTCCGTGCCTGCGGACGCTCCACATAAACAAACCGGCCCAGCCCGCCAGCAGCTTTACCCTGACGGGCTGGGTGCCAAAGGTTGCCGACCCCTGCACTAATAGATCTCTTTGTTCTGATGGAAGTTATTGTGGGTTTGGCCCTAAATGTTACTAGTCTATGTACAGGTGTTTTGATCATCAAACAGCAGTGGGGCAATGGCTGGTAACTCACTCATATTTAAAAACCTCCTTAGGAAATGAGATTTTACTATACAAATGGGTTAGGGCTTTTTAAAAAGCCCTATCAGTTGTCTTTACTCTCACACAAAGCAAATATAAATCAATACATTTACCTTCTTGCTGAACATAGATGCTCTTTTTTCTCATTACTCACTTTTTCTGGTCCTGTTTCTGATGCATTCTTAGTACCTGCAACTCCAGTTAAAGTTATTGATGGTCACCAATCAGGATTTGGTGCTTTTGTCAGCAGGTACCCTACTGAGTGTGTGGTTATCATCAGTTAGTGGAGGGAATTAGTTACTATTACCCCCGATACCTCACTTGAAACTTTTCAGCTGCAGTACCATTTTCAGGCTGATGTGTAGCTCTGGTGGGAAAGGATCTCTCTTTGAAATATGTTCAGAAACCTGCCTTCAGGAGATACTTTGGGAAGAGATTTCTTGAAACCATATAAATGCTTCCTGTGGCTTATAATTGTCAAGGAATCGGGTCCTCCAGAACTAACATTTACCTGAGGTATTAGGTATCCTATTCTGAGCTGATTGAAACAGTTGTTGTCCAAGTAAATTAGCGGTTTACAAATGCGGCTGTTTTTTTCACTTTACAGAGCTCCTCAGATGCTATTTATATTGCAAGGCATGTTGGTTTGCGTGTGGGAGTTCCTATCCCGGTTCCTGCCCTTACTGTCAACAGACTCTGTGGTTCTGGTTTCCAGTCCATCGCCAATGGATGTCAGGTACAATACTTGTTCTCTGTATATGAGCTACAATGATATATTATTCATAGCTTTTATCAAACTGCTGTAGTGAGAGAGGGGATGTGTTCTGAAACAAGTGCTGGGGGTTTGAATTAGCTGAAGAATGGCTCTCTGCTGAATACCGTGATGGTGTTCGGCTATTATCAGTAAGTGATCTCTTGTGAGCATCTCAATAAACATGTATCTTAAGGAGGAATTTAAAGGTGCATTTGCAGTAAATGTTGGAGTGCCTTGGAACTGAAAATCAAATGTGTTTGCTTAACTTTCCATATTTATAGGGATTTCTCATGGAGCTCTGGTGTTGCATACAAGAGTTCAACCTTCTAAAGACATTGATATAATTAGTGTAAAAGAAATTCATTAGGGCTAGTTGAGAAGGGGATGGGGGACGAGAAAGCAGCAACTTTTACAAAATTAAGGGTACTTAAACAGCTCTTAAACACCTGTGGCTGGCCCCGGTCAGCTGACTCAGGCTTACGGGGCTCAGGCTGCAGTGCTGTAAAGTTGCTGTGTAGACGTTCAGGCTTGGGGTGAAGCCCAAGCTCTAGGACCTCACGAGGGGCAGGAGGGTCCCAGAGTCTAGGCTCCAGCCCAAGCCCAAATGTCTACACTGCAATTTTTAGCCTCACGAGCCCAAGTCAGCTGACCTCAATAAAGCTCAGCTGTGTTGCAGATGCACTCTGTTCTCTTCGTCATGGAGCCTGATCCTGCACCCACTTGAGTCAATAGAAGCAGGTTGGGCTTCAGAAGTTTCAGAGTTTTTTTTAGCTCTCACACTTTCTGCTGATGTACCCACTTGGGTAGCTGAAATAGCTAGCACCGTGGAGAACTGAGAAACTTCTGATATGTTTTTATGAACGAGAGTGACTCCATTTTCCCTTTCACCTTGTATTGTTACCCGTTGGGTGTGACACAGTTAACTTTTTTCTTGAAACAAGACAAGCAATGCAATGACTATGGGGAAGTCCACCTAGCATGAGTGAACTAGCGGGAACTAAAATCACTGAGGGGTAACTAATGTAAATCCCTAGACTGGTAAACAATTGGGTAAAAGTACCACCTCCTGAGGAATATTGGGTTCAAGAGGCCCAGCAAACAAAGAACTAAGAATTGTATTAAGTGGGCAGCCTACTGTAGAGGATCGTAATGGAACTGACATGAGACTAAACAAGAGGGACAGACCCTGCTGAAAGGCTTTGAAGGAGTTTGAAACCTAGCAGGTCTCCATGCGGAAGGTGGGTGACACCTGGTAAGGCATGCATATAAGCTGTTTGTTGCTTTCAAGATACATTTTCTCTGTAATGCTTTTGTTTCAAATGACTACTTTGCTGTATGAAGGTTGGTTGGTCACTGGTAAATTCAGGAAGTAGCCCTTGGGATAGAGCAGGACAGCAAATACTGAACTCAAGCTTCTTAAGGTGATCACAGTGAATTGAAGGAGGAAACTGCAGCTTAAATTCCCAGGCAAGAGGGAGAAGAACACATGTTCTTTAACACGAAAGAGGTGATGACTAGAGGCGTGAGACCCGAGTGGGGATACTACAAAGGGGTCAAAGGTGCAGTTACCCTGGAACTGTGACAGCAGTGACTTGTATTTCTAAAATGTCTGTCCTCCAAGGATCTCGAAGCACTTCACAAAAACAGTTTAATAATAGTATCCTCATTTTAAAGCAAGGGAGCCTAATGGAAATAGAAGTTAATGACTTTGCAAGTCACAATATGTTTAATGGAACAGCACTGGTGAATAGCACTCAGATCTCCTGACTTCTCTTCCTCTTTTTATAACCGCTAGACAATCTGCCTCTTCTCCAAAAGTTTCTAATTAGACAGACAGTTGTTCAGTGCGTGCCCTGATAGGAATTCACATATGAAGTTCACCATATATGTAACGCTTTTTTTTTTTAACAACAGCAGTCCACCTCCTTTCCATTCCTATAACAAAAACAGCTGTTTTTGTAACAGTTTGCATGTTGTCACAGTCAAGAAGCGGACCTTTCACTGTACCCACTGTGGTTTTCTCTGCACTAGAAAAATACATTGAGGTGAGCTACCTTGATGTACACCTCTCAGTTCAAGAAGCTGGTAAGGTCCACCTTGGCTTCCACTATTTTAGCAGTGAAATTATGTTTTACTGGTCAAACAAGACAGTTTATCCTTCCTTTATCCAAGGATGAAACATTTCATATCATGATTTTATTTTGTTTGTGCAGAGTGATGTTTAAGGAAGAGAGGCACCTTATAAAATTAAACAGTGTTTTGTGCAAGCTTTGAGTAATCATACAGCTAAAAAATAAATGTCAGTTTGAAAAAATTCTGCCACAAAAACAAATTCCTCAAGATTAAGAAAATTTTAAAGTTGAGGTTATAATTCTTGAAACAGGTCATAACACACTCTTTTGGCTTTGTACTAGAAAGATACATTGAGGTTATCTATTCTGATTGAGGTCCATGATGTATCTTTCTAGTATAGACACACCCAAGAGTATTTATTAGTTTGAATGCAGAGAGTAAGGTTATAATTATAAGGTGACGTCCAAATTTTCTTACTTTCATGGAGTTTTTTACGAAGGTGTCCATTATTTACTACAAAAAAACCTCTACCACAATTACTTTTACAAGACTTGCACAAACATTGTTTTACAAGGTGCTTCCCTTCCCTGCCAGAAAGGTGCTGCACAATTTAAAATACAATCCTGGTAATACACTTTTTTGATGTTTGGCTAATAATAGTCTATACTGAATTAATATAAAAATAGTTTCAACTCTGCTCACTATGTAATACAGTAGAACCTCAGAGTTACGAACACCTTGGGAATGGAAGTTGTTTGTAACTTGAACAAAACGTTATGATGGTTCTTCCAAAAGTTTACAACTGAACATTGACTTAATACAGCTTTGAAATTTTATTATGCAGAAGAAAAATGCTGCTTTTAACCATCTTGATTTAATTGAAACAAGCACAGAAAGTCCTTACCTTGTCAAATCTTTTTTTTATTATTATTATTTTTTTACTAGTTTACATTTAACACCATACTTTACTGTATTTGCTTTTCTTGTCTCTACTGCTGTCTGATTGCATACTTCAAGTCCAAATGAGGTGTGGTTGACTGGTCAGTTCGTAACTCTGGTGTTCATAACTCTGAGATTCCACTGTAGATTTAAAAATATTCCTCTTCAATTAAAAATCAGTGTAGCAAAATGTTTGAGGAGCCAGTGTGTGTCCTGATGGTCAGAGCAAGGGACTAGGAATCAGGACTCCTTGGTTCTGTTTCTGGCTGTGCCTTTCACTTGCTGTGTGATTTTTAGGCATGTCACTTGGGCCAAGTTTTCAAAAGCTGCCAGTGTTTTTGGGACCCCACAAAAGAATCATAAGGCCTGACTTTATTTGTTTTATTTTTGTAGAAGTACTGCGTGCCCACAACTCTGAAGTCAGTGGCACCTTCCGATGCTCAGCATCTCTGAAAAATTAAGTCCAGTACGTTTCAGGCTAAGCACCCAAACTGAGAGGCCACTTCTGAAAACTTTGGCTTTGATCTCTCTCTCTCACACTTGCTCTTTCTCCACCACACCCTCCTTTCTATAAAATTGGTGTAATAGTACCTCACTGACCGGAGAATTGTGCTGTTTCATTAGTCTTAAGAATTGTATTAAGTGGGCAGCGTACTGTAGAGGATCGTAATGGAACTGACATGAGACTAAACAAGAGGGACAGACCCTGCTGAAAGGCTTTGAAGGACTTTGAAACCTAGCAGGTCTCCATGCGGAAGGTGGGTGACACTTGGTAAGGCGTCACCTTTTTGAAGATTCTTGTCAGAAAATTAGTACAGCATAAGCATGAATTATTTCTTAAGTTATGCACCTAGTTTTCTAATTGGCAAGATATGTTACTGAAGCAATTGCTGTTGTCTGTGAAAATAAAATACCATAAAACCTACACATGATGCATCTGTATTATTTTAATAGGAAATTTGCCTTAACGAGTCAGAAGTGGTTCTTTGTGGTGGATCAGAAAGCATGAGCCAGGCTCCGTACATCGTCCGAAACATTCGATTTGGAACCAAATTCGGAACAGATCTCAAGGTCTGATAATGTGATTTTTTTTTTTTTTAATTAAGTCTCATTCACAGAGCAGTAGAAAATACTGGACCCATAATTTTGTAATCAAAACTAATGTGGATTAGGTTCAGACTCAGATGTTGAGGCGTTTTATCTAATGTACAACAGTTTTATCAAAACAGTCAGTCTGATCCAGCTAAGCTTTTGTTAAGACTGCCAGCTTTCTAACTATTCCAGAACTATTTTTTAATACCTATACTGAATTAAACATCATCCATTAACTCCTAAACTTTCAGAATTAAGTTTAGTTGATCTATTGCTTCAAAATACTGAACACAATTGAAAACCTTTTCTGATAGTCTTCCATTGCATTCCCGCGATTCCCTCCTTGGATCCAGAAAGGACAGATGAGTTCTCACACACTTCTCTGATAAAGAATTCATAGAGTGCAAATTAGTGCAGCCCTAAGAACTATGAGATGTGTTCCCAGAAGTCTTAATGGCACACATGAGTGAGAATCACACTTAAGTGAATACAGCAACTGAAGTATTGTTTTGTAGTGTGGCTACTCTCACTCCAGAGATGAAACTGGTGTGTAGATAACTCAAGGTAACTCTGCAGTGAAGACATATCAGCCGAGCCCCGGCTCAGTATTTGAAGGGTTGGCAGTTTACTTGAGAATATTTGATTTGGAAATTGTTGAAAGACACACACAGCTATTTTTCCCAAATCCCTTTTGATGGAAGAACTGCACGTGAAGCTTTTTGCTCTGTCGCATTGTTGATCTCACCAGTTTTCTTTGTGTACATTGTCACTTCAGTTCTGCTATAGTTCTTGTAGCCAATTACACAGAAGTACTTTTCACATGCACCTGTTTTGGATAAAGTTTTAAAACATAATTAGTGACCAAGATTTTTTTTTTTTTTTAAAGGATAACTTCTAAAGCACTGGTGAATATCTTGAGGTACTAATACTGTAATATTGATTCTGCATCAGACTTTCCCTTTAATAATGTTTCTGGCAGATGGAAGACTCTTTGTGGGCAGGCCTAACGGACCAGCACATTAATACCCCAATGGCAATTACAGCTGAAAATCTGGCTGCAAAATATAACATCTCGAGAGAGGACTGTGACCGATATGCAATGAAAACACAGCAGAGATGGAAAGCTGGTCAGTAAACTTTGAGAATTAAAAGTTTAATGGACATCATCAACTTCAAATCCAGTCAAACTATAAAGCACTAATTTAAAGTAGTTTCAGGTTGTACACCTGCCCCCAAGTTCCTCTGGCAATTTTTGTGTGTTTAATTTAACATTTTTTCCTTTTTTTTAAAAAAAAAAAGTGCCTTATTCCTCTGTTGCTGAGGGCTAGTCTACACTAGAATTACTACAGCGGCGCAGCTGTACCGATGTAGCTACATCGCTGTAGCGCTGCTAGTGCAGATGCTCTCCCGTCGGCATAATTACTCTACTACCACGAATGGCAGTAGCTTTGTCAGCAGGACAGCTTCTCTTGTTGACATAGCGCTGTCCACGCCTGCACTTAGGTCGGTGTAACTTGCGTCGCTGGGGGAGTGACTTTTCCATACGCCTGAGCAATTTAAGTTATACCGAAGTAAGAGCTAGTGTGTACCAGCCCTGAGTGGAAAAACCTGCACAAACGAGAGTAACTACGATTCTGAAACACCAATGGAAGTTGCTAGAGTCAAGTTCTCAAGCCTATTCTAGCAGATCCCATTGCATGATTGGGACTGCACTGATGATATACACAAAATGCTATCAAATGTCCACAGAAGAAAAACTTTTTTAATGCTGTAATCTCTTTCAATTAGTTGTTTTAGTAGCTACTTGTAACACCAGTAGGTCAAAGATTTCCAGGTAGACATTATATTGTTTTCATTTATCTTAAGTTGACTCTGTCCTGTTAACATTTGTTTTTCAGCAGATTTTGCATCATTACAAATGATCCTCCGTCTGCTGCTATAAACCCATTACCTGTTTTAATTAGTGCTTTCATGGAGCATAGAGGTTAAAGCACAGGACTGGCAGTCAGGAAATAATTCTGATCTCTAGTCCTGGCTGTGCCACTGACCTGCCCTGTGACCTTGGCCAAGGCACTTAACATCCCCTTTGCCTCGGTTTCTCAATCTGTAAAATCAGAATTGCCCACTTTGCAGGGGGCGTTGTGAGGCATAACTCAGTGCTTTATAAAGTGCTGTTAGATCCTTGGGTGGAAAGTGCTTTTAGAAATACAAAGCATCGTTATAAATTAAATTAATGGAGATATCCCATCTCCTAGAACTGGAAGGGACCTTGAAAGGTCATCAAGTCCAGCCCCCTGCCTTCACTAGCAGGACCAAGTACTGATTTTGCCCCAGATCCGTAAGTGGCCCCCTCAAGGATTGAACTCACAACCCTGGGTTTAGCAGGCCAATGCTCAAACCACTGAGCTATCCCTCCCCCCTATCTCTCCCATGTTACCAAATAGCTCCCTTAGTGTTGCCTGATGAAAAGATAGCCTATTTGCTGGTGGTGGTACAGATCTATTGCTGGTAACTGTACCAATGCTTTGCTGTAAGTAAGGAAGCCAATATTCTTCCCAGTGATTGAACCCACAAAGCCCAAGAGCTCAGTTACGTTCTGCACGTGCTCCTGTTCCACTGGGCCAGCATTTTTTTTTTTTTTTTTTAAAAAGGAAAACAAGACAATAAAGCAACTACTTTCTGGAAATGATTCCGTAGTTTAAAAAATTAATTGTCATTATTCATCCAAACAAGACTTATTTTACTTTGAATATAAATGAGAGAAAGAGAGCAGTTTGAAAACACTCAGTGCAGAGAGGTTTGTTTTTGGGAAAATTATTAAAGCCCACACACGTACTGCAAATAGTGAGTTTGTCTCCTAGAGGCCATAATAATGCCAGGGGAAGAAGTTATGACTGTACGAGGAACGTGTCTAGTCTAAAATAATAATTAGGGCTGTCAATTAATCTCCGTAAACTCACCCAATTGACTAAAAAAAAAATTAATGGTGATTAAAAAAAATTAATCACGATTAATCGCACTGTTAAACAATAGACTACCAATTGAAATGTATTAAATATTTTTGGATGTTTTTCTACGTTTTCAAATATATTGTTTTCAATTACAAGACAGGATACAAAGTGTACAGTGCTCACTTTTTATATTTTTTATTACAAATATTTGCACTGTAAAAATTATAAACAAAAGAAATATTTTTCCATTCACCTCATACAAGTACTGTAGTGCAATCTCTCTATCATGAAAGTGCAACTTACAAATGTAGATTTTTGTTTGTTTGTTTCTGAGTGCAGTTATGTAACAGTGTAAAACTTTAGAGCCTAGAGGTCCACTCAGTCCTTCTTGTTCAGCCAATCACTCAGACAGACAAGTTTGTTTACATTTACAGGAGATAATGCTGCCCGCTTTTTATTTACAATGTCACCTGAAAGTGAGAACCGGTGTTTGCGTGGCACTGTTATAGCCCATATTGCGAGGTATTTACATGCTAGATATGCTAAACATTCATATGCCCCTTCATGCTTCAGCCACCATTCCAGAGGACATGCTTCCATACTGATGACGCTCGTTAAAAAAATGTGTTTGTTAAATTTGTGACTGGACTACTTGGGAGAGAATTGTACGTCTCCTGCTCTGTTTTACCTGCATTCTGCTATATATTTCATGTTATAGCAGTCTCAGATGATGACCCAGCACATGTTCTTTTTAAGAACACTTTCACTGCAGATTTGACAAAACGCAAAGTACTAATGTGAGATTTCTAAACATAGCTAAAGCACTCAACCCAAGGTTTAAGAATCTGAAGTGCCTTCCAAAATCTGAGAGGGACGAGGTAGGGAGCATGCTTTTAGAAGTCTTAAAAGAGCAACACTCTGATGCGGAAACTACAGAACCTGTACCACCAAAGAAGAAAATCAACCTTCTGCTGGTGGCATCGGACTCAGATGATGAAAACGAACATACGTCGTTTTCTGCTTTGGATCGTTATTGAGCAGAAACCGTCATCAGCATGGCTGCATGTCCTCTGGAATGCTGGTTCAAGCATGAAGGGACATATGAATCTTATTTACATGCCAGATGCACTAATCTTGCGACGCCGGCTACAGCAGTGCCATGCTAATGCCTGTTCTCGCTTTCAGGTGACATTGTAAACAAGAAGCAGACAGCATTATCTCCTGCAAATGTAAACAAACTTGTTTGAGAGATTGGCTGAACGAGAAGTAGGACTGAGTGGACTTTGTTTTATTTTTGAATGCAGTTATTCTTTGTACATAATTCTACATTTGTAAGTTCAACTTTCATGCTAGAGATTGCACTATAGTACTTGTGTTAGGTAAATTGAAAAATACTATTTCTCTTGTTTTTTTTACAGTGCAAATATTTGTAATAAAAATAAAGTGAGCACTATATACACTTTGTATTCTGTGTAATTGAAATCAATATATTTGAAAATGAAGAAAATATCCCAAAATATTTAATTAAATGATATTGTGTTTATAGTTTAACAGTGCGATTAATCATGATTAATTTTTTTTATCGTGCAATTAATCACAGTTAATTGTTTTAATCGCTTGACAGCCCTAATAATAATAATAATTTTAGGACCTGATCTGTAAGGACTCATGCACGTAAGTAACTGTACTCATTTGAGAAGTGCCACTTAAGACAGTAAAGTTTATCAGATGAATAACTTTTTGCAGGATCAATAGAGTACAGAAATTTAAAAACAACAAATCCAAAAAATGTGTAACTCAAGTATCATGTATCTGAAATATAAAAAGAATCCTCTGGATTTGTCAGGATATTGAGGGCAAATCTGTCTCAGGCAGTTCTATATCCAGTCTACTGGGTATATTGGTATTTCTAAATTTGTTTATAAAAGAATTTGTCTACCTAGCAGACTGGAATGGCTCATTTTGAAGCCTTTCAGTATAGGACATAAGTACGTGACCAGGTCACGAAATTTTTCCCAAGAAAAGTACTACCAATTTTCAAGGATAACTTACTGTGCCTGACCAGTCAAGTTTTTTGTTTTTTTCTAGCTATAATACCATAATCCACACCAATCTTCTTTGCATAGTGGTCAAACTAGTCCTCTATAAGGTGATTTTATTTTTAATTTACTGAATGAGGTGTTAGGGACTATAGACATCCGCATCCCTTACCCCCAGAGCCCAGCCATGGGGCACCCCCCAGCCCAGACACCCCCATCCCCTAAAGCCCAGGAATCCAGAGAGGGAGAGAAACAGCCTGATGCTGGGTCCCAGGCTTGTATGGAGTTTCCTGTATGCTGCCTCCTTTCTTCAGGATGAACTGCAGCTGCCCAGAACCCTCCAGTCCTCTTTCTCCCTCCTTCTCTCTTTTCCCCCCCCCCCCCCCCCCCCCCCCCCCCCGGGGCAGCAAGTGTCCTGTATTTGCAAGCTGGAGAGCTTGGGCTCTGTTGGGTCCAGCGGCCCCTAGTGGCGGCACCAATTCTGCAGGGAAAAATGAAATTCTGCGCAGAACATTAATTCTGCAGCAATTCTGCATTGTGCAGTGGAACAGAATTCCCCCAGGAGTAACAGGGACAGTAGCTTTAGGATTAAATCAGATAAGACTATTTCAGACCTTCCTCAAATGTAAATGTCTTGGAGTTCAATCTGAAGGGTTGTCTTTTTATTGTCTGGGGTATTGTTTAACGTACATTCTGCACCACACTGATACTGCTGACGTTAAGGGGCTAGGTCCTCAGATGGTGTAAACTGGCGTTAGTTTTAAAGAAGCTACACTGGTTTACACCAGCTGAAGATCTGGCCCAACGTGTTTCTCCCTTCTTGTCTCAGTGAACTGTGCAGCTTTTGAACTCTCTGACAAGCCATACAGATGTAGAACCAACACCAGGACAGAATGTACATTGGAGATGTAAATGCTAGTGCATATCCACTCAGTACTGTTCAAATTTAACTGTAAACTTCAGAATCACTATTTAAGCCTGAAACACTCAAATTTAAAACTGGGTGACTCTTCACTGTAAAAAATTAAAACTGTTTGCATTCTTTTGCCCAATTTTTAAAAAATCAATTTAAATCGAATAAATAAAGTCTGAAAAAAAGTCTCTAAATACCTACATAGACAAGTGTAAAGTTGATTACAAATGAAAATACATGTTTGCCGGCACTAATCAGTCACCTGCTGCTGTTTAATTATAATTCTTGTCATTTTTTTCTGCTATTCCAGCTCAGGATGCTGGTTACTTCAATGCTGAGATGGCGCCAATTGAAGTAAAAACAAAGAAAGGGAAACAGGCTATGGAACAGGATGAGCATCCTAGACCCCAAACCACCATAGAACAGCTGGGAAAGCTCCCTCCCATCTTCAAGAAAGATGGGACCGTCACTGCTGGGAATGCTTCGGTGAGCTTGTGGACTATAAGGAGTTAGAATTTTGATCTGAGAAGGGTTATATGTCGGTAGATGCCAAGGATTCTCATAGTCTTTCTTCACCGTACTTCTCGCTTGCAGAGATGTTACTGGGCTGCCAAGGGTGGCTTCTGCAAAAAATAATTCTGATTCTGGAACTCAAATTGCAGTACAAAGCTTGGGCCTGGGTGGCTTTGTCAACACCCCTACAATGAATGAGTCTTCAGTTGCCTTCTCTCTTCTAGAAACGCAATGCAGTAGAGTAGCCACTGCTGCCAGCATTATGCTGGTACCATCACACTTAACAAGACAGCCACACTTTCTCATCTGCCTTGAATCAGTATTGCTGCAGATTTGACTTTGCACTGATTGTGTGGAACTCTGCTGGGACTAGCTGCTGTTCTTTCCTTTATGGACAATGAGCATTTGAAATTATTTAGGAGTCATGGGCTAGATCTCTGGCTTCAGCTGAGCTGTGCTTTGTGGAGGACCCTGATCATTGGGTCATCTGTAGGCCAAACCAAGTGCTGATGTAACATAGAGCAGCCTATGGGCTTAGCAGCGTGACATTAGGTACTCTATCTTTTGGCATAAATTTTCGAGACTAGTAGATTTGTTAAGGCTGGAAGGACAACTGCGATCAGGTAGTCTGACCTCCTGCATAACACACAGCACAGATGGGAAAACATGGTACAAATGTTTGTAAAGTGTCATGCACCCTTAACAGCCCTGAAAAATTATTAAATGTTAATGATGACCCCAATCCACATATTGACTTTTAAAGTATCTGAAATAGATTTACAGGGCCGAGAATCTATTTTACTTTCTTTAAAACACTGAAATATATAAAATCTCAATGTCTAGTATTAATTTTCAAATGCCACAAAATAAGAAAAGAATTTGATTATTTAGAACAAACTGACCTTTAAGAATAGAATTGTGTATTTAATGTGTGTAATAAACAGTTGTCATCAAGTTCCTCTTACATGAATATCTCTGGCATAAAATGATTGTGCAATTAGTGAATTGAGAATGTTTTCCTTTTGTATTACAAGGGAGTATGTGATGGAGCTGGGGCACTTGTCATAGCCAGTGAAGCGGCACTTAAAAAGCACAGCCTCACTCCACTGGCTAGAATAGTAGCCTATCATGCATCTGGATGTGACCCCAACATCATGGGCATTGGTAAGTT
Source organism: Terrapene triunguis (assembly GCF_002925995.2). Lineage (NCBI taxonomy): Eukaryota > Metazoa > Chordata > Testudines > Emydidae > Terrapene > Terrapene triunguis. Next base: position 9,482,275 of record NW_020664420.1, on the reverse strand, counting down.
GCAGTGAAGCAAAACTTTTGGTAGCATGAAAAAATATGAAAGTATTCTTGTGTTGGGAGTTCTGTGGGGGCTTTGTACTGAGCCTGATAGCAATGGAGGAACAGTTTATGTGAGTTGTTTATTATAGGGTAGACTGCTGTCAAGTCTCTCCTATATCTGACTGCAGAGTGGCACTGATCTCTTTGGCTTAAAGAATGACATCTGCAGTGCTGGGCCTTGACCATTAGGGGTAGGAGGAGCTCTGTCAGAAAAGGGATTCGCTCGTTGGAGCCCCATCTCAGAAAACGACACAACATAAAGTATTTCAATATGGGAGGTGAATACCCCCGCACATTCTGTTGTTCCCTACAGTACTCTCTGCCCTGCTTTTCCCAGGCTAGTGTTCAGTGACTCAAGTAAATAGAGCTTCTCCCAGTTCTCCTGGGAGCCTGTTTGGCAGCTAGCTAGGATATTGCTTGAGATATTTAACGTAATTTCCCATGCTTGGTTTCATCCCATTTTTCCCATTAGAGGACTAACAATTATTTCCTTCCTTGGCACTCACTGTGTATATTATCAGGTGTGTGGTGATATGTCCAACACTCCTACACACATATGCACGAGCAAAATCCTCGCATAGGCCCTGGTCCAAAGTCCAAATCTTTCCATTGACTTCAGTGGGCTTTGAATCAGGCCCTTTATTCGGTTTATTGTCCAGGCCTGGTTTTGGTTTTTACTTTATTTAATATTTTGTGGAAATATATCAGTGGTTTTTATTACAAAAATTAAACAAATGAAAATAGGTACAAAAATTAACTTTGTTTTTTTGGTAAATAATTGGGTTAATACTGGGGGACGGGTAGACCTAAAAAAGCAACAAATAGAGACTGTGAGTATTGAAAATAAGAGAAGTTTTATGCTGTCACTTATTTCATGAACTGTACGTCAACGAGGTGTACACATATATATACACACACATTCGTGTGTGTGTGTGTGTATGTTTTCCACTACATTGTCTTACTTAACAGCCTTGCATTTACACTAAGAAGTGTTTATGTTAATAAATGAGTCTACTTAATGTAGTGTGTTAGACTTTCTTAACATAACCAGTATTTTCATGCAGTTGGATGGTCCAAAATTCAGGTGAAAGTTGGTAAATACTGAATAATAGCTTTTGTAAAATCGGGGAATATTTTTGTTAAAAATTGGTAAAAGCCAAAAAGAAAGGGCCTTAGTTATTCTTTACTTACCTCTCTCTCCAGTCCCTTATTCATTTTTGTTGCTTTTAATAATATTCTTTGAGTTGCCAACATCTTTCTAGTATTGAAGTCCTCAAACTATTCTAAGGGAGGTCATCCCAGTGTTGTATAAAAAATAATTTGTCTCCTCTCCTCTACACATTGCAAACTCCTATCTAATTTGCTTTTCACTAGTAGTCCAAATTCTCCCTTAACATTTATGTTTTTCAAGTATCTTTCTGGATTTTGTCTCTCTGTGTTTTGGATTAATTTCCCCCAGTGTATTCAATTAGATTAGGTTGTAGCTGAGTTTCATTAGAAGGGTGATTTTTTTTTTTTTTTTTAAACCATCGCCCCCTGTAATATCCACCAGAAAGTCACTTTCACTGACCTCAAACTTTATAGCTTAGACCTGCATCTCCTGAGCCACAATTTTTCTACCACAAATGCAGTGAGGGGACCCCCAGTTTGTGACACACACAACTAGACACATGTTCACCACAGTTCAAAAAGTCTGTCTTTATTAATGTACTTTGTATATCTGGAGAGAAGAACTGGTTTGGGGGAGAAGATCAGGGGCATTTGCAGCTGCCTCGTGGAGCTCCTGAAGACTGCAGGTAGTGTTAGGCCTCATTTGGATTGGCAAGAAGCTGGCAGGCCCCATTTTGGCTAGAGAGCTGTATGGTGTGTTGAGTAAGAGCCTGAAGGAGTGGGTGGATGTAGAGGAAGGCAGTAATGAGGCTTCTTAAGCTTGTGGGATAGTGGGTTGAAGAAGTTCCCAACTAGCCACTCCTAAGGGTTCTTGTGCTTTGGAGCCCTCAAATTGCTTAATAAGACACTTGGTTAGGGTGTCACAAACCACCAAATGCTTACTAGGGGCCCACAATAGGTTGGGAAACCTGATGAGCACTCACAGGGTGGGGCTTGATGAGCCTATCCCATGTACAATATAGTTTAAATGCTTATTGTAAAATTCTTCAGCTACTCATGTCTGTATAATTTTGAAATAGGCCCTGTGCCTGCCATTACTGAGGCCCTGAAGAAATCAGGACTCTCCCTGAAAGACATGGATCTGGTAGAGGTAAGGAGAGCAGTGTGGACAGAAAGGTTATATCTAATTAGGAGCAGTAGGTTAATTAGGGTTACCATATTTCCACAATCAAAAAAGAGGACACTGGGGGGGGGAAGCCCCGCCCTAGCCCCGCCCCCATCCACTCCCTCCCACTTCCCACCCCGATTGCCCCCCTCAGAACCCCAACCTCCCCTGCTTCTTGTCCCCTGACTGTCCCGACCCTTATCCACTCGCATGGGTGGCAGGGTTGTAGAACTTTTGGTGGTGCCCAGAACCCACCACCCCCCCCACCTGCCTAAGGTTCTGGGAGGGGGGTTGGGTGTGGGGAGGAGGTCTGGGGTGCAGGTCCTGGGCTGGGGATTAGGGTGCAGGAGGGGTGCTGGGTGCAGGCTCTTGGATAGAGTTTGGGGGTGGGAGGCGGTGCAAAGGGAGGGGGTGCAGGCTTTCGGAGGGAGTTTGAGGGCAGGAGGGGGTGTGTGGGAAGGGGGGAGGGGGTTTGGGAGGGAGTTTGGAGATAGGAGGGGATGCAGAGGTGAGGGCTGTGGGTCTGAGGATGAGGGGTTCATGATGCAGGAGGGGTCTCAGGGCTGGGGTAGAGGATTAGGGTGCGGGGGGATGAGGGTTGGGGCTGAGGATGAGGGGTTCATGATGCAGGAGGGGGCTCAGGGCTGGGGCAGAGGATTAGGGTGCGGGGGGATGAGGGCTGGGGCTGAGGGGTTTGGGGCATTGGAGAGGCTAGGGTGGAAGGGCAAGGTAAGGGCAGCCTGTCTTCCTATTAGTGGATGGGGGACGCTAGGACCCGGGGGCAGCAGACAGCAGTTGCCTCTGGCTCTGGCAGTGCAAGCAGGCAAGGAAGAGGCGGGGGAGGGAGCAGGGCCGGCTCTAGGTTTTTTGCTACCCCAAGCAAAAAAAAATTTTGGTTGCCCCCTCCCCCACCCCCCCCACTGCACCTTCCTGCCGCCCCAGCCCTGGGTCACTGGTAACTCGCTCCCAGGGCGGGTCATTCAGCAGGAATTTTGGATGTGCACAGAACACAGACAGGATTGGTTCCCATATGGTTACAGAACTGCACTAAAGTGGAACAATTTTCAGCTTGTGTTATTGAAGGCTATCTGGATGCATATTATAAGACTGTCCTACATAAATGAGGAAAAGTTGAGGTGCCTTTATTATTCTTTTGTTCCATTCTTTGTTTCTATGGGGAATTTGCCAATGCAATAGCACTGTCTTCCTTTTAAACAAATAAAACTAAAACTTAAAATAATAATAATAATAATTACAAAAAAGCAATGGCTGTTGAAAATAGCAATTCCAGTCCTAATAACCACTGGGAAGCATTTCTTGCTCAATTTATTCTACTTTTTCGACAGCAAGTTACAGTGGATCAGTATATTTGATTTGGGAGAAATGAAGTAACAGCTACCCAAATTGAGCTTGAGCACTCCTGAATTTTGAGGGTGTTCAAATCTGGAAGGCAGGTGCTGGATTCCCTTTCTGAATATTAGCTAAATCTGGAAAAGAAAAGTCAATTTCTGCTTCCATGGCTCAGAAGTGTAAATCCTCCTATGTGCCTGGTACTTTATCTAAAGCTGCCCAGTCTAGTAGAGCCTCCCCTCCCTTACTTTTCATTTTAAATTCTAGTGGGATCCACGTACCTGCCTTGCTAGGCTTCAGATAGAGAGGTGCAATGTCCATTTAGTCCACCTAATTCTTTCTTTGGGGGAGAGCCCAGGGCTGGGGTGGCAGGAGGTGCAGGTGGGGGCCAGAGCTGGAGCAGCAGGGAGTGCGGGTGCAGGGGGGGGGGAGGGGCCAGGGCCGGGGGGGCAGGAGATGCGGGTGGGGGGAGAGCCCAGGGCTGGGGCAGCAGGGGGGTGCAGGTGGGGGCCAGAGCTGGGGCAGCAGGGGGTGTGGGCAGGGGAGAGTCCAGGGCTGGGGCAACACAGGGGTGCGGGGGGAGCCCAGGGCTGGGGTGGGAGGGCGGCAAAAAACCTAGAGCTGGCTCTGTCCCTACCATTTACAGCAAGCTGCAGCATGAGGTTTCAGTTCCACACGCCTTCCCTTTCCTGTTAATTGCGGCCGAGGGAATGCTGGGAAATGTAGTTCTTTCCCTGCTCCAGGGCTGGCTCTATAGGCAGGGAGCTAACCAAGGAACTACAGCTCACAGGGCTCCCTGTTGGTTCTCAGCTCCCATGCTGGATTCTTGTGCCCCTGCAATTTTGCTGCCCCAAGCACCTGCTTGATTTGCTGGTGCCTAGAGCCGGCCCTGGGGGGGGCCCACGGGGGGAAACGCTTGGGGGGGGTGGCAGGTGGAGGCCCAGGACCCATCCAACACTCCCCCGCTCCCTGACTGCCCCCCCCCGGACTCCCCTTACCATTCTGGCTCCACGTGTTTGCAAAACACGCTGCCCGGTGGGTCGGTTTGTGTGTTACACAGGGCTGCGGACAGAGGGAGGGGGGAGCAGGGGAGGGCTCTGGCTGCTGGAAGCCAATGGGAGCAGCTCAATCGGCCAAGCCACCGAATCAGCAGCCGCACTCTGCATGGAAGGGAGGGAGGGAGGCAAAAACCCTGGACATTTTAACCTTGTTACCAATTCCTCCTGGATGGCTATTTAGAGATGCAAAAGCCTGACATGTCCGGGGAAATACTGACGGATGGTAACCCTAAGGTTAATAATCTAATGAGATGCGTTTAATCTAGAAGGTTCTCCTTCGCTGTATGATGGACTGAAAGGAAAGCCTAGAATGTGGCTGTTGCAATGACTGTTATTGGCCATTTAACTAAGTTTCTTTCAGTGCTTCCTCTAAACTCCTGTTTTCAGGAGCTTAAAATTCCTTTATTAAAAAACATCCTGTAGTCTATAACTTGTCTAGGAGTGACATGCTCTCTTAGGCAACAGAGATGCTAAGGTACTGATTTTTAAATGCAGCCCTTGGTCAGTAGTGACTAAAAGTGGTTACCCTCTGATAGCTGTCTACTGCTATATGGGAAACACGTTAGTGGCCCTGATCCAATCCTAAAAGGCAGGTATCCATATTGCCGCTGGCTTTTTTATTTTTTGTGTTTAAAAGAAGCTGTGGATTGATTGGCTTTGAAGACTGAACTGTCCACTTACTCACTGGAGATTGTTACTGCAGGTCTGGTTTGAGGTCTCTTGGTGGAATGAGAAGGGGAATCTTACACTGTTGCTTTGTCATAGACCTGTGCTCCATGTTCTATTTAAACAAATAAAAATCTTCAACTTACAATTGCAAAGAGATCCTTAAAAATGTGAATTCTGATGGAAAGTCAAGCATCTACATTTTGATTGTGTCTCTGCTGTTTTCAGGTCAATGAGGCTTTTGCTCCTCAGTATTTGGCAGTTGAAAAAGTTTTGGGCCTAGACCCTGAAAAAACCAATGTCAACGGAGGTGCCATTGCTCTAGGTCATCCCCTGGGAGCATCAGGGTCAAGGATCACTGCTCATCTGGTTCATGAATTAAGGTGTGTATGTAGCTGAAGCTCTTGATAAAACACGCAACATTGTTTGCAAAGCTGATGCAAGTACAAGGGGTTGTGGCTGGACACTGTATAGCTGTAAAAGCCTCTTCCTCTCCTGCCATTCAACACCCTTCTAGAATCCCTTCACTGGCTTCCCGTCTCTCACTGCATCACTTCACATCGTTGTCCTTAACTTCAGGGTTCCGCAACTCCACTCTTGTTTCCTCCTACTCTCATTCCAATCGTCTCTGCTCCCTTTAGGTCTGATCCTAAACCCACTGAAGTCAATACAAAGACTCCCTACACTTCAGTGGGCATTGGACTAGGCCTTTTATTTCTCACTGTTTGCTCCCTGTTGTCTTATACTCCTCC
>NW_020664420.1:9467849-9476126 GCF_002925995.2 Terrapene triunguis | reverse complement strand
CACACACACACACACACACACACACACACACACACACACACACACACCTTGAAAACTCTCACTTCTTGTTCCTCCACTGCTTTCCCTCTCCTTCAAACCTGCTTCCACAAATTCTTCCTGCATTGGTCTCCTCAAGAGTGATCTTTCTGCACTCTTAACGTGAACAGTTTCCTCATGGTTTTGAATGTCTTGAGGGCAGAGACCATGTCTTTCTATTTGTATTCATACTTCTGCAGTACTTTATCAATATTCGGTAATAAAGCAAACCTCCGCTAATGTGCAACTTGCAGTTCAATGCTGCTGTGCTTTTAGAAATTTACTTAACTATAAAATGATGTTCCATCCATGCCACTTAAACTACATTGAAACCCGAGATTTCCAATTACTTTTCTCTTTCGTATCCTGAACTCCCAAAGAACAACTCCATCATACTATCCTTTAGAATGCCCCAGATCAATAGGTCTGAATTCCATTGACGAAACATTTCACTTTTTATGCTTCTGCTTAAAATTTTATATATGTTTGTAATGTTCCAAAACACCCTCTCTTTAATTGTGCATCTGAAAACTCTTGATAGTTGTTTCCCAATGCATTTTGACTAACTTCTTTTTGTAGTAAATCAGGGAGACAATTTCTGTTTTCACTGTTCCTGTTTCTGTATAGGCGTCGTGGTGGCAAATACGCTGTTGGGTCAGCTTGTATTGGAGGTGGACAAGGTATTGCTCTCATTATTGAGAATACAGCCTAAGAGAAATTGGAGACTTTAGTGCATGTCTCACAACTATTTCCGACTGTTACACGCTCACCAAATAAAGGAATAATGAGAAGATAATACCTAGTACAAATACAGAGCACCGCTGTCTAGCTTCATCTGGTGACCATCCTGCAAGATGAAGGAAAGGCCGCGAAGTCGAATTTCTGAACAAAATAACTTGATTGATTTTTTTTTTTGATTATGTCTTTGTAATTAAACTAAATGCAAAGCCACTATAACGTCTCTCTTCTGAAATATTTCTTCACACTCTTTCCAGTTGAAGAAAATGTGTGTCTCATTCCCCCTTAACTCTTCAGGAAATTAGGTCTGACTGTCAAATATCCGCCAAACCTGCTTTACGGTGAGAGTGCCAAAGTCATGCCAATATGGGCTTTGATTATTTTTTCAATCAGTTCTGTTGTCTAAGATAAACATCTTTGAAAATCTGTGTTCCTGCTGCAGTGCCAGAAAATGTGGCTGTCTTTTTTTCTGTTTGAAGATTGTTTCTATGTAAAGCAAGTATTGCAGAATACTGTGTGCATTTTGTACTTGCCATATTGAAAGAACTAGGGAAAAAATGTGAAATCTCCACTGTGCCTCATAATAAAACAATAAAAATGATACTGAATTTGTCCTATTGATTTTTGTTTTTCGTCCAAGAAAGGTGCATGAGTGTAATAAGTTTTAGATGACTTATTTGGGTCATAACCTTGCCAATATCATTCAGTGCTCAACATTTAAAAAGTGGAACTGTTATTTGAGATGTTGTTTCCCATCCCTGTATTTCGGATGAGGAACTAACTGGTAACTGTTGTATCAATCTGAACCTTCAATGGCAATTGACATACCGCTATAACTCTTTCAATAGGAGTCTGCTGCACACAACTCAGGTGTTATATGCGTTACAATGGCCCCCTGTTTACCTTTGTCCTGTAAGACTGTCCCTATGTCATGAGTCATTTAGGGAGAGCAGGTGAGGCAACTGACTGCCTCTGTAGCAAATGCTGCTCCAGCTATATCAGCAGGAAGTACTACAATAGCCAACACCATAACCTTTACTGTACTCTTTCTCCCTGCCAGAGCACATCAGCTCCACAGCTTGTCTGTACGACTCAATTAACATACGTAGGAAACTGGAAGTCACTCTTGAACCCAGGTTGTCTTGCTTCCAGGGAAATTCGGTTTACATAGGACATAGCTGACATTAAGGATTGTTGGTTTTGGTGGATGATGTTTGAAGTGTATGGTCTTTATACTATACTTCAGGGGCGTAGCTAGAGTGGAAATTTGGGTGGGCCCCAGCGTAGGGTAGATGAGCAATGACCTGTCCCTGGGACAAGTCCAGACTGAACTTCCCTACACCCGCATGTGTGGGGGGTGTCTGTGTTTTGTCCCAGGGATGTGGCCATGGGTGGGCCAGGGAAGGCAGAGGGGGATGGAGGGGAATTGGGGACAGAAAGGAGATGGGGAGGGGAAGTGTCCTGGGCTGGGTTGCTGTTTGTCCTGTGGTGAATCTCTACCGTGTCTCTGGAGTGTTGGCGACTGAAGCGCTGGCCAGGCTGCACCCCATGCGTGGCGGCTAAGTGGATGCTGCACCCATGGTCTTAGGATCCATCCAGGTCCCTGGAGTTGCCTAGATTCTCTTTCCTGCTCTTTCTCGGCATCTTCCCCCAAAGCTGCACTCCAGAGCCATCCCAAGCCCGGCCAGGAGCATCTGCCGAGGAGAGCGTACAGTCCTGGGATGGGCTGGGAGCTCGGGTATGTCTACACAGCAGCTGGAGCATGCTTAAGTTCTGCTTCCCAGCTCAGCAGGACAGATGTGCTGGCTCTACTGAATAATGTAAAGACATGATGATAACGCTTATTGCCACAAGATGGCCTATTTTAAACATGTTACAGAGCTTACTGTTCTGATGTTGTGTCTGCCCTGCATAGAGTAGCTTTGCTTTTCATTTGAGATAGAGCCAGGTTCTGTGCTGAATTTCCTCAGGATTTGGGTTATTTGGGCCCATTTCTCATTCTTACTGCTTTTTCAATGAAAATGCAGCATTATGCCGACACCTCTTTTTCATGGGCCAAGGAGCCAGAGCCTCAACTCTCATTGACTTCAAGTGCATTTGATGGTAGTCAGCACTTTACAGGATTGGGCTCAAGTTAGTAATATTGCTCCTCCTACAGTTTGTTGTAGTCTTCTCTAAAACACTTGTCCAGTAGGTGGGGGTTGAGAGCAGAAGGAGGAGAGGACAGATCATATGTTTGTTCCTACAGAGCATGAAAAGCTAGTATCCTCAGGTCCAAAAAGTAAACTTAATTAAACACTTGCCTTCATCAGTACATAGACACATTGTGGAGAAACACTGCATGTGGAGCAGCAACGTCTGTAGAGGTAAGGGCACCTATTTCTGGAATATGTACTAGGAGCTCTGTGTTACACAATCTGATTAAAGGCCTAGTAATTAATCTTTGCATGTGTATAGCATCCTGAACAGAGGATCTCAAAGCTCACTAAACACACAAGTTTAGGCAAACCTCACAATACCTCTGCGGTGTTGCCAGCACTCACAATTTCATCATGTGTCTTGCACAAGGCTTTAAAAGGGTCCTCTTGGATTTCTGCCTTGAGTCTGAGGAAGTATATGCTCTTATCCAAAATGGCAGTAATGTCCCACTGCTGCCACCGGGACTGAAGCCAGAGACTCCACTCAGCGAAATAACTGCTATGTCCCTTTCACCTTTGTAGATAAAAGGGAGGTTGCCCTAGGAAAGCTGGCCACCATGTCCCATGTTTCCAAGGGGACTGAAGCCAGGCTTCCCTCAGGAACAGTGGTAGGCCTTTTAGTTATCATGAGGAGGCCAGGAAAATGAAAAGGTGAAGGAAGGAAGTGGGGGGAAAGGTGGAAATGAGACAGGAAACTGAGTATTTAGGGGGAGTGAAGGGATTGGGTGGCTGACTGAAGGGGAGAGAGTGCTGCGGAGTGTGAAGCAAGAGGGTGACGAAGGAGGTCTGGATTTCTTTTGACAAAATTGCAGTGTTGCTTACTGCAGACATTAGAAAGTCAAGAATCAGTCCTGTCCCTCACCCCCACCCCACATTAACGAGATTTAAAAACTATAATTGTTGGGTTATTTTTATTTGATTTCTGGTTTTCAAGTCTTGAGGGACACCTATGGGAAGCCAGTGTAGGGAGAGGAGGACAGTGTTGATGTGTTTGCAATAGGCGATGTTGCTGAAGAGATGTCCTATCCACTATTGTAATAATCTTTGTACAAAATATGCCTTGTGAGGTATCATTTGAAAATGAATAACTTGCTGGTCAATAATATCATGGTGAAATGTACATAACACTATTATATCTAAAGTTATGAAATCCCCCTGTATGATGTTCTTAGCACATATTCATTCAGGATACTTCTGCCTGTGTGGTTTTGAAGAAATATGTGTTTACCTCAATTTACATCTAAGCAGTAAACAGGATCCTCAAGACAGCAGGGAAAAGAGCTGGCAGGAGAAGCAAGGAGCCTCCTTCACCACCAGACTCCATGTCACCTTTTTTACTGTTAGAATAATCTTTGCTTTGCTCAGAAGAATCCACTTCAAAGGTTAACTGGACTATAAAAGAAAGGGTCTGAAATCCCCAAGCTGTCTATCTCTCTTTCACCTGCAAAGACAAAGGAACCAGCCCTTTGACTTTGGGGGAGATCCTGATCTGCAAATTTTGGTCAGCCATATTACTGGGAACATGTGGTAAGGAACCATGTCTTGAACCACGTCTAGCCTGTTAAACTTTAGCTACTAGAAAGAGTTTTGTCTTTATTGCTATTAGAACCATTTCTGACTTTGACTTGCTACTTCAATTTACTTAAAACCCTATCTTCTTTTGCTGATAAACTTGTTTTATCCTTTAATCTAAACCAATCCAGGGCTGTGTTTAAACTGAACTGTTTGGTAACTTGAGTTAAAGTAGCACACTGTTGACTATTGATCCTTTACAGCAGCAACAGACCTTTAATATCTGAACTGTCAGGAGATGGCTGGGCAATGCAGAACACATGTTTTGGGGGAAATTTGGGACTGGGAGTGTGGTGAGGTCACCCTGCAAGGCTGGTGGAAGCCAGTGTGTGACTGGAGTGTTGCTGACAGGCTGTTGGGTCAGAGCTGCTGGACCGGGGCTGTGGCTATCCACAGACACTCAAGATGTGGCCTGCATGCTAGTCGGCTATTTGTGAGCATCTCAGGTTGGGCACTACAAGAGCAAAGCATTGTGAGGCACCCAGGTTGCAGGGCAGGTGGTGACATACCCGCTCCCTGGTCTGGATTGCACCCCAGAATGTGAAACGTACTGCTGTGTTCTGCAGTAGTTAGATTTTCCGAAGTGCTGAAGGTTTCTTACCCAGGTGGATTGCACTGGTGTAGGCCAGCTAAGAGGTGATATAACAAATAACCAAGGTCAGGTCATCGTCTTCCAGTATGGACTGGAGTCTCCTAGTCAATTGGAGATAATAGAAGCATCTGGGAGTAATGCTTTATATGTGAAAGTTTTGCGTCAGTGAAGACTACAGGCATATTCCTAAACTATAGACTGACTTGACCAATTCTGGGTGCATGACTTCAACAAAAGGTGACTGCACTGTGGCTGCAAATTCTTCAAAACGCTCTGGCCATCGACATCACCTCCGTCTTGCTCAGGTTCAGCTTCAACCAGCTGATGTTTGTCCATGAGATGCTCTCATCCAAGTGGTACGACTGTATGTGGTGATGGCTAAGTAGAGCCATGTGTCATCACCATACTGACACTTGACTTCATGGCACTTGAATCCAGCAGACATGCCAAACCCATGAAAAAACTCAGAAATTGGGCTTGTTTTTGGCTTAATTGGCTTGTGAATTGCTTGTTGGCTAGTTTTTGGCTTGTAGCTTGTTTGGCTTGTTGCTTGTTGCTTCTTTCTTTTGATCTGCTGCCAGCAAGCAGGGACAAGGGGGGGAGAGAGTCAGGGGTGCACAGTGGGCCCACCACAGTCCCAGACTGCACGCCGGGGGATCTAGTCACATAGTGTTGGGGTTCTTAGGGATTGGCTTGTGTTGGCCTTGTTTTGAAATGGGATTAGCTTGATTTTTGGCTTATTGTCAGGGCCGGCTCCAGGCACCAGCTTACCAAGCAGGTGCTTGGGGCGGCCACTTCAGAGAGGGGCGGCACGTCCAGCTGTTCGGCGGCAATTCAGCGGACGGTCCCTCACTCCTGCTCGGAGCGAAGGACCTCCCGCCGAATTGCCGCCGCAGATCGCGATCGCAGCTTTTTTGTTTTTTGTTTTGTTTGGCTGCTTGGGGCGGCCAAAACCCTGGAGCCGGCCCTGCTTATTGTGAAAGTCAGGGTGCTTATTTACCGCGTGAAAGTTGGCAGCTGTGCTGACCAATCCACATAGTGGCTGCATGTAGATGTTGATTAGGATCGGAGAGAGACTTGATCCTTGTGGGACTACACCAATGGGGGCAGGGAGGTCTAATGATGGAGGTGCAGTTTCCCTCTGCTGATGTTGCTTACAAGGGTGCCAGTTGTGATGATGCTTTTACTGATTTGGTGACATGTTCAGTAGCAACTGACCTGAGATCAACAAACACACTGGAACACATGCAGGTTTGAATTGCATACCTGGTTATTTTTCTTGCTACCTGTGTGTAGCGGGGTGGACACCCGCTCCTGCCTGAAAGGGCCTGAAACAGCCCTGGGAGAAGGCTGGGGCAGGGAAGGCTGAGCTGATTTGGGGGAAGTGGCTGCAGCTGGGGCCATGCCCCAAACAGACTCAGCTGGCCCTATAAAGGCAGGGAGCCAGGAGCTCAGACAGACTCTCTCGCTGCACTCAGAGAGAGAAGGGCCTGGCTGCAGGGAGCTAGACACAGGGTACCTGAGTGGAGCAGGTCTGGGGAAAGGCTGAGGAGCTGGGGAGCTCCAGCCTGGAAAGCCACAGGCTGCGGCCTAGGAGAAGGCTTAGGGGTACTAGGGGTTGCAGAGGGCAGCCCAGGCTAGGCCAAGACAGCAGGTCGAAACCCAACCTTGCTGATGATGAGTGGCCTATACTGCAGTCTGCCCCAGGGAGCGGGGGCTAGTTGGTGACTGGCAGCGGCCTTATCCTGAGGTGAGGTGGGGTTAGTGGGTGGGGGTTCCCCTGGGAGGGGAGACCCAGCGTGTGTGGGTACTGCCAGGGGGCAGCACCCAAAGCCAGGGGTACTGGGGTCTTGGGAGGGACACGGGAGCCAACAGAGGACAAGGCGGATCACCTGCCTGCAGAGGGTGCTCCGGAGGCTGGATTGAGCTGATTCCCCAGACGACCAGCAGGAGGTGCCGCAGGGGTGAGTCCGACCCCTTACACTGTGTAATAGATAAGACGGACCACAAAATATGGAATGGCATATGTATGTATTTCTTAGTGAGAGGTGAAGTAATAAGATGGGGGTACATTTTTGAAAAATGACTTAGGAGCTTAAGTCCCATTTTCAGAAGTGACTTATGCACTTAGAAGACCAAGTCTCAGTCTCTTTTGAAAATGGGGCTTAGGCTCCTAAGTCATCTAGGCCCTTTTGAAAATTTCACCCGGTAAATCTACGTTTGAAAAAAAAAAAAAAAAAAAACGCTCCTGGATTCTTTGTTGCTTTGCTGCTTACCATTAAATAAATATTTGTTCATTTATGCCACACAAAACAGGCTTTTTAAAGATGTTACTGATTTCTGTCCCAAATTAATCTGTAAATGGATTGTGGAAAAAAATATATATGTATACAGTAAAGCCCACCAAGGCAGCTTTACCTTGTATGATCCTGACCTTGGCAGCATTTCCAGGCTCATAACTTTACAAGGATAAAATGTTCTTTAGCACCACGGTACCAAGTCCAAACAAGTATTTTTCCTGTGTCAGGCATACGTGTGTTATCATTCCACCTATTTTGTCTAGTACAACTGTACTTATGAGGCCAGGAAAAGCTCTCAATCACTCTCTATGAATGTTTGGCCCTGGTACAAGTAACTTCAGAAGAGAGCTCCTGCATAAGATCTTGGGATGGTTTCTGTGTAAGAATATTTTTACACTCTATAGTTCTTCTCTCCTAACAGTGGTTTCATTATAGACACTTTCCAGATCTTGAAGGCGTATTGATGAAGTCCAGAAAAAGCTTCAAAAACAAAGTGCCATAATCTAAACAACAAAGATAGAACTGATAGCATGGAGGTGGTAAATGTATACAATATTGTCAACACTAAGCATTCAAAAATCATGAGTTGGACCCCAAACACCATAAGATCATTAACAAATATTAGACTATTTGCTTCTGGTTGCTGAGCCTTCAGGGTGCACGCCTGTCATGTTTTCATGCTTCTCTGCACAACCAGGGCTAGAAATTGGGGCGGGGGGTGTTTGTGTTTATGAGACTCTGAGCTTTCACCGCCCTCTCCGCCCTCCCCCCTGGCGCCCTCCCCTGGCCGCCGGGGGGAGAGCGGAGCCCCCGCCGGGGCTCGCTGCCCTCCCCCCGGGGC
>NW_020664420.1:9418073-9467749 GCF_002925995.2 Terrapene triunguis | reverse complement strand
CCCCCCCGGGGGGGGGGGGGGGGCGGCCGGAGGCTTTTTCGCCTGGGGCGGCGAAAAAGCCAGAGCCGGCCCTGCTCTGGAGACCTGGATTCTACAAGTCCTTGCACAGTGCGTAGCAGAGCCTGCAGGGTCCTTGCCCTCCAATGGAAGGCCCTGAGTCAGCAAGGAACTTAAGCATGAGCCTAACTTTTAAGCCTGAGTATTTCCATTGCAGCCGATAGGACTGCTCACATGATTTAAGTTAGACATGAATTTAAGAAACTTGCTAAATCAGGTGTAGTCTGGGGATGGATGCGACTTGAGCCACTGAATGGTGGTGGTCGCTCAAGTCCCCAGCACGCCCATTGCCTCATTCACAAGTGGACAGGGCTAATAAGTGGTGGGCCGTGAGTGCAGAAGAAGTGCTTAGCTGTGCTATCCATTCTTGGAACCTACTCCTGCTACAAGGCTGCCATAACATGGTAGTTACACAACAGGGCTCTTGTTAGAATCATAGGACTGGAAAAGGACCTCGAGAGGCCATCTAGTCCAGTCCCCTGCTCTCAAGGCAGGACTAAATATTATCTATTCTAGACCATCCCTGACAGGTGCTTGTCTAACCTGCTCTTAAAAATCTTCAAGGATGGAGAGTCTACAAATTCCCTAGGCAATTTATTCCAGTGCTTAACCACCCTAACAGTTAAGAAGTTTTTCCTAATGTCCAACCTAAACATCCCTTGCTGCAATTTAAGCCCATTGCTTCTTGTCCTATCCTCAGAGATTAAGAAGAACAATTCTTCTCCCTCCTCCTTGTAACAACCTTTTATGTACTTGAAAACTGTTATCATGTCCCCTCTCAGTCGTCTCTTTTCCAGACTAAACAAACCCAGTTTTTTCAATCTTCCCTCATAGGTCATGTTTTCTAGACGTTTAATCATTTCTGTTGCTCTTCTCTGGACTTTCTTCAGTTTGTCCACATCTTTCCTGAAATGTGGCGACCAGAACTGGACACAATACTCCAGTTGAGGCCTAATCAGAGTGGAGTAGAGCAGAAGAATTTCTTCTCATGTCTTGCTTACAACACTCCTGCTAATACATCCTAGAATTATGTTAGCTTTTTTTGCAACAGTGTTACACTGTTGACTAATATTTAGCTCATGGTCCACTATGACCCCCAGATCCCTTTATTCAGTACTCCTTCCTAGGCAGACATTTGCCATTTTGTATGTTTGCAACTGATTGTTCCTTCCTAAGTGGAGTACTTTGCATTCGTCCTTATTGAATTTCATCCTATTTACTTCAGACAATTTCTCCAGTTTGTCCAGATAATTTTGAATTTTAATCACTTGCAAACCCCCCCCCCCAGCTTGGTATCATCCGCAAACTTTATAAGTGTACTCTCTATGCCATTATCTAAATCGTCGATGAAGATATTGAACAGAACCAGAACCAGAACTGATCCCTGCAGGACCCCACTCATTATGCCCTTCCTGTATGACTGTGAACTACTGATAACGACTCTCTGGGAACGGTTTTCCAACCAGTTATGCACCCACCTTATAGTAGCTCCATCTAGGTTGCATTTCCCTAATTTGTTTATGAGACGGTCATATGAGACAGTATCAAAAGCTTTACTAAAGTCAAGATATTCCACGTCTACTGCTTACCCCCATCCACAAGGCTTGTTACTCTGTCAAAGAAAGCTATCAGGTTGGTTTGACATGATTTGTTCTTGACAAATCCATGATGACTGCTACTTATCACCTTATTATCTTCTAAATGTTTGAAAATTGATTGCTTAATTATATGCTCCATTATCTTTCCGGTTACAGAAATTAAGCAGACTGGTCTGTAATTCGCCGGGTTGTCCTTATTACCCTTTTTATAGATTGGCACTATATTTGCGCTTTTGCAGTCTTCTGGAATCTCTCCTATCTTCCATGACTTTTCAAAGCTAATTGCTAATGGCTCAGATATCTCCTTAGTCAGTTCCTTGAGTATTCAAGGATGCATTTCATCAGGCCCTGGTGACTTGAAGACATCTAACTTGTCTAAATAATTTTTAACTTGTTCTTTCCCTATTAGATTGAAGAGATTGAAGTCCAGGACCTCCATGGTAGCATTCTCTGAAATGCTTCCAGTTCCATGCACAGGGCCAGTTAGACAGGCAGAACTGCAAGGTGTCAATGCATGGATGAGATGATGGTGTAGGTAGGAGGGGTTTAGATTTATTAGGAACTGGGGAAACTTTTGGGAAAGGGGGAGCCTATACAGGAAGGATGGGCTCCATCTAAACCAAAATGGAACCAGATTGCTGGCACTTAAAATTAAAAAGGTCATAGAGCAGTTTTTAAACTAAGGGCAGGGGGAAAGCCGACAGGTGCGGAGGAGCACATGGTTCGGACATCCCTTAGGGGAGGATCTATAAGTGGAGATTCCCTATGTCCTAATAAGCAGGAGAGGATGGAAGATGGTAAAATACAGGTACAATCTGTACAAAAGAAAAAAAGTCTCATTCAATTACATCATGTAATGGCAGACAGCTAAAAAGTGAAAAGTTTTTAAAATGCTTATATACAAACGCTAGAAGTCTAAATAATAAGATGGGTGAACTAGAGTGCCTCGTATTAAATGAGGATATTGATATAATTGGAATCACAGAAACAGGTTGTGTTGGTAGGGGAGTGGCACTATATGTGAAAGAAAGCGAAGAATCAAATGAAATAAAAATCTTAAATGAACCAAACTGTACCATAGAATTTCTATGGATAGTAATTCCATGCTTGGATAATAAGAATATAGCAGTAGGGATATATTACAGACCACCTGACCAGGATGGTGATAGTGACTGTGAAATGCTCAGGGAGATTAGAGAGGCTATTAAAATAAAAAATAATAATGGGGGATTTCAGCTATCCACATATTGACTAGGTACATATCACCTCAGGACGGGATGCAGAGATAAAGTTTCTTGACACCTTAAATGACTGCTTCTTGGAGCAGCTAGTCCTGGAACCCACAAGAGGAGAGGCAATTCTTGATTTAATCCTAAATGGAGCACAGGATTAGGTCCAAGAGGTGAATATAGCTGGACCGCTTGGTAATAGTGACCATAATATAATTAATTTTAACATCCTTGTGGTGGGGAAAACACCACAGTGGCCAAACACTGTAGCATTTAATTTCAGAAAGGGGAGCTACACAAAAATGAGGAGGTTAGATAAACAGAAATTAAAAAGTACAGCACCAAAAGTAAAATCCCTGCAAGCTGCATGGAAACTTTTTAAAGCACCCATAATAGAGGCTTGACTTAAAAGTATCCCCCAAATTAAAAAAACATCGTAAGAGAACCATAAAAGAGCCACTGTGGCTAAACAACAAAGTAAAAGAAGCAGTGAGAGGCAAAAAGGCACCTTTAAAAAGTGGAAGTTAAATCCTAATGAGGAAAATAGAAAGGAGTATAAACTCTGGCAAATGAAGTGTAAAAATATAATTAGGAAGGCCAAAAAAGAATTTAAAGAACAAAGACTCAAAATGTAATAGCAAAAGTTTTTTTTAAGTACATCAGAAGCAGGAAGCCTGGGGCTGGGGCAGAGGGTTGGGGTGCGGGCTCTAGGGTAGGGCCAGGGATGAGGAGTTTGGGGTGTGTGAGGGGGCTCAGGGCTGGGGCAGAGGGTTGGGCTGTAGGGGGTTGGGCTCTGGGGTGGGGCCGGGGATGAGGGGTTTGGGGTGTGGGGTGCAGGCTGCCCCGGGGCTGCAGTGGGGAGAGAGGACTCGCCCCAGCCCCTCTCGCTGCAGCAGCTTGGTTGGAGAGGCGCTTCTCCCCAGCCACGGCAGCTCCAGTGGGGCTGGGCTGGGCCAAGGGAGGGGTTCCTCTCCCCGGAAGCTCCGGTGGGCCTGGGCCGGGCTGAGGGAGGGGCTCCTCTCCCCCAGCTGTGGCAAGTCCGGGGCAGGTCTACGCTGGGGCTGGCGGGGAGGGGCGCCTCTCCCCGCCACGTCCCTGAACCCCTGTGCGGGGCTTAATAGGCAGCTGCACGGCCACGCAGCTTAGAGGGAATTTATCCAAGAACTTGTTGGATAATCTGTGCCCGGTGTGTTATTTTCCCAACAGATGTCTGAGTAGTTGAAGTCCCCCATCACTACCAAGTCCTGTGCTTTGGATGATTTTGTTAGTTTTTTAAAAAAAGCCTCAGACACCTCTTCTTCCTGGTTAGGTGGTCTGTAATAGACCCCTACCATGACATCACCTTTGTTCCTTTATCTTTACCCAGAGACTTTCAACAAGTCTGTCTCCTATTTCCATCTCAACCTCAGTCCAAGTGTGTACATTTTTAATACATAAGGCAACACCTCCTCCCTTTTTCCCCTGCTTGTCGTTCCTGAGCAAGCTGTACCCTTCTATACCAATATTCCAGTCACGTGTATTTGTGACGGGTTTGGTCACAGAGACCACCTTGGGACTGTCACCTGATGTGCTGAAACTACCTCTGAGCCCGTTTTCTCTGATGGCTTGGGACTCCAGAACCCTGCCTTGTTGAACCAGACACACTAGCCTGCTGCAACACAGACCCAGGGTCTGAACGGCCCCCAAAGCTGCAGACTTAACTGAAAATAACTCAGCAAGTATTCCTGTCTCCAGCACCCACACACCCAGCTCCCGATGGGATCCAAACCCCAAATAAATCTGTTTTATTCTGTATAAAGCTTATACAGGGTAAACTCATAAATTGTCCGCCCTCTATAACACTGATAGAGAGATATGCACAGCTGTTTGCTCCCCTGGGTATTAATCACTTACTCTGGGTTAATTAATAAACAAAAGGGATTTTATTAAGTATAAAAGTAGGATTTAAGTGGTTTCAAGTAATAACAGACAGAACAAAGTAAGTTAGCAAGCAAAATAAAACAAAACACGCAAGTCTAAGCCTAATACATTTTAAGAAACTGAATACAGGTAAATATCACCCTCAGAGATGTTTCAGTAAGCTTCTTTCGCAGACTAGACTCCTTCTTAGTCTGGGCCCAATCCTTTCTCCTGGTACAGTCCTTGTTAGCTCCAGCTCAGGTGGTAAGTAGGGGATTTCTCATGACTGACAGCCCCCTTTGTTCTGTTCCACCCCTTTTTATAGCTTTGGCACAAGGCAGGAATCTTTTGTCTCTCTGGATCCCCACCCCTCCTTCTAAATGGACAAGCACCAGGTTTAAGATGGATTCCAGTTCAGGTGACATGATCACTAGGTTAGCCAGTCTGTATCCAAATATGCTCTTTCCCTTCCCTCAATAGGTGGACCCCATCTCGGCTTAGCAGCCCTTCTTCCTGGAACAGCATCCCATGGTCATGGAAGCTGAAGCCCTCCTGGTGACTCCATCCTCGCAGCCAGGCATTCACCTCCAGGATGCATCTGTCTCTGCTTGGGCCCCTACCCTCGACTGGAAGGATCGAAGAGAATATCACCTGCGCTCCCAACTCCTTTGCCCTTACTCCCAGAGCCCTGTAGTCACTTCTGATCTGGTGCAGGTCGTACCTTGCAGTATCATTACTGTCCACATGGATGAGAAGCATGGGGTTAGTAGTCCGAGGGCTGGATGATCCTCGGCAATCCTTCAGTAACATCTTGGATACAGGCCCCTGGCAGGCAGCATACCTCCCGGGATGCCATGTCAGGGCGGCAGATTGGTGCCTCCGTCCCCCTCAGAAGAGAGTCACCAACTACCACTACCCTAATCAGGTTCCCCTTTGTCACCTGTCCTGCTCGTCCCTTTTTGCTTTGCATTTTCATTTACACTGGGCGGGCTCAGGTGCAGGGTGTGAAACTCCACTCCTGAACTAGCACCCATCACCATTTCAGTTAAAGAACCATGTTAGTGCTACATCCAGCCCTTCAGTTGTTGTTATTGTCTCATAATTGCAGGGGTTGGTCTGTGCCTCGACCAATGAGATTGCTTTCGCTGTCCTGCCCATTCTGCTGCAATAACAAGCAGTGCTGTGGGAGGCTGGGTGCAATAGGAAGAAATAATCACAGTCCTAAAACTAGAAGCTTCACAGTGATTTTAGTGCTAATCAAGCGCAAAGGACTAGCAGCATGTGCTACCACCTGTGTCATTCCAGTGTAAATAACCTGCTATTTAATTGTGGGGGATGTGATAGTGACTCAGTGCCCTGGAGGAGTGAGAGGGAATGTCACTGATTCCAGCATGGCACATGAGATAGATGGGGATTAGCATTAGGGCTTGTAGCCATGAGGGATCTTTCTGTGAAACTACTAGGAATGTTCCCCCTCCCTCTGCCCTCCTGGCTTGTGAGCAAACTGCTCCTCAGACATCCATAACCCTAGGCAAAACTTCCACCTTGCGCCCCCCCTCCGCCCTGAGGCGCGCCCCCCCCCACGGCAGCTCCCCTCCCCTGGGAGCCGTGTGGCAGCTCCCCACCCCAGCTCACCTCTGCTCCGCCTCTTCCCCGAGCATACCGCCCCTGCTCTAATTCTCCTCCTCTCCCCTCCCAGGCTTGCGGCGCCAAACAGCTGATTGGCGCTGAAAGCCTGGGAGGCGGGAGAAGTGGAGCTGCGACCGCGCGCTCAGGGAGGGGGTGTAGGAACAATGTAAAAAAAATTTGGGGGCACCGCTTTTTGGTGCCACCAAATCTTGGCGCGCTAGGCAACTGCCTAGTTTGCCTAAATAGTAGCATCGGCCCTGCTGGTAGGTCATAACTCTCTCTGAGTCACTGCTGGAATGATCCATCAGTGCTAGCTGCAGACACTGTGAGAACAGTTCCTCCCATCCCCAATTCTCAGGGACACTCAGTGGAAGCAAAGCTTCAAGGGGGTGTAGAGTCCACAATCCTGTGGAGGCTGTGATGTGGTTTGATGGGATCCAGGCTGACTTTCAGTCACAAGTTCTAGAGCCAGCTGTAGAAGACACTGCATGCTTGTAGCTAGATTAAGGACAATGTGGAAAGCAAGATGCATTAGAAAGGGACAGCGTCTGCAGGTGACTCAGAAGTGATATTTATTTTTTCGCTGCCACTCTGGACTCCTTTGGTAACTGGATGGAGGGCAGATGAATTCCTGCTACAGCATGGTGCTCAGCTTCACTCATGAAAAAAGAAAAACCTTCTCACTGTAATGCTACTTTGCCCTTATGCTGTAAATGGGTATAATACGCAGATATTGAATTGTGTTGACCTGACTGTTAAGGTGTATTGGCCTGAGAGGAAAATATTGATCTTGGTTAATAGATCTTGAGCTTCAGCTCCACAGAAATGAATCTCTGCTTAACCCCACACCCCCACACTCCCAAAAAACTGTGGCAGAACCGGTGTTAAGTGGTTTGTCCAAGTTCACAGAGCAAGACAGTGCAGAGCCAGTCACAGAATTCCAGAGGCTGGAGTCCCAATCCTCTGCTCGAATGCCTAGACCAAATATCTTTTCCTGGGCCCTCATCCAAACCCCATTGAAATTAGTATACAGCCAATTAGTTCAATGGCCTTTGGCTCAGGCCCAGACTCATGAACAGAACAGGAGTGGAACATGAGTTTTTAAATGGTTTTAAACAATTAGTTAAATATTGCTTAATGATATGAAACAATTTTGTTGTAAAGTAAATATTAGATATTTTAAATACTTCCCATGAAAATAACACATTCAAGTAGCACATGCTGCTTTTTAAAACTAAAATGTGACTTTTGCATTTTTGGCCACAATAAAGCCAGTAGTCGTCCCAGAACGATCCAGCCTGCTGGCTCATAATCTACAATTGAGACACTTGGACCTGAATTCAAATTTGCCCAAAATCTGAAATCTTGTCAGTGTCCTCACCCACAAAATAATTGTTCGTAATCTAGATCTAAACGGTATTTCCCACCCTCTCCCAATCCTGTCTTTCAATTGCATGATCTGGATATCATCAATTCAAAGCATCAGATTTGTCAGGCAATCGGTCAGGACACGTACAATGCCTACTCCCCATGTTAGTCTTAAGCAATTAGATTTCAAGGAATGCTAATAGATGGGAGTCTATTGTTAGCAGGGGCCAATAATAGACAGGCAGTCAGGAGACTCTGTGGCATAACCCAGCACCTGACTTTCAAACCTGTCATGTACAGTGTCACATGGAAACGCTGCCAGCACCTCTGCAACAAGGTCAAGCTTCAGCAAAGCTAGCGCAGGCATTGAATGGCCATGTAGCTCATTGATCAAAGAGAATCGTAGCAGATGCCCTGGGCTGGGATACAGTATGTGCTGATGGAAAGGGCTCTGTGCACATTTATTATTCCAGCCTCTTACTGTGTGTTTGGCACAGCTGTTTCATTCACCTTGACAACAGCAGACAGCTGAGACCCACAAGACTCTTCCACGCAACAAAATTGCTGCAGAAACTTGCAATCTGAATCCAGTATGAGGTAACAGGAGGTTATGTTGGCACGATGCCTGTGCCCCACTTGCATTTGCCAACAAGGCAGTAAGCCTCTTCAGTGGTCTCTGACAAATGTATTTGGGCAGCCCATTGTTTAGCCAATAGGGAATTTTTATTCCTTCTCTTAAGTCTAGACCACATGAGCAGCCAGCTCAATTCAGGTCAGCGTGAGACTCAATTAGTCTGGCAGTAACTGCTTTTTAAGCCATCACTGGCTCTATATAATATTGATTTAGTGTTAATTAAAGTCTGGATTTTAACAGCCCCTGGTAGGATCCTGCATCTGAAATTAATCTTGCCTAAACTACCAGCTGGAAACAATCTGGAGAATTTGCAACTGAGCCTTCCCCTCTTCTCTTCACTGTTGTTTTGGAATGGAAAATCTGGACTGGATTCCTCAGAGGTCAAATGATGTGTTAGTGATCATTACTGAATGTTGTTATTTGCAGACTACCAGCTCTTCCTAAATAATGCTGTGTTATCTACTTGCTGTTTTCTTTACTAGTTTTACATTTTCTAAGTGAATTTTGGGCTGCCAAAGGTGCTGATCTATTTGACCTCCAGCTGAAATGGCCCAAAAGGGGCAGTGGAGGTGGAAAGTGTCTGATTGACTGCTCTAAAGACTGAAGACTGTTCTTTCTAACCCAGTGGTGGACAACCTGCGGCCCACAGGCCGTACGCGGCCCATCAGAGTAATCCACTGGTGGGCCACCAAACAGTTTGTTTACATTCGCACAGCTGCCTGCAGCTCCCAGTGGCTGCAGTTTGCTGTTCCCAGCGTGTGTGTGTGTGTGTGTGTGTGAGAGAGAGAGAGTTCTAAACACAAGCTGATGCACCGCATCTCAGCTCTAAGGAAATGAGTCCCACATCATCAGTGGAATTTATTGCCAAGTTAATACAGTATGCAAGGTTTAACTGAAAGTTAAAATGGCAATCAGTCAATGCTTCAGCAATGTGTCTTCCTCCTAGCTCTTCTAAGGGTCATGCTGCATGTCACACTCCTCGTAATTTTAGACTGAAGAGGTTTTTTGTTTGTTTGTTTACGTACATATGGAAGGGGGCCACCCTTTGCCTTACATCCCATTGTGATCATTGAGATTGGTAGGGTTAAAACTGCTAACCATCCTATGGGACAACCTTTAGAAGACAGATGTCAGAGCATTCCCCTCAACAGTGGAATTCTCTCTCCTCTGAAAGACACAAAGTAGCACATTCTGAGTTAGATTCAAAACTTTGTTTCCCTTTTCTGTGTACCGAAACACTCACTGAAGATAACAAAAGTTGCCTAGTTCAGTGAAGTCAGAGAATTTTGGATGAGAAATGGATGCCGAATTAGGCCCAATATGTATTTTTCTCTACACCCTCCTCCCATCTGGTTTTAGCCATTGTTCCTGCTCTGGGATGCACAGACATGGGCATATTGCCCCATTATTTTGGTGAGAATACACTTCAGAGTTGGTTATTGGAACATGAGAACAATGTTTCCGACTTCAAAGATCTAACATGCCAGGAGGACTATTATAGATTTGAAATCTTGGGCATAAGTGAGATCAGATCAATAGGTGCAGATAAGTGCTTCAAGCAAGAGGGAGGGAAAATCTCATTTACTCAGGTTGTAGTGCCAAGAAATACTTAGGAGTAGTTCTCATTATGAAAGCTTGTGCAGAAAAACCACTCATCAACTGGGAGCCTATTAACCAATGCATCATATAGGCCAGAATCCAAGCCAGATTCCTAAAGATGTCAAGCGTACAGTGCTACACTCTGACAGAGGAACATAATGATGAGGATAAAGTTCTACAGTTGTCTCCAAAATGCGATTGACAGAATACTTACACAAGATTCATTCTGTGTAACAAGCGACTTTGTCACATCCCTACTTTAGCATTAAACCAAGGAATGGAACAAGCCAGTGAGGAAGAGACTCATTGAATTGTGTGTGGTGTCTGACCTATTTCTTGCAAGTACCCTGTTGCCTCACAAAAACATACACAGAGAAGCATGGAATTCATCAGATGGAAAAACGAAAAATCAGACTGACCAAATCTGCATTAACATCAAGCAGTAGATGTTAGCAGCAACCACAAT
Source organism: Terrapene triunguis (assembly GCF_002925995.2). Classification (NCBI taxonomy): domain Eukaryota; kingdom Metazoa; phylum Chordata; order Testudines; family Emydidae; genus Terrapene; species Terrapene triunguis. The sequence goes on along the minus strand of NW_020664420.1, from coordinate 9,457,270 downwards.
CTTTGTATAGCTAAACTGAAATGGTAGAATTATCAGTAATAATGCAGAAAAGGCAGAAGTGTTCAATAAATATTTCTGCTCTGTATTTGGGGAAAAAACCGATTATGCAGTCTCATCATATAGTTATGGTAACACTCTTTTCATTTCACTAATATCGCTGGAGGATGTTAAACAGAAGTTACTAAAGTTAGACTTTTTTAAAATCAGCAGATGCAAATTACTTGCATCCAAGAGTTTTAAAAGAGCTGGCTGAAGAGCTCTCTGGAGTGTTAATGTTGATTTTCAGTAAGTATTAGAGCACTGGGGAAGTTCCAGAGGACTGGAAGAAAGCTAATGTTATGCCAATTTTTTAAAAGGGTAAACAGGATGTCCAGGTAATTATAGGCCTCTCAGCCTGATATCAATCCTGAGCAAGATAATGTAGCAGCTGAGATGGGACTTGATTAGGAAAGAGTTAAAGTAGGGTAATGTAATTAATGCAAATCAACATGGGTTTATGGAAAATACATCCTGTCAAGCTAACTTGATACTGCGCTGCACAACATTTAATTAAAAAAATTAGAATGATATAAAATTAACATGGAACACACTAAATGGATTAAAAACTGGCTAACTGATAGATCTCAAATGGGGAATCGTCATTGAGCAGGTGTTTTCAGTGAGGTCCCTCAGGGATTGGTTCTTGTCTCTACTCTATTTAACATCTTTATCAATGACCTGGAAGAAGACATAAAATCATCACTGATAAAGTTTGCAGATGACACAAAAATTGGGGTAGTGGTAAATAAAGAAGAAGACAAATACTGATTCAGAGCTATCTGGATCGCTTGATAAATTGAACACAAGCATACAATATGCATTTTAATAAGTTTAAATGTAAATGTATATATTTGGGAACAAAAATGTAGGCCATACTTACAGGATAGGGGACTCTATCATGGGGAGCAGTGACTCTGAATAAGATTTGGGGGTTGTAGTGGATAATCCTCTGAACATGAGCTCCTAGAGTGACTCTGTGGCCAAAAGAGCTAATGTGATCCTGGGATGCGTAAACAGGGGAATCTTGAGTAGGAGTAGAAGTGTTATTTTACCTCTGTATTTGGCACTGGTGAGACCGCTGTTGGAATACTGTGTCTAGTACAGGTGCTCACAATTCAAGACGGATGCTGATAAATTGAAGTGTGTTCAGGGAATGATTAAAGGATTAGAAAACATGTCTTGTAGTAGCAAAGAGTCCTGTGGCACCTTATAGACTAACAGACGTATTGGAGCATGAGCTTTCGTGGGTGAATACCCACTTCTTCTTATTCGCCCATGAAAGCTCATGCTCCAATACGTCTGTTAGTCTATAAGGTGCCACAGGACTCTTTGCTGCTTTTACAGATCCAGACTAACACGGCTACCCCTTTGATACATGTCTTGTAGTGACTAGCTCATAAAGCTTAATCTGTTTAGTTTAACAAAGAGAAGATTAAGGAGTGAATTGATTACAATCCATAAATGCTTACCTGGGGAACAAATATTTAATAATGGGCTCTTCAGTTTAGCAGACAAAGGTATAGCACCATCCAATGTTTGGGAGTTAAAGCTAGACAAATTCAAACTGGAAATAAGGCATACATTTTTAACAGTGAGCGTATTAAGCATTGGAACAATTTACCAAGGGTTGTGGTGGATTCTCCTTCACTGACAATTTTTAAATCAAGATTGGATTTTTTTTTAAAAAAAAGATATGGTCTAGGAATTATTTTCGGGAAGGTCTATGGCTTGTACAATACAGGAGGTCAAACTAGGTGACCACAATCATCCCTTCTGTCTTTAGAATCTATGAATTGGTTAAATTAAATTTGAGAAAGCTCTATTTTAAACCAAAAGAGATAAAGAAAATCAACAGTATGAAACTGAAAACAATAGAGTAATGTGAGAAATTCCAACCTGATTTCAGGAATGCATTTGAGGCACTGTCAGAGGCACATGAATGTGAGACACAGACTGGACCTGAAGGACTCCGGGTAGTGCTCAGAGACAATGGGATTCAAGATGCAGCAGTCACAGTTGGACATCAGCATAGACAGAGCAAGAACTGGGTAGTCCAAGAAAGTCATTGAGGAAAAAAACATACTGAAAGGAAAACTCCTGAATGCAGACCAACAAACTCTTGGAAAAGGCAAAGGAAGATGTCACGTTCTGGGGTGCAATCCAGATCAGTGAAGGATTGTCACCTCTTACGCTGTAACCCTTAAGGGCTTTAGAAGCGTTTGATACTGTAGCGCTCTGCCTGTGATGCTCAAAGTCAGCAACAAGCATGCATTCTGTGTCTATGTATTGAGCAGCTCTGGTCCAACGCTGTGGGTCGAGGAGCCTACCTGCAATACCACAGATTTTCACTGGTCTCCACCAGCCTTGGTTAACAACTGGTAAGGTGACTCCAAACACTCCCCAGCCCTGAATTTACCCAAAAAACATGTGCCCTGAAGTGTCCATCCCTCTCCTGGAACATTCAGAGAAATAATAAGGTTCATTTGCTTCTTTAAAGAGACAAAAGCACATCACAGCTTATTAACTTAACTGTGGTAAATACACCTTCCCTTCAAGCACAGCACTGAGTTGGTTTATTGTAAATATAAAACAAGTTTATTAACAAAAGGACATAGGTTAAGTACAAAGATTAAAGTTAGAAAGGGTTATAAACAAACAAAAGCAAAAATATGCTTTCTAATGACTACAACCCAGTGCTATAGTCTTTGTTCAAAGTCCTTACCAATCTTCCATTCCAAGAGACTCCAACCCCCTGGGTTAAAAGACTCAGCTTTTCTCAGCTTGCAAAAGCTCTGGCCCCTTATGTCTATCCAGTGAGGGAAGCCCAGATGGCATCTTCTCTTTCCCTATATCTTCCCAGATGTACTGTTTTTTTCCCAAGACTCAGGATGACCTCATGCTGTTCTTCCCTTCCTGTGCACTTCCCACCCCCCTGCTGATTTGTATGTAAATAGCAGTGGCGGATTTAGGGTTAGGGGGCCCTGTGCTCAGCTTCATTTTTGGAGCCCGTCCTTGGGACCCAGCCAAGAAAAAGAACATTCTCTCTTATCTCCCTCCCGCCCCCGTTTTTCATTCTTTTTTTCATCCTCCTCCTCCTATAAGTAATAGGAAGTAAATGAAAATAAAGTGAGGTGCCTTGATTGTTTTTGTAGTCTAATTTATTTTTCCACAGACCACTTGAAAATCGCTGAGGGTCTCGGCGGACCACTTAATGATCTTTCCAAATATTGTTTGTACCATTAGCTAACTATTGTAAAGCACTTTGGCATAATGAACCACAAATGGACCTCTGTGTCACAGAGGATTGTCAGTAATTTGAAGTCTTCAAATCAAGGATTGAGGACTTCAGTAATACAGCCAGAGGTTGTGGGCCTATTGCAGGAATAGGTGGGCAAGGTTCTGTGGCCTGCAATGCGCAGAAAGGCAGACTAGATCAGGGATCTCAAACACGTGGCCCGCGGGGTTATTTTCTGTGGCCCGCGAGCTCCTCGCGGTCCCCTCCACCCCCGCCCTCCCCCAGCATTTACCTAGAGTGGCTCCGGCCCGACGCGCACCGGGGGCAGGGCAGGCTCCCTGCCTGCCTGCCTGCCCTGCCCCCACGCTGCTCCGGGAAGCCGACGGAACCTGGGGAAGGAGAGGTGTGTGTGGCTGTTGCTTCATGCACCGCCCCCAGCAGCTCCCATTGGCCGCAGTTCCCCATTCCCGGCCAATGGGAGCTGCTGGGGGCGGTGCCTGAAACAACCTGGACTAGATGATCATGATGGTCCTTTCTGGCCTCAGAGTCCGTGAGTATAAGAAAGCAGACAAAGCAATGAAAAGCAACTCAAGGAAAAATAAGCAAACATATGTTGAAGACCCAGCAGCTGAAGCTGCTGCTATGATAGAAGACCACAGAGCCGTTTACAAAGTGACTAAAACCCTATGTGGAAATTTCAAAACAGGGCATGGGCCAACAAAACACAAGGATAGAAAAATGTTCACAACTGAGGTAGAACAGAAAAGCTGCTGGGCAGAGCATTTCAAATAAGTCCTACCTGAGCACCAGATTTTGATGAAACGGGAACCTGATCAACCGGACATTAATCTTCATCCAAAAGAGATGTCAGCAGTACAGAATGTCAGTCAGAAAGCTGAAAAATAACAAAGTGGTGGGAGGTGATCAAATTACAGCAGAAATGCTAAAAGTACTTGATCGATACCACCATCCTAATAAAATTGACGGAGCTGTTCAATGAAGTTTGGGAAAAAGAGATCCCTCCTGACCAATGGAACCATGGATTCATTGTCAGAATACCCAAAAAGGGGTGACCTTACCGACTGTAACAACTGGAGAGGAGTTACATTATTCTCTGTTTCAGGGAAGCCTTCTGCAGAGTGATACTACACAGAGCGACAGAAGCAGTCCCTGCAAAGCTTAGGGATGAACAGGCTGGATTCAGGGCCAAGAGATCGTATGTAGTTGAGATATTCATAGTAAGGACCATCATAGGAGAGTGCATAGAATGGCAAGCTCCCCAATCATCAGTTTCATTGATTTTTTTCAAAAGGCACTTAACAGCCTGCACAGACATACATTGTGGAATAGTCTTCAGTCCTATGAAATTCCAGCTAAAGTCATCAACATCATCCGGGTCATGTACAGAGATGCAAAATGCTGTATAAGGGTGAACAATCAGAACACAAAAAGAACAGGAGTACTTGTGGCACCTTAGAGACTAACAAATTTATTAGAGCATAAGCTTTCGTGGGCTACAGCCCACTTCTTCGGATGCATATAGAGTGAAACATATTGAGGAGATATATATACACACATACAGAGATATGTGCCACAAGTACTCCTGTTCTTTTTGCGGATACAGACTAACACGGCTGCTACTCTGAAACCAATCAGAACACAGAGCAGTTCAATGTGGACACTGGTGTCAAACAGGGCTGCATTTTATCGCCACTGTCGTTTGGCATAGCCATAGACTGGATAATGAAGAAATGTATTAGCAACACAAAGACCAGTATAGCATGGGTAGATGGCAAATGCCTAGAAAGCCTAAACTTTGCTGATGATATTGTGTTACTGAATGACACCCCCCCTCGAAAAGTTACAAAGACAGACACCTTGGCAAAAAAAAGCAGGCCAGCCATGGCTCAAAATCAGTTGTGTGAAAACAAACATCCTTGAAACTCAGACATCAAGCAGTAACATCACATTAGAAGGCAAATATATCAAGAAAGTAGAGCAGTTCCTCTACCTGGGCTGCAGCATATTAGCCAATGGAGACCTCAAGAAGGAAGCGACATCAAGGATAGGAAAGGTATCCACAGCATTTACTGAACTCAGCAACATATGGAAATCAGCACCAGAACAAAACAGATTTTTCAATTCAAATGTAATCTCGGTGCTAATTTATGACTGTGGGAGCTGGAGATCTACCAAAACGCTAGGCAGAAAACTAGACGCCTTCAAAAATAAGACCCTATGAAAGGTTCTGGGAATTGGCTGGAAAGACATCATCACCAACAAGAGAGCCAATAGACTACCAACCAACAGCTCATTTCCACCGGAATCGGAAGGAAGCGCTGGACATATTTGGGGCATATACTCTGTATGCTAACATACAAATGCCCACATGAAGCTGTCATTTGGAAACCAACTGGTATGAGCAAATGAGGGCACCCAAGAGAAACTTTAAGAAGACACTGGTGCGGGAAAGATGTAAAAAAGTACAAGATTCTTCTTCAGTAAGATTTGGTGAAGAGACCTGAGTTCTCTCCCCTGTTAGGATTGAGATGTTCTGAGTGCCCATATTGTGCTGTTTGGAAAATGGTCTGTAGATGGGGCCATGGAATCATTAGAACATAGACTGCCCTTTATCTGTAAAAACAGTCTGAAGGCCTTATCAAAATCTTACTGAAGTCAAAGGGAGTTTCAGTGGGCTCTGGATTGTGCCCCAAATATAGATTTCTGAAGGAGTTGGTCACTGCTGGAGGGTCATTCAATGAGTCATTTTATTGAGTGGGCTTGAGGCTCTAGGATCAGTTTTCAAATAAGCTGCACAGTCAATTCCACATATTCAAGCTCCACTCAGTAATAGTCCCAGGAAATGTAAGCTGTTTCTAGCAACTACAACAGGTACTTTTGAGGCAGCAGTGTAATGAATTAAAAGAGACTGATCATTAAGATTACAGGCAAGGTTCACAAATACTTGGCTGCAAACTAAACAGGTGAACTTTTAATTTGTCAAAATTCCTGCTATGTTATGCTGCTCCTGATCATTCTCATGGCAGGGAGTATTTTAGTTCTCTGTTCTCAATATAAATAGTGGTATTTAAGCAACTTATTTTAGTAACAAAGAATAAACCTGACTTATTTTGACTGGCTGCAGGGTTCTAGCTGTGTGGGTCCCAGGATATTAGAGAGACAAGGTGGATGAGGTAATATCTTTTATTGGACCCACGTCTCTTGGTGAGAGAGACAAGCTTTCAAGTTTACACGGAGCTCTTCTTCAGGTCTGGGCAGATTAGACCAGGTGTACACTACAGACCTATATCAGTATAACGACATTGCTCAGGGGTGTGAAAAATCCACACACCTGAACAACATAGTTGTACTGACCTAACCCCCTGTGTAGACAGTGCTATGTCGATGGGAGAGCTTCTCTCGCTGACATAGCTACCACCTCTTGGGGAGGTGAATTAACTGCGCTGACAGGAGAAGCTCTTCTGTCGGTGTAGGAGCGTCCTCAATAAAGCGTTAAAGCGGTGCAGCTGCACTGCTATAGCGCTGTACGTGAAGACGAGCCCTTACTCAATTTACTTGTTGTAATAAGGCCTATTACAACTAGGGTGACCAGACAGCAAGTGTGAAAAATCGGGACAAGGGTTGGAGGGTAATAGGACCCTATATAAGAAAAAGACCCAAAAATCGGGACTGTCCCTATAAAATCAGGACATCTGGTCACCCTAATTACAACAATCTATAGCCCACTAATAACTCCCCCGCCCAACTGCTCCCTCCCTGCTCCTTTGTGCCCTGTGACTGGAGAGGTGTTAATGGGCCACTTCACATTTAATGGTCCCTTGAAATATGTGTTAACTACTTATGCTAAACATCTTGGGGGGGAGGGGGGGGTAGCTCAGTGGTTTGAGCATTGGCCTGCTAAACCCAGGGTTGTGAGCTCAATCCTTGAGGGGGCCATTTAGGGAACTGGGGTAAAAATCTGTCTGGGGATTAGTCCTGCTTTGAGCAGGGGGTTGGACTAGATGACCTCCTGAGGTCCCTTCCAACCCTGATATTCTATGATCTTGTATTTAACTGTGACATTCTGAGTAAAATAGGGTGACCAGACAGCAAATGTGAAAAATCAGGATAAGGGGTGGGGGGTAATAGGAACCTTTATAAGAAAAAGACCCCAAAATCAGGGCTGTCTCTATAAAATCAGGACATCTGGTCACCCAAGTAAGTGAGGCCTTGATCAGCTCAGGGAATAAGTGTCCATGTTGAAGATTTGAACTCAGACTCCCTGCAATGTTTCTTTGCTAGCTCAGCAAACTAGCTGCTTTGAGTATGGCTTTTAATTCCCATCCATCTAGAATCTGTTTAGATGATTGTTTACAAACAGGACTGCGAATTAGAATGTTGGGTGCATTGCACCAAGCTCCATTTTAGAGGTTTGGGGAGGGGAAATCTGACACTGTTCTCTCATAAAACATCTTCCTGTTCTCTTTGTTGCAACAGGGAAAAAGCAGTTCTCAAAGCTAGATAAAACAAGTGTAAGGGGACTATTGCCCTCTTACTGAAACTCAGTGGAGTTTTTTGGTTGGCCTTCTCCCAGTACCAAAAGAAAGCGGAAGGGCTGATGAGAAATCAAGACCCTGAGACTGACTTAGGGCCAATGGGGAGAGGCCAACACTCCAGGTCAGCCTGATTGACAGGACAGGCAGGCCAAGGAGGGAGTCAGGACCCCAGGGGTCCTGTCCTCTGGGTGAGCTGGAGCTGCCTGGGCCAGAGCAGGCCACGCTAAGGAGAGAGCAGGAGCCCAAGCTGAGCTGGGAGCAGAGCCGCACCAGTCCGAGCGAACCACAGAAGGAGCCCAGGGAGCTGAGCTGGAGGCGGAGCTGCAGCATTGATGAGGCAGAGTGGAGTTGGGGCCGGAGCAGTCTGGAGCCGGGTGCGATGAGCAGGTGGGGAAGGCAAGGGGGGAACCTGGGCAGAGGGCCCAGCGCAGGGAGACGCCACCAGCCACGAGGCCTTGCAGGCTGGACTGGGAGGGGGATCGTAATCCCGATGAGGAGAAGGGGGGCGAGGCTGAGAAGAAGGGTCCTGCCACCTAGAGCCTATGGGCATGTGGTCACCGCCAGAGCAAGTGTACCACCCCCTGCAGCACATCCAGCGCCTGAGAGGGAGGCCTGGGACATGTGAGGAGCAGACTGTGAACTTCCCTTACATTCCAGGGACGCTGTTTGTAGTTTCCCTGTGCCCACAGAGCGGTGTTCTGTGTTTTCCTTTAACTTTTCCCATTTCGTCATTTTTTAAATTAGTTGCTGTTTGATAAATTGTATTTGCTTTGAACTGTATGTAATGATCAGTGGGTCAGGGAAGTGTCCAGTGCAGAGAGAGCACCCCGGAGTGGGAACACCCTAGCCCCTGCCTTAAGTGACCATGACAAGATTGAGGGTCGAGCCCCCCAGGAATCCTGGGCCCAGCCTTGTCGGGGTGACAATGACTCTGCCGCACAGGAGAGTGGAAGGGGAGTCCTTGAGGTCAGGCAGGTCTCTGGGTGAAGGGAGTGGGAGCGAGGACTCAGATCCTTTCACTAGCCAATTCCACTGGGATAGTGTATAAGCCAGGAAAGATCCCCATAATAGCAGGACCGTTCCCCCACTTACATAATGAAACCAAAAAGAAGCAAAGTGAACACAGAAGGACAATTCACAGCTGTACAATAAAGCAACATACTAGAAAAGTGCAGGAGGAATGAGAAGTGGTGCCACACAGCTGGTGCAGCTGAGGTCATCCCTGTTGAGGCTTTCCTTACATTCCCACAATGTAGTGGCTTGCCATGTCATTTGCAATGCCTGCATGCCTCGGCTCTCCGCGTGCAACATAATCTGCAAACTCCAACCAAGATTGGCCGCTGAGGAGTCAGCCCACATCTTCCTAGATGGAAACTTGAGACCCACCAAGACCAAATGTCAGATGCTGTTTAGCCGGATGAATAGTAACAGTCACTAATAGCAAACTTGGCTCTTTGCTCTTTCCATCAGAAGCAGCATTTCACTTTTTGTTCAAGCACTCCTCTTACACAGGATCCTTGGAAAGACGGGGCTTAATGACGCACATAATGTGCTCATTTGGTCTGTGCTGGCAATGATCATGGAAAAGCCTGTATCCCAATAGAACAGTGTAAGTGCCATCATACCCCCTTTTTATGGAACTTTTAAAAAAGCTGTAGGGAGATAATCCTACTATCCTGGCCAGCATTCCCTCCCTCATTAAATTAAGGTCTAAAATCTATCTTTCTTTATGCAATGGTTTTATATTGGAATCTCTGAATGCAGCACTTATTATTCCATCTCCTACTGATCTGGCTGAGTCACCTCATTGTTTACCCAGGTGTAAAGTGGAGATAACGTATCTGATACCTATGCAGCATGGATTTTAAAATAACTGTGTTAGGAGTCAGGCTAATGAACATTATTAATAGTACAACAGACATTGTAAGAACACAAGTTTTGATCCTAGTATGCTCAGCTCTGGGTTTCAACAATTAAGTGCCTACATGTCAATGGGATACAGTGGTCGTAAACTATAAGCATAAGAAACAGCTGATGCCCACAGAAACCTCTACGTTTACTATAGAAACTTGATATAGTAAGTAGGGTTGTCGATTAATCACAGTTAACTCACACGATTAACTCAAAAAAATGAATCACGATTAAAAAAATTAATCGCGATTAATTGCACTGTTAAACATTAGAATACCAACTGAAATTTATTAAATATTTTAGATGTTTTTCTACATTTTCAAATATATCTATTTCAGTTACAACACAGAATACGAAGTGTACAGTGCTCACTTTATATTATTTTTATTACAAATATTTGTGCTGTAAAAAAGATAAACAAAAGAAATAGTATTTTTCAATTTACCACATACAAGTACTGTAGTGCAATCTTTTTATCATGAAAGGGCAACTTACAAATATAGGCTTTTTGTTACATAACTGCACTCAAAAACAAAAACAATGTACAACTTTAGCACCTACAAGTCCACTCAGTCCTACTTCTTGTTCTGCCAATCGCTAAGAGAAATAAATTTGTTTACATTTACAGGAGCTAATGCTGCCCACTTCTCAATTACAATGTCACCTGAAAGTGAGAACAGGCATTCACATGGCACTGTTGCAGCTGGCGTCGCAAGATATTTATGTGCCAGATGCGCTAAAGATTCATAAGCCTCTGCATGCTTTGGCCATCATTCCAGAGGACATGCTTCCATGCTGATGACGCTTGTTAAAAATTAATGCTTTAATTAAATTTGTGACTGAACTCCTCGGGGGCTAATTGTATGTCTCCTGGTCTGTTTTACCAGCATTCTGCCATATATTTCACGTTATAGCAGTCTCGGATGATGACCAAGCACATTTTGTTTGTTTTAGAACACTTTCACTGCAAATTTGACAAAATGCAAAGAAGATACCAATGTGAAATTTCTAAAGATAGCTATAGCAATCGACCCAAGATTTAAGAATCTGAAGTGCCTTCCAAAATCTGAGACAGATGAGGTGTGGAGCATGCTTTCAGAAGTCTTAAAAGAGCAACACTCTGATGCGGAAACTACAGAACCCAAACCACCAAAAAAGAAAATCAACCTTCTGCTGGTGGCATCTGACTCATGATGAAGAAAATGAACATGCGTCGCTCTACACTGCTTTGGATGATTATCAAGCAGAACCCGTTATCAGCATGGACGCATGTCTCCTGGAATGGCAGTTGAAGCATGAAGGGACATACGAATCTTTAGTGCATCTGGCACATAAATATCTTGCGACATAGCTACAGCAGTGCCAGGGCCAGCTCCAGGGTTTTGGCCGCCCCAAGCAGCCAAAAAAAAAAAAAAAAAACGCCGCGATCGCGATCCGCGGCGGCAATTCGGCGGGAGGTCCTTCGCTCCGAGCGGGAGTGAGGGACCGTCCGCCGAATTGCCGCCGAATAGCTGGACATGCCGCCCCTCTCCGGAGCGGCCGCCCCAAACACCTGCTTGCCAGGCTGGTGCCTGGAGCCGGCCCTGAGCAGTGCCATGCAAATGCCTGTTCTCACTTTCAAATGACATTGTAAACAAAAAGCGGGCAGCATTATCTTCTGCAAATGTTAACAAACTTGTTTATCTGAGCAATTGGCTGAAGAAGTAGGACTGATTAGACTTGTAGGCTCTAAAGTTTTACATTGTTTTATTTTTGAATGCAGGTTTTTTGTACATAATTATACATTTGTAAGTTCAACTTTCATGATAAAGAGATTGTACTACAGTACTTGTATTTGGTGAATTGAAAAATACTATTTACAGTGGAGTCGCATCATACGCGCATTTAACTTACGCAAATTCAACTATGCGTGGTTGGGGTTCCGTCTGCCGGCTCCTGCCAGCCAGGGAATGTGGCCCTGCTCAGTCCACTGCCGGCCCGGGGTTCCGTCCATCAGGCTGAGCGGGGCCAGCGGCCGGGACCCCGGCTTGCAAGGGGCTCCAGACCATCAGCTGGCTGAGCCGCTTAGTCCGTCGCCGGTCTGGGATTCCGGCCGCTGGCCCCTTGCAAGCTGGGACCCCGGGTGGCAGGAGCCGGCGGCCGGAACTCCAGACCATCATGTGGCTGAGCCGCTTAGCCTGCCGCCGGTCTGGGGTTCCGGTCGCCAGCCCCTTGCAAGCCGGGGTCCCGGCTGCCGGCCCTGCTCAGCCCGATGGACAGAACCCCGGGCCGGCAGCGGGCTGAGCGGGGCCGTGTCCCCAGCTGGCAGGAGCCGGCGGATGGAACCCCAGACCAGCGGCAGGCTGAGCCGGTCTGGGGTTCCGGCCGCCGGCCCAGCTCAGCTCGCTGCTGGTCTGGGGTTTTGACTATATGCGATTTTCGCCTTACGCTCTGGCTTTAGAACCTAACCCCCGCGTAAGATGTGACACTTCTGTATTTTGTTTTTTACAGTGCAAATATTTGTAAGCAAAAATAAAGTGAGCACTGAACACTTTGTATTCTGTGTTGTAATTGAAATCAATGTATCTGAAAATGTAGAAAATGTGCAAAAATATTTAAATGATATTCTATTATTGTTTAACAGCGTGATTAATCGTGTGATTAATTTTTTTAATTGCTTGACAGCCCTAATAATAAGAAAACAAAAGGACTCAAGTATCTCAAATACAGCAGGTGACAGCACTGATAACCTCTCGACGTCTTTTTCCTCCCAGCCCATCTAACCCACCCAAAAGGTAGGAATTTCACCTCTTCTTCATGATTAGCTAGCCGTCATTATGGTTTCATTCTTTTATAGAATCGCTTCCCAGCATGCTGTTCTGGTAGTCAGCCCTTTAAATCTGGGAGAGGGAGGAAGCTGCACTTTTAAAGCAGACATTTTCCATTCCCTGCTGCAGGGTGAACGTACTGCTACAGTATCAGGTAAAAAGCTTCATTTCCATTTTACTGTGGTTTTCTTTGTCTCTTATTCCTAAGAAGGTAGCGCATCCTCAAAGTCAGATGTCAGAAAGAAAGAATATTCCTGGTAGAACTCATAGTGTAACAATTTGTGCTATAAACACTATGGGCATTAGCTAGTCACAGTCCTTCACAATAGAGAATAGAATTCAAGATCCAAAAATGTAGGTCTCTATCTTGAACTACACTAGATTCTCCATTAGCAATCACTGGGCTTAAATTATTTTAAGTCATTGATATAAAATTATGACTGGTCTTTTGAAGACATGAAATTCTGCAAATTTACAGTGAAGGTTCTAGCAGCTACCTTAACTCTATTTCCTGTATATGGTGCAATCCTGATGTCTCTTATTTCCATCTCACTCTCTCTGTATAGGTAGTGCACTACTATGGCCAAGTTACTGGGACCTCTTACTTTCTTTCCTGACATTTGTACATACATCTCAATCCTAACATTGCAATTATATAGCTTCTTCCATTTAATATCCTTGGTTTGTATAATGGAAAAAAAAAATTCTGACATATTGCAGCCTTTTCAACAATAACTATAGTATTACTATTGTACCATAACTTCCCTTTCCCAGGCCAGCCATTACAGAGCAGGACTGCTGGAAACTGTTGACTGCTTGAGCAGCTCTGACATTTGATCTAATAGAAGGCAGTGATAAAGGCAGGGCCAGTACAAGGAAGTTTCGCGCCCCAGGCGAAACTTCCACCTTGGCTCCCCCCCCGAGCCCTGCGGCAGCTCCCCCCCCAGCCCTGAGGCACCCCTGCGGCAGCTCCCTACCCCAGCTCACCTCTGCTCCTTCTCCTCCCCGAGCATGCCGCTCCCGCTCTAATTCTCCTCCCCTCCCAGGCTTGCGGCGCCAAACAGCTGATTGGCACTGCAAGCCTGGGAGGCGGGAGAAGTGGAGCGGAGACTGCGCGCTCAGGGAGGGGGCGTAGGAACGCTGTAAAAAAAAATTGGGGGCACCGCTTTTTGGCGCCTCCAAATCTTGGCGCCCTAGGCAACCGCCTAGCTTGCCTTAATGGTAGCACCGGCCCTGGATAGAGGTACACACATGTTAGCACATTTAAGTTGGAGCGGGTGTTCTGTGTTACACAGGTATTTCTCAGTGTTAGCCACACCTGATTTTTGCAACTTGCCTTCATGTATCCTTCCTTAGCTCTCATTGCAGGACTCCTCTGTGTCCCCTAGCTTCTGCACAACAGAAAGTTGCTGCTAGACAATGCCCTTGCATTAAATCAAGTACCTGTCTGTAGAACTTCTTGGAAGACACAACATAGATCGGTTTAGGTTATACTCATAAGCCATCATTCTTTTTTATGACTCACCTGGGAAATTGGAAGTCTGGGGCTAAATACATCCCTGATATAACTCCACAGAAGTTAACAAAGTTAAATCAGAGGTAAATATGGCAGCTGGGCTCCAGTCTCAAATTCCAGCAGCAGCTGTGACTTCTTTCTGAACTGTGACGTCCTAATTGGCCACAGGGTTTGCTCAAGGGAGAAAGTGATCGTTTATATCTGAGTAAGTTTTATACAGAAAAAAGCCCCAACTGGCAGACTACATGACATGCTGTGTTCCTTGAAATGGAACCATGAATGGTTTACAAAGAACGAGCATGTGTTAGTTACAATTGTTTTATTCTGTAACTTCAAGAGGAAATGAAAGCCACTTTGCCACAGCTTCTTCAGAGGAGGATTCCTGGAAATATATTTTGCAGTAAGAAAGGAGCGGGGGAAAGAGAGTAAAGATCTAAAATATACACAATTCTGCCACCTTTAAAAATCAATTGCTGCTGTGAAGTGCATCAAGTATTGTACTGTGAAGTTGGTTTCACAGGTTTACCATTGTATAATTCTTTTCTTCGTCGCTTAACAAAAATGAAAGGTTTGTTCAAGCTCTGAGCTCTTCTGCTTAGAAACAGCTCAATAGCCTTTTTTAGCAGGTTTACCCAAAAGACACAGGCCAAGATGTTCATAAACAAGTGTCTACATTTGGGCTTCTGCATCCCTATTTAAGCACCTAAATAAGTATCCTGTTTTTTCGAAAGCACTCAGCAGCTCCCCAGGATATTATTTTTAACTTTGTAATGTGTTTCTGAGCTAACGTGGGATCCCTTCAAATATCTGGAGTGTGATCACACAGCAAACCTGTGTGGGTGTGGTGTGTTGGGATTCATTTACACCACACAGGATTTTCAAAATTGAGTGCCTAAAATTTGCTTTCTATGTTCAGATTATGGCCTTGTCTACACTACAAAGTTTTGACAGCAAAAGTTACGCCTCAGATATTGCAAGTGTGCCAAGTGCTGAGATGGTGTGGTGTCAGTACCCATTAAAATAAATGATCGGGGTCACAGAGCAGCCAGATGGCACTTCACAATGAGGCTAGGCCGAGAGGTGATGTGTTGAGTTTCAAAGTGGGGAAGGGGCTCAGTATTATGTGGCCCAGTGCTCCTTCCAAACTAATCAAGAAGCTATAAAAAGAGCTGGATGCTTGATTGGCTTCTCTTCCATCTTTTCATCCAAAGGGCTGGAATTTAGGGACAGTAATTCCAGGAGTAAATTAGATAAATGTTTAAAAATCATGAGTCAGGCCCCAGGAAAAAAACGTACGATTGGCTTTAAAATCATTTAAAAGTACATTTTGGGTTCATTTTATTTGTCTCTTGTTTTCTGAGCTTTCAAGTTACATTTGGTCTTCATTCTCAAGCTTTTCTGTGCAACCATAAGGGCAAAAACCATTCTTTTGAATGAAAGCTGAGATTCTCCTATTCTCATGAATGGAGGTACACCTCTACCCCGATATAGCGCTGTCCTCGGGAGCCAAAACATCTTATTGCGTTATAAGTGAAACCGCCTTATATCGAACTTGCATAGATCCGCCGGAGCGCGAAGCCCTGCCCCCCCCCCGGAGCACTGCTTTACGGCGTTATATCCAAATTCGTGTTATATCGGGTCGCGTTATATCGGGGTAGAGGTGTATTGGGGTTGTAAGGAAAAAAGAAAAACCCCACCCCAAACACAAGAAGACTTGCAGTTAAAACATGGGATTTGGTAACACCATTAATCTTTTTGTTGCTGGCTATTTTTGGCCTGCATCTGATGTGCCGAATTATTCACTGATATTCCATGGTCATCAATGGAATTTTAGGACTAACTGGCTCCTTGGATACTCAGCAGGTAGGTTTTTCTCGACATAAAGTAATCGAAATGTTCAGCAACAGCCGTGGGGTAAAACATCAAGGAAAAGAAAGAAAAAGAAAGTTAATGGTTACATGGACTGCCCTTACACCCATGCTCTCAGGCAAGCTTTGCAAGTCTGTGTGGTTCTAGTGCTGTGCTGAAGCAGCAGGCTGCTCTAACTTCTGCTGCTGTTCCTCCAACTCTCGACAGTGTAACTCAAGCACCATACAGTAATAATAATAAAAAAACCTTGGAGAAAAGCAGAACCAACCCCTACATACCCAAATCCAAAGAACATGCAGCAGAACAGGAATAGCAGCAAGAAGGCCCATTGTCATGTCCTAAATCTGAGCACTCAAAGATGAAGGAGGAGACAGTGGAGGAAGAGGAAAAAGAAAAATACTTCCATAAAGGACAAAAAATAGCCGGCAGCCAGCGCTGCACCCCAGTTAGCAAATAGATACTGACACACCTTTCTGGAGTCTCTGAACCCATTGCTGGGCTGCAAAAAAGGAAGGTTCTATCAGTTCCATCTTTAAGGGGAGCCGAGTCAGGAAGATAATTGAATGAGACAGTCTGAATTGCAACTCTTGTAGAGTAAGGTAAGACCTAACATTGAATTCAGTGAGTATTGGATAAGGGCCTGTAAGCTAGCTACAATAAAACTCTGCATCCCAAAACACCTCTAAACTGCAGGAAATATTGGATCATAATCTCAGCTTTGCAACTCTTGCTCATCTCTAATACCAGCACCTAAAAGTTATATCTGCCCCTTGAAAATTATTATGTCTTTGGGTCTTGCCTACAGTTCTGGAACCTTAAATTGGCTGTATCACACAACTGTGCAACATGGGAAGTAAAAGATAGTGGGGGTGGCGATTTGCATATATCATACTGCAGCTACCTATTTAACCTGCTCATGGGTGACTCCTCCCTGAGGGCCAATCAGAGAGCTGTATTTCAAGAGGGTTGTCATCACATTGGAAGAGCTCTAGGTTATGTCAGTCATCATCCTCCCCAGCAGAGTAAATCGCCCTTTCCATATGACTCTACATTGAGGTTAAAAATATGGATATTACATTTTCTTTGTGAGCTACTTTCCCAGGCACTCAGATAAATGTAGAGATTGAGATCACTGCCTGAAGTGGGTGGCTGTTTTAATGTAAGCAAAATATTTTCTGCAGCTGCTATGAAGCAGGGTTTGCCCTGTATTTTCTCATTCATTACAGCTTACTTTGAAGCAATACTTAAAAAAAAAATAATCAAGGACAGATTTTATTCCGTACTCCACCCAGCCTATTAACCCCTCTCCCCTGAAATTTGAACAAGAGACACAAACTATGCAGGAGTTGAGCAATTTCTTTGTTTGACAAGCCACCTCTAACTATTTTTGCTTATAAGCATTGCAACTTACATTACTAGACAAGCCTAATAATTAGTCTTATGTCCTGGGTCTCTGCTCGGTGAAGGTCTGCTCATCTCAGCTTTGTAGGTTTTTTACAACTAGCCTTCCAATGCCTATATCTTGTCAAGAAGAGAAAAGGCATCATTGTTTATTCATGTTACAGTGGCACCTGGAAGCTCCCAAAAGAGATCAGGGCCCCATCGTGCTATGCTGTACAAACACGTAATAATGGACAGTCCCAAAGAGCTTAAAAATCTAAACAGAAAGACCAAGGATGGGAGAAGAAATAGGCCCAGAGAGGTGAATGAAGTACTTGCTCACTGTCACCCAGCAGGTCAGTTATAGAATCAGCAGTAGAAACAAGAAAGTCTGCTTCCCAGGACTCTGCTCTAACCACTACAAGACTATTCTATTACTGTTAAATGATCATTGTAGTTGCGCTCATAACACCTTCCATCTGCAGATCTCAAAGCACTTTACAAACACTAATGAACACTTCTATACTTACGGACACTGCCACCTGTTTTTCTGTGAGGCAGGAAAATATAATTAGCTCTATTTTACATACAAGGAAACTGACATCAAGTGACTTGCCCAAGTTGATCCAGGAAGTGTATGGCAGAGCCAAGAAAAGGACCCAGATCTCTTGGGTGCCATTGGGAGCTGGGTCTTCACAGTTGGTGCTGAGCCCTTTTTAAAGTTTGGCCCATGGTTAGGTGCCTACATGGAACTGAGCTCCTTTGAAAATTTCTAGCCTCACATCCGCTCACATTTCTTTCTTTGCGTTGTGGGGAGAGAAGAGGGAAAGTTATTACATGCCCAATAACTGAACAAAGAAGTTAGGGGAGGAGAGAGAGAATGTGATCAAAAGGAACAAGATCAAAAATCCAAGAGAAATGCTTTGTACAATGCTCCGTGTGCTCAGCTTTTTGATCATACTCCTCTCCTTTCTAAGAACGTGTTTTGCTTCCTTTTTACTAATCCTCTAGCCCTGTAATTCTTTGCTACCACATGCAAAGCTCACCAAATAAAGTGGGGCATGTGGCACTCACGGGTAAAGTGCATCTGAGTTGCACCTGGCCTTGCATGCTTTTTCTTTCCATGGTCCCACTCATCTGTTTTTTGTCATGGGGGTGTATCACAATAGACTTTGAACCTCGGTCTCAAATGCAATGACCGGGAAAGCCCACAGCTTTTCTCAGAGGTGCCTTTCTCACGGGTGTGGAAACTTCTTCATGTCCGTCAGTCAGACCTTGAGTTTGCTGGTTGTTGACCAAATCAATGGGGCTACGCATGTGCTTAAAGTTAAGGACGTGCTTACATGGATCAGAGTCCGAATGCTGAGCACCTTGCAGAATCCAGTCCCCTGAAGAACATCGTAGCTTGTAATGCCGGCTCTCAGTGTCAGAAGCAGGTGTTGCACCACTACAAGGGAAGAAGGAGGTAAAGAAGGCCTTCTCACCCTTTACCACACACACACACACACACACACACACACACTCTCTCGATAGGCTTGAGTACCCACATGGTGTTCACTAGCCACCTGCCTTCCTTTACGCTATCTGGACTCTTTTCTAACTCTGCCCTTCTGATGTCAGCACCATTCCAGGTACCCCAAGACACAACAGCAAGGGGAGGCAGCGTTGTCCAGTAGATAGGACACTGAACTGGATTTCAAATCACTTGAGTTCTAATCGGAGCTCTTCCTACTTGCTGCGTGACCTTGAACAAGTCACTGACCTTCTCTCTCCCCGTTTGGCCTCCTACCCTTTGTGTGTCTACTGAAGTCTATTTAGAGTGTAAGGATCTATGTCTGCATAGCACTAAGCAAAAGGTAAAGTGCAAAGTAGCATGACTATGAAATTAGTTTTGGTCGGGAAACACTACAAAGATTCATGATATCCCCAAAAATCTTCAGGCTCCTGGAAAGAGGAAAGTAAGTCACGGCCCTCCAAAATGTCAGACTTAACGGCTATATTTTCAGGTAGTTGAATTTCTCCCTGATGAGAGGCTGTTATGGAAGATCAAAGAATATGATCCATTGATCCAGAAAAAACATGTGCCTGATTGCAGAGTACACACACAATCTTCTGTCAATCAAAGGAAAGGTAGATACCTGCTGATGGTAGCATAAGGGCTCAAATCATAAACATTTAATTCCCTTTCCCTTATGCCCCCCATTTACATATATTAAAACAATTATTTGAACAAAGAGAGCTGTGTTCTGGCTCCTCTGTTCAGGCCCCTGGTCGATGCTGAAATACCATTGAGGAAAACATCAGCTTTGTAGTCGAGAGGTCACAACTACAAAGAGGCCAAGGTTAGTGAGAAGAACAAGCAAGCACAACAGGATTTTTTGAGTCCTGGAGGATCAATGCATTGGTCTTTCCATGCTTCCCACGCTCCTTATTTGTTGCTCTCCTGAAAGAAGTTGCCAGAGGAGAGTGAGTGGCCGCTGCAGTGACACGGTTTGCCTCAGCAGTGACGATGAAAAGCAGTTCTGCACAGCGAGCATTCCACCTGCAGCTACAGTCACTGGGACAATGCACACCCAGCACAGGAGGAATATTAGCCATTATAATTACTGCATGATAATATGTATCTTGCACTATGTAGTTCTTTTCACCCAAAGATCTCAACATACTTTACAAACATCAGTTAAACCCCGCAAAGCCCCGTGTGTGTGGCTAGACTCATTTTACAGATAAGGAAACCGAGGCAGAAAGGTTCGGTGACTTGCTTGAGGTCACACAGCATATCCGTGCCACAGCTGGAAATGACTCAGAATTCCTGATGTTATAAATAACTCTTATCGCCTGGAATTACCCCTGGCCCTGGGGAACTCCCAGCGCTCAGCAGCAGAGTCCACACAGATGGTGTGCTTTGCGCTGTAGATTTACATCCCAGCTTGCTGCTGTATAGACATGCTTTCAGGCTGTCCGTGCAGCTTAAGCTACAGGACTAAATCCCCTACCCACAGCTGTAGTAGATTCATAGCCCATGTGGCTCAGCCACAGGGAGCGCTGCATAACATACACTTAACAGTGGGTTACAGTGACAACTAGGGTAAAATACCGCCCCTGTTAAAGTCAATGACAAAACTTCCCTTGACTTCAATGGGGCCAGGATTTCAGCCCTAGTCTCAGGTGCTGGTCCA
Source organism: Terrapene triunguis (assembly GCF_002925995.2). NCBI lineage: Eukaryota > Metazoa > Chordata > Testudines > Emydidae > Terrapene > Terrapene triunguis. Next base: position 9,436,778 of record NW_020664420.1, on the reverse strand, counting down.
ATAGACTAGAAGCCTGAATCCAATCTAGTTTCCGCCCTATATGTTCCTTTAAAAATATTTTAAAATGTCTGTCCCGGAAAGAAGCCCACCTGAAGAAATCAATTTGTAATCTGAAGCACTATGGACACGTGTAGAGATGCGTAGTAATGAAACAGAACAGGTCTGCATGTCTCCCAGCATGATGCACTGTGACAGCAATGTCTGGCTGAATGAGCTTTGCTCAGTTCTCACAGGTGTAGCTAAGGGGAGGGGATGTTCAGCTCACCTGGTAGATATCCTGCCTATGGATCGCAGAGGTTTCATTTCAAGCCTCCACATGACCATTTAGTTTTCAAAATCAGGCCCCAGTTAGAGCTGGGTAGGAAATGGTTTTCCTGTCCTGCACTGGGATGAAACTGAGACCTGTTGAGGGAGGGGAGAGAGCACCCCTGAACAGCCAATAACCTGGCGGTTAGAGCACTGATGTGGGATGGGAAAGAGCCACATTCAAGTCCCTGCTCTGCCTGATTCAGGTCAGCCTTGAACCTGAGTCACGCACATTACAGGTCAGAGTCCTAACCAAGCTTTTGGTTATTCTGGGGTCTCTGGTTTTGTCCAGAAATTCCATTGTGAACCTAAGAACTCCTTCCCCACAAAAGTCTCATCAAAGCCAGTACATTACTGCAAAGAGTTTAGGTATCAAAAATTGGCATTTTCTGACAAAAACCAATTGTGCTGAAAATTTCCCAGCTGGCTTTTCCCACAGTGTCATTCACTGGGCCTTTCATAGACACTACAAAAGCGAATCCAAAACTTCCTCCAGGTTTGCAGAACACTTTCATGAAGCGGAGTTCGGTTGGGATGAGTTCTGACTGAGCCTGGAGTGAAGTGAAACTAGTTGCTTTGCAGTTAGGGGTTTTGCTCAAACCGCAATGCAAAACCCATGTGAGCAAACTGGAAAACAATGTTCATGAACCTGTCAGAGGGTTGGCTGGCCCTTCAAAGGGATGGGAACTCCGCTACACCTGTGCCATGTTTAGACCACCTCCCTAGGTGAAAGGAATGAGTATACATGTCACATAACAAGGAGAAAGCATGTGATTAAACCAGGTGTGCTGAGAGATAAAAAGGCAGCCTGTGGTCAGTCAGGAGGGAGACTATAAGGAGGGCACACTTGGGAGTGAGTGCTTCATTAAAAAGCAGAAGGCCAGCCAGGAAAGGGGCCATGAGGAGGATTAGATTGGATGCATAGGAAGAGCTCCTGGATAGAAAGACAGCACCATTTGATTTATGAGGTGGGTAGCCCAATTGTTATGAGTCTCAGGAACACATAGTAGAGGGTGGAGGTGGGTTTTCCTCCTATGCTGCCGCTTTATGAGGTGGTGCAGCTATTCCTGCCAACAAGATGGGGCCAAAGTGACTGATTGTAGCCTAGGAAGGTGGGAAGCTGAACCCAGGAGAACAGCTGCAGGTGGTTGTGGAACAGGACAGACCCTTGCTGGAAGGGTTGTGGCCAGCACCAGGCTGAGGTGGGAGAACTGGGTTTTGTGTTTCTGTTTGGATTTCTGATTAAGCTCTGGAAGGGGTGGACTTTCCTTTTATGACTAAGCAGGAGGGCAAGTACCCTTAGAGATTTAAAAAGTGCTGGGAGCTAGTGATTGACTGCACTAAAGTGGACATGATAGGGTTAACAGGGTTACCAATAGACTTATGGGATGGAGCCATGCTCCACCCTTCTCCTCCTGTTTTGTCAGTTGGAGTGCCCCTCTCCTCCCACTCCATTGTTATGCAGCTGAATAAAGCAGCAAGTTCCCCGCCTGCAATCCTGAAAGTAAAAGTTTATTTTTGTTGAACTGAGCCATCCCTTTACAAAATCAACCATCTGAGGGAGAGAGGGAAACCGAGGCAACAGACAGGCCTGGAGTCAGACAGAACCCCTGTAAACCAAAATAGTCAAGTTTCCCTGTGCTATAATAAAGAATACACCTCTACATCTCCCATTAGTAGTTTGATGATTACTTTGGATTTTGATCCTCAGGGAGGATTATTTATTGTCACCTAATAAAGTCTCAGGCCTGGACAGGCTAGTTGGCAGATCATGGAAGGAAACATTGCCCAGTGTGTATCATCCACTGTCATGTTCATTCTCAGTGCTGCTAGCTGCCTTCACTTGGCATGGAAAGTTTGCCAAGTTACCTTCCCTTTATGAAGCAATTGCTGCCTTTCCCCACAACGTGTAATGCCTTGCCTGTCTCTGCTATCCAAAGTTATTCAGGGGAGGGGAGAACACTTTCAGGTTTGTAACCATCTTTCATGACTCATGTTAATTAAAATACTCATTGTTCTGGATTTTCCCCTGATTATTTTGCCTCTTTACAGCATTGCTTGCTTTTATCTCCCTGTCTGTGGTACCCACACCCCAAATTCCAGATGAATGGGTAATAAAATTGCTAGGACAGACCTAAAAAAAATAAATAAATAAATAAATTTAATGGAGATATCCCATCTCCTAGAACTGGAAGGGACCTTGAAAGGTCATCAAGTCCAGCCCCCTGCCTTCACTAGCAGGACCAAGTACTGATTTTGCCCCAGATCCCTAAGTGGCCTCCTCAAGGATTGAACTCACAACCCTGGGTTTAGCAGGCCAATGCTCAAACCACTGAGCTATCCCTCCCCCCAGCTAAGATGCTCATAGACTTTTCTCTATCACAGATGCTTGCTGGGACACCCAGCACTCCATTGCAGGAGATTAAAGGCCTTTTCAAATTAGGAAGTGAGGCAAGACAACCCACAACAAATTAAGGATTTTTTAGATAAAGTACTTTAAAGGAGTTCTGCTTACATGAGATCACCAGCATTTTGAAATGGGACAATGCCTTTTGATATGCAAAAATATCAATTGGGAGGGAAAGGAAAACGTCTATCAAGACCCAAGAAATAATTAACTTAAACTAATATATTGTAATTTGGGAAACAGCCTTGTGCCTGTAGTAAAATCCCAGGATAAAATCTCTTTATATACATTATGCCAGGTGTCACCAGGTAGTGCTGATTCACATAGTTTTCCAAATTCTTTTTCTTAGTGTGTGAGCAAATGTCCAGTCTTGGGACTGTCATCAGTTTGTGTTATGCAAGGTTTTGTGACTCAAAGCAGTGGTCCTTAAAGAGGGAGCTCTGTGAGTGCTCTGCAGAGTTGAGGCAGAGTTGTTCTCTGAGAATTGGTCATTGGTGCTGAACTGAGGTTCCTGAAAGAAAGGACTGGCCCGCTCTGTTCTGGGACTGACTGACGTGTCTATATACAAATAAAACAAGTTACATTTAGACTATATCCAGATTCTGGGTCACTGAGTTCTCTTCAGCTGTGAAGATGTCCTGCAAGGCCCTGGACATCTGCTATTGCTCTGCAGAGGGATAGCGCTGGTGTCAGAATGGGACACTGGTGGCAGAAGACAGGGCAACACTGTAATGTGTACTCCATATAATGAACACATGCACATAATGTAGAGAGAGGTTATCTGTGTGTGTGTGTAGGCTCATGCACATGGTAAGTTTGGATAATAGATGATTACTAAGAAGATTTTTTTTTTATATATAAAACGCATACACACAGGTTCACAATATAGTCATCTGGTCTGTAGGTAATTTTGTTTGCATAGTTTTAAAGTGCATATTTCTCTCTCTCTCTCTCTCTGTGTGTGTGTGTGTGTGTGTGTGTGTGTGTGTGTGTGTATGTATAGATATATAAAAAAATCTTATTATATTAAACACAAAAATACAGGAGACATCAGTAGACAATTATTCAAGTCATGTACGGTGAACACCTACTAGATCAAAGAAACCACTCTCCTACCCTCTCTCTATCCCAGCTGAAGAATTTCACAGCTTTGATTAACAAAGTAATTTAAAAAAAAATAACAAGCAATGCCCTTCCTCCACCATCCTGACTTGCCAAATCTTGTACCTCTGATTAGCACATCTGAGAGGTGTGTGGAGTATGTCCAAAAGGGACTGGGAGAGGAAGAAATTGATTTTCAAGTGTGCTATTCCTTGGCTAACAGGTAAAGTATGTGTATTAAATAAACACAATGCTCTCTTTAAAAAAAAAAAAAAAAAAAAAAAAAAAAAAACCACACACACACAAACCAAAGAACAGAAACAAACAAGAAGCTTCATATGTTATCACTCCCGAGTTCTGTGTAACTGGGAAATATCTCATCTCCAGTAGCACTATGGTAAGTGATGTAGACTGCACCTTATTTTAGATGAAATACCGTTGTTCATGGGCTCGGTTTGTACTGCGTCTCTGGAAGAAGTTGTATTCCGTTTTGAAAAATCAGTTTGTTAACCCAACTCAGAAACCTTTATTTTTAGAATGAGGAATAATTACATGGGGGTAGGAGATGGTGTAAATAATATACAGCAGAAATATGGGAAACTAGCCACTTCCACCTCTTCCTTTGTCTCCTCCAAACTCAGCTTTACATATTCGTAGTCATAGAACAGTCCCCTTTTCTTCATTTGTCATCTCTCCTACTTAATATCCTTCCTTCAAGCAGCCCCTCCTCCCTTTTCATTAGTAACCCTCACACTCTTTCTTCCCGGTCCTGTGTGCTCTTTGGGACAGGGAACATACCTTGTGTGTGTTTGTAAAGTACCAAGTACACTTTGACTGCTACATACACGTTAACCTTTGGGGGCCACAATTTTGTAGTTCTATAAAAAATAGGTTCTAATATTTCATGGAGTAAGGATCTCCTCAAACTCCCAGTGCTGACCACATAGCATCCTTATGCATCAGTTTTTCTTTACAAATCATTTGCAAAATCCACTCCCACCATCCTGATTTTAAAAATGTTTCAAAATTAATTCTAAGTCACCTCTCTCTACTGAATTTATCTCCAGCCCTTCTCTCTCTTGATTAGACCAGAGTTTTACTGAGCAAGATCTGATACCTAAAGGTAATTCAAAGAAAGCTGAGACTGTTCATAAAGGTCTGTTTCATTCAAAATGTACCCACGCAGATCTGCAGGTTTAATTCTTTAGAGGGAAAAAAGAGAATTTTTGTCAGTCTGGCAGATATTTTTACCTTGCAGAAATAGGTTAGCCACAAATATGATACTAGGCATTTCTGCTTGAGTTTACATCTTACTTGTATTTACTATAAGGATCATTAACATTTCAGCTATGAATGAATAGGAGGAAGGAGTGTGAAATCATGAAATACGGTTTACCACGATCCGAGGTTATTCTAAGTCAGTGAACTTTAGTAACTCTACAGGTAACAGCTCAGGCCCTCTCCCCCAATAGAAAACAGACAAATTTAACAGAGTGGAATCAGGAGAGTTGGTTAACCAATCAGACTCAAGAAACACAGTGAGTCACACAAAGATTTTCAAGTTTGTGGTCTGGCAAGGCGAGCTGGCTCCTAAGGGATGATTTTTTTTTTGTAAGCCACATCAAAGAACAATATTAATACTGTGTACACAGTTTCATTCTCCTTTTTTGTTCATACAGAAACGAAAGTGCAGGGGTGTGGAAATAAGGGGAGGACGAATCGTTTGAGAAAACTGACTATCATGCTGGAAACATAAGTCATTACTGAACCGGATATATTATGTTACCACAGTACTCCCTGGGTAACCCAGTTATTAGCAGGAAATTCCAATCCTGCACAAAGACAGGCAACTGTATGAATATATGAATTATGGAGTGATCTGACGGAAGGATTCTTAACTGGCATTACTTGCAATTTCATTGAAACAGGTTGCATTCCATTTCCTCTCCGTGAGGGAGTATGGTCTACAACAGGGGTTTTCAACCTCTTCTGTACCGCAACCCCCCTTTCCATGCTGGGACATGCCCCCATGCGTGCACACACAATCCCTCTCCCATTTAGTAATACAGGAATGGTGGGGCGATCTTAACCCCTTGGGCACCCTTGTGAGACCCTCTAATTGGAAAACCTCTGGTCCACAGCAAATGACTTTAACTCTGGTCACCAGGATTCTATTCCCATCCTGGACAGTGACTCTGTATGATCTTGGGCAAGACATCTAGGCCAAAGTTTTTAAAGTCCAAAAAAATCATTGTCTGTGGCCAATTCATAAATAGGGAATGGAGCTACATTACCAGATTAAATTTATTGGTTTTGAATTATTCATCCTGCTTTAATATTAAGCCTATTGCTTTGTTCCTCTAATTCTTCTGTCTTTGGAGGCATGTATTCCTGTATGAAGAAAATGTGTTTCTCATTATCTGCTGCAAGATTGCCTGATTTTCTGTGAAACACTGATTTCTGTTTTGCATTACAGTGCATGTTTCTTGTAGTGTCTATGAAATGTACCAGAACCACACAGCCTTAGAGAATGAGGTCTTCATTTTATCCTAGGAAAGGCACAGTACACTACAGACAATGGCAGTCCAGGCTTCCCCATGTTGCTCTACCAATGTGATGCAATACTGAGGCTAGGTATAGGGATTCTGAGTTCTTAGCATATTTAACATGCCGTCAAACAATGGACACTATGTTCTAATGTTTAAGCGCTCTTAGACCTCTATAGCCCTGAATCCCTAGGCTTTCATAAACTGACTCTGCATTCTGGCTGAACCACATATATCAGCTCAGGAACCAGATAGGTTCATTCAAACACACAACCTCATATTCAACCCAGCAGATATGCCGAGAGCTCAACAGTAACCACCCAGGTATGGTGTAAGGGATAAGTAAGCCCTTCATTTGGCCTTTCCTTTTTAGTTTTTACTAATTTTTTACTGAAAAATTCCTGGGGTTTTACAAAAGTGATTATTTTGTTTTTATTGACTTTTTTTTTTTTCACTTGAGGTTTGGACCACTTAAGTACATGAAAATACTGACTATGTTAAGAAAATCCAGTCCGTTACATTAGGTAGATATGTACATGTTTATAGTAAGTTAGTCTAAGTATAAATGTGAAGCTGTCTGTTAAAGTAAGGCAAAGTAGTAGAAGATACACATATGCATGCGTGTGTATGTCCTATTAATATACAGTTCATGAAATAAACCAAAGCATTACACTGGTTTTACTTTCAATACTTTTACTTTTTTCTCTTTGTTGCTATTTTCTGTCTGTCCCTCCCTCAGCATTGACCCCAATATTCACACACACAACTGTGAAATTAATTTTTTGCACCATTTTAAATATTTTTGTAATTTGACTCAAAATAAAAACTGAAAATGTAGGGCCTCAGAGGTAAGATAGGAAACTAAAAAGCTACTGGCATATGGGCTAAAAGATCACTAATGGCTTGATATTACTAGCAATTCATAATGAACAAAGTATCATGCTTACCTCCCAGTAGGACGTAAGCAGCTGCAAATTTTGCCTCTTGTGGTAAGAAAACAGTCATGAGATCAGAAGAAGCAGTCCCTGAAAATACAGATTCTTCTGCCTACTCTGAGAGAATACTTACTCTTACTTAGAGAGAGAATAGGGTGTAGTTTGGCTCAAGGAGTCAATTATCACAGGTGTGAGAAATGCTTATCTAGAAGCCTCATATCTTCTAGATTATTTCCCAGCAGAATGTTATTGAAACTTTGTAGGCAAGTGAAAGTATTGGAGATTCTAAGGGAGGGTAGATCTGGCCTTCAGTGCATTTAATGAGCTGCTTGAAGCATTTCCTCACAGATCTGATTTTACTGGTATAGCAACAATTTATTTTTGGAAGGCATTCCTGCAATAACCATCCTCCCCTTCATAACGTAACAACGGTCGTGAGTCACTAATGGCCTTAGAATTCCTAACTGTAGAGAAAGCATTCAGTTACACAAGGGAGCTGAGACTAGAATGCTAGTTCTTCAGTTCCAAAGCCACAGGCTTCTCTCTCTTAGACTTTGAACTGCCCTTAGATTTACCTACAATAGGGATTTTAGAACATAACAGCCATAATGGGTCAGACCAATGGTCCATCTAGCCCAGTATCCTGTCCCCTGACAGTGGCCAATGCCAGGTGCTTTAGAGGGAATGAACAGAACAGGCAATCATCAAGTGATCCATCCTCTGTTGCCCATTCCCAGCTTTTGGCAAACAGAGGCTAGGAACTATCAGAGCATGGCATTACAGCCCTGACCATCCTGGCTAACAATCATTGATGGACCTATCGTCCATGAACTTATCTAATTCTTTTTTGAACCCTGTTATAGTTTTGGCCTTCACAACATCTCCTCACAACAAGTTCCACAGGTTGACTGACTGTGTTGTGTGAAGCAGTATAGTGGAACCTCGTTTATCCGATCTAATTGGGAGCGAGGCCAGATTGGATAATCAAAAATTTGGATAATCAGGAGACTGGGCAAAGAGCTTTCTATCCATTATTTTAAGATGCTGTCATCCCCCCTGGCGGCGGGGCTCAGGGGCTGACAGCTGGACCCCCACTGCCTGGGGGCTGAAGTGTCAATTTCCCATATTCCTCTGTGTGCACTGGTGGCTCAGTTAATACAGAGAACCGGAGAATGGAGGCTCGGATAAACTGGGTTCTACTCTACTTCCTTTTGTTTGTTTTAAACCTATTGCCTATTAATTGCATTGGGTGACCCCTGATTCTTGTGTTGTGTGAAGGAGTAAATAACACTGCCTTATTCATTTTCACTACACCATTCATGATTCTTTACCAAAGTATTACCTGTGTTGCTACCACTTGTCCAACTGCATCCTTGTTAGTATCAATGGAAGCCCTAGAGCAGACAAGTCTCCAGTGGTTTCTGGCATTTTTACCAGCGTGTAAATTGAACCTGTTCTTTCCCTTGTCTCTGTAACTTATGAACTAACTCCGTCTACGCTCCTCTCCTATTAACCCGTGCGATGCCGCCATTTTCCACTCTTCCCCAGATCCTGCTCTCCTTGTTCTCCACATCAGTTTGTCCCTGCCCCCAAAGTTGCTATGGTTCATTTTATAAAAATGCGTCCAATTTCGAGTTTTAATTCTAAGCACTAGGATGGGGTGGGGCGGGGGGACTGTGGATGGGGCAGGGCACGGGCATCCCGTAAACTGGGAACCGCTGAACTGGACTTTAGCTGGACATGACCTGATTCAACAGGATCCCCCAGACTGGGTAGTTCCATTAAAGGGCACCCATTGTGACAAGCTCATACCAACAATGTGGTTTCAATTCTGTGTTTACATTGTCATTTCGGAGGAATTCCATGAGCCCGGATTGTACAGAATGGAATTGGGCCAACAACAAAAAAGACGTTTTAAATTTTGACCCTCTGATCACAAACCTCGCTCCCCTCCGATGTTTAAGAGCCCCAATTTCAGGACCCCATTTGTTGAAATTGGATCATAGAATCATAGAATATCAGGGTTGGAAGGGACCTCGGGAGGTCATCTAGTCCAACCCCCTGCTCAAAGCAGGACCAATTCCCAACTAAATCATCCCAGCCAGGGCTTTGTCAAGCCGGGCCTTAAAAACCTCCAAGGAAGGAGATTCCACCACCTCCCTAGGTAACGCATTCCAGTGCTTCACCACCCTCCTAGTGAAATAGTGTTTCCTAATAGCCAACCTAGACCTCCCCCACTGCAACTTGAGACCATTGCTCCTTGTTCTGTCATCTGCCACCATTGAGAACAGCCGAGTTCCATCCTCTTTGGAACCCCCCTTCAGGTAGTTGAAGGTTGCTATCAAATCCCCCCTCATTCTTCTCTTCTGTAGACTAAACAATCCCAGTTCCCTCAGCCTCTCCTCATAAGTCATGCGCTCCAGACCCCTAATCATTTTTGTTGCCCTCCGCTGGAGTCTTTCCAATTTTTCCACATCCTTCTTGTAGTGTGGGGCCCAAAACTGGACACAGTACTCCTGATGAGGCCTCACCAATGCCGAATAGAGGGGAATGATCACGTCCCTCGATCTGCTGGCAATGCCCCTACTTATACAGCCCAAAATGCCGTTAGCCTTCTTGGCAACAAGAGCACACTGTTGACTCATATCCAGCTTCTCGTCCACTGTGACCCCTAGGTCCTTTTCTGCAGAACTGCTACCTAGCCACTCGGTCCCTAGTCTGTAGCAGTGCATAGGATTCTTCCGTCCTAGGTGCAGGACTCTGCACTTGTCCTTGTTGAACCTCATCAGGTTTCTTTTGGCCCAATCCTCTAATTTGTCTAGGTCCCTCTGTATCCGATCCCTACCCTCTAGTGTATCTACCACGCCTCCTAGTTTAGTGTCATCGGCAAACTTGCTGAGAGTGCAGTCCACACCATCCTCCAGATCATTAATAAATATATTAAACAAAACCGGCCCCAGGACCGAGCCTTGGGGCACTCCGCTTGAAACAGGCTGCCAACTAGACATGGAGCCATTGATCACTACCTGTTGAGCCCGACAATCTAGCCAGCTTTCTATCCACCTTACAGTCCATTCATCCAGCCCATACTTTTCTCCTACACCAATCAAATTTAAGTTAGATTTAATATTATAACTGGTTTGTTTGGCTCCCCTTGTATGGCTATTACCTGGCAACAAATAACTTTCATGGTTTAAGCTGGGTTTTTTTCCCCCTCTGTAGCCCCCTCAAGGGTGTTTTTTGGCTTCCCCATTCGCTCTGCAGCAACGCCACTTGTACCTAAGCTAAAGATCCCTGCAGCGCCCCAAAATCCTGTAGGGTTTGCTCATCAAGTGGGTTACTAGCAGAACAATTGTAACGTGAAAGTGGGGATAGGGACATGCTGAACCTGGGACATATGAGGGTGGCAGCTTGGAAGTGCTGCTCGACCCAGCCTGTTGAGTCCAGGGACATATGAGGGTGGTAGCTTGGAAGTGCTGATTAACCCAGTCCTCTCAGGTGTGTGTGTGTGTGTGTGTGTGTGTGAGAGAGAGAGAGAGAGAGATTCTGGGGCTGGAAGAACCCAGCCCTGGGGAACCTAGGTCTTGCAGAATAGCTCCATTGGGAGGGAACTTGCAGAAAGGAGAAGTAGAGCTCTGTATGAGAACACAAGTGACACAAGCAGTACATTGATATGGTTACAGAACCTCCCCCAAAGAGTAACCCTGATAAATGAGCGTGCCCCAAAGTAATGGGCAAATCTGGTAACACCATTGTAAGATTATGTCTCAGCTAGTACCTGTAAACAGGCTTGAAGCTTGTCACAGAAGATAAACCATAATAAACCTGGTCTGCTGTGTGGAAGGGGAAACTGAGGCATGCTCTTTATGGCATTGATGGCCAAATGCCAAGATACCTACGCTCTAGAACACATTAATATCTGCATTGATTTAACACCAGTTGGAAAAGCAGAACAGTTAACAATGCTGCACAGATACAACGAGATGCTTTCTAGCAACCCAAAGAAAACACATTTGCTAATTTTTGAAATTACCAGACTGATCCACAAAGTGTTAAAAGGTACACAGAAGTTTGCAAGAGCATGTGTGGGTAACACAACAACGTTTAGCAATGCTTGGGAGTTGTATGGGCAAAACCTAAAGAGGACCTTGGGCACATTCCCTCCACATTAGTCAGTGACTAACAATCCTGCAGTAAACCATGGGCAACAGGTATAATAGAGCCTCCCCTGGTGCTGCTACAGCTGCTGGACCCCCGGTTGCTAAGTTTGGGGGGGCAAGTTTTTGCTTTATTATGCCCCATGCAGGTTATGGGGCAGCTGAGGAGGTGGTATGTGCTATTCAGCTTCCCGGGTTCCTCAGTAATCTCTCTGGAGTCCAGAGAGAGAGTACTGAGGAACCCGGGAAGCTGAGTAGCAAATACCACCTCCTTAGCCATCCCGGAACCTGCATGGGGCATATCAAAAGCTTCTTTCCCCAGGGCGGCTTGGGGTCTTGGGAGGGGAAGCGTAGTGCAGCTGTGGCTGGCCCGGGGCTCCTCCGGGCAGGTGGGGGGTGGGTCTTGGGGCTTTGGCTGGACTGGGATTCCTCTGGGTGGGTGAGGGGCGATCGGGCCGCCGGCCAGCCCGGGGCTCTTCTTGGGGCTATTGCTGGGGGGGGGAGGGATGCAGGAGGAAGGGGCGGAGCTGGGGGCTCCACCCATGCCATAAACTAAAGGGGGAGGTGTGTCCTGGCTGTAAGTGCAGGAGCTGTCAGAGGTTTGTGGCTTGACACAGCATCACAGTGTGAGAGGGACACCCCAGATTGGTGGCACAGAGGGCTCAGCAGTCCCACAGTCCAGGTTGCCCCTCAGAGACCCCGTCACAGGCTGGTAATGGGATATGGAACCTTTTTGTCTGTTGGATTCCAATCCAAATGGTAACTAAAAGTTAGTATTATTTATACAGCACTAGTTCCCAAAGGTCCCAGTCTGGATCAGGACCCCATTATCAAAGGCACCATACAAATAAATAGGAATATATTAAATTCAGCCTCTGATACCCGCATTGAAGAGAATTCTGTGGTCTGCATTCTGCAAAAGGTCAGTCTAGATGGTCATAATGATCCTTTCTGGACTTAAAATCTATGGGCCTGAGTCTCATTTCCACTGAGGCCCCTTTATATTGCAACATCACGTATAAAATCACGTATAAAACGGTGGTTTTGTTCTGTTTGTATTGCACCCAGCACGATGGGGGTCATGAGCCATAACTAGGGCTCCTAGGGCTACAGTAACACAAAAATAATAAATAAATAATACTAAATGAGAATCAGGTTCTATGACTCTATAGTTCTTGCCCTGATGAATTTGCGATCTAATTTGAAACAAATGCAGAAAAGGAATTGTAATAAATAATAGGATGAGGGCAGCATTAGTAAGATTGTGCTGTCACATAAATTTGCTATGTGAACAGCCTCTAAATAGTCAGTTATTTCCAACTGTTCTACGGTTAAGCTGCCGCCATACTTTGGTGGCCAGGGTGAAGTAAGCCCTAACTCAGTTCCACTGGACAGGATACAAAAACACATTGTGAAAACCAATGCTGCAATGCAGACAGATGCTCCAATGTCCACAACTATGAATCTAGCCTAGACAATTATCCATCCCCCCCACACAGACTGCATCACAAACCACAATTTCTAACGGTTTTTGTATATTCTTGTGACATACAGGAGATGAGCTTTGTCTTTGATGCAAGCCTGCAAAAGCGCTGCTGAACTAGTGAGCCTTATTCACAGAGGCAAAGGGTTTGAAAATTTTCCACAGCAGATCAGAGCTATTGTAATTCTTGAATTATGCTCAATAGGAATACTTCTCAGATGTATTTTTATTTTGTCAGTGGGGCTGAAATCTTGGGGCTACTCATATAACTGATTATCTGGATGGTTAACCACATCTTATTACAGAGGATCTCAGCAAATAACTTTCTAGCCTTTTTCTATATGAAGAGCCTAGAAAATGTAACCAGTATAAACCAGTCGCTATCATTGAGAGCAGCTGGGCTCTGCTTCTGCAGCAGGACTCAGAGGCAGGGAGGATCTGAACATCCTGGCTACACACACTCTTTTTATGTAAAATGGCTTGGCTAGGTTTGGATGCATGTCAGTCAGCCTCGTGCAAGGTGTTATGATAATAGTGGCCAGGAATTTGTACTGGGGAAAAGGAGACTGAATACCCCACCCCCATTTTGCAGTTCCCACCCCAGAACACTAAAGCAGTGTTTGTCTGAGGAAATATTCAGTCCTCTATGGGACTGGGTCACCTACATCTCATTAAAATTGCAGCGGAATTGGTAGGTAGAATATAATTACCCCAGTTGGAATTTGGCCAGGGCACCAGGATTGTTAACACACCCGCTTTAGTGGGGCTCGCCATGGAACCTTTAATTATCACAAATGATCAGGGCCTCAGTTTTATGGCTACCCTGAAAGGCAGCCTCTCCAGCAGCCTGACTTTCCATGTCGGGGGCTGGCCATGAAGGGCCTGATCCAATTCCCGTTCAAGTCAATGGCATTCTTTCTATTGACTTTAATGGGAGTCAGTCAGCACTAGTACTTGGACAGAGCTGGCCAAGAAACAAGTTTTCCCATCTGGAGAAAGATTTTCTGTTCCACATCGGGATGAAACAGACCTTTTCCTGAAAAACCAGCCCCCCAATAGCCAATGGCTCTGTGGTTAGGGCAGTCACCTGGGAAGGGGGCGAGGTTCAAGTCACTGATCTGCCTGCTATAGGACAGAGACTCAAACCTGCCTTTGCTACATCCCAGATGAGTGCCCTGACCACGGGGCTTTAGGTTATTCTAGGGTGCGACTCTCTCAGTCTCTCGTGTTGGAGCTGTTCCACTTTGTATCAATAACTAAATATTCACTGGGCTAGAGTGAGAGGCTGGTTCTATAGACAGCAGACAGGGCCGGCTCCAGGTACCAGCCGAGCAAGCTCGTGCTTGGGGCGGCAGATTCTACAGGGCGGCATTCCGCCCAATCCTAGGGCGCCACGGCCGCTTTTTTTTTTTTTTTTTTTTTTTTGTTCACCGATCCATCTGCACGCTCCGTCTGCCCAAGCCAGTGCCAGGTCTGTAGCAAGCCCGGCAGGGCAGCCCGTGTCCTTCCCTCCCCGCCGACCGGAGCGGCGCGGAGCCTTCCCGGCAGGCAGCGCAGCAGTCAGGGCTGTGTGGCGAGCGCCCCGCTGAAGCCCTGGCCATCCCTCTTCTCTCTCTCCCACCACTCCCTCCACCTCCCCCCCGCTAGCCGGGGCACGTCTGCAGCGCAGGGAGTCCCCCTGCACCCTGGCTCCGGCCACCCCGCAGGTTTTTTTTGTTTGTTTCCTGCTTTGCTGCTCCGCCCCCACCAGAGGCTTTTTTTTGTTTTTTGTTTTGCTTGGGGTGGCAAAAAAGCCAGAGCCGGCCCTGACAGCAGAACAGGCCTCTTGATGCATGCGAGAGAGACAGCGCCACCCAGGAATTCCTAGCTCCCTCTGCTTTGTTCAGGCCCCAAGACAATACCTTTCTCTTATTCACATTAAAATGGTGTATCTCCTTGTTGCTTCTCAAAGTACAGAAGGGGTTGGGGTAGGAAAACGCGCTGCTCTAACATCTCCAAAGCTGCTGTGACCAGGGCTGTCCCTAGTGGGGTGCGGGGCCCAGGACAAATCAGCCTGTATGGGTCCTCCCTTATCATTTTTAATACAGGTGGAATCTCGTTGCAGTGAACTTCAAGGGCAGCTGCAGGTTAAATATTGATCGTGCCCAGCTGTATAATTATAATGGCGTTATATTATATTGTAGTTCTTATGTATAATTATAATGAAGTTCATATAATTAAAAAAAACTCATCATGAGGCAGCTCCACACCTGGACTGAGCTGTGTGTGGACCCTCTAGTTCGGGGCCAGTGTCCGAGCCGCTCCGCACCCCCGCAGGGAGCTCATGGGCCAGGGCCTGGGGGGCTGGACCAGCCCCCCGCCCCACACAGAAATAACCAGCCACAGGCTGGGCCGGGGACCCTGGAAGGGCAGCACTGACTCCCACGAGATGGGTCTGGGAGGTCCCGGTCCATGGGATGCCCCCGCCTGGCTGCGCTTCCCCAGCCCCGCACTCCCCTCCGCCCCCCTGCACTCCCAGCACCGTCTCCTGCTTCTGATCCTACCTCCACCGTCTCCGGGGCCCATGCAGGGACAATTGCCGCTGCCAGCGCTGCAGGTGAACCCGAGAACCACTGCCAGGATCCCCCCACAGATCCCCGGGATCCCCCAGCCCCGATCAGCCCCCGAGATCCCCGAATCCCCCGAGCAACACACATGCATACTCTGAAGGAAGGCTGAAAGAATTGGGTTTGTTTAGTTTGGAAAAGAGAAGACTGAGAGGGGACATGATAGCAGTTTTCAGGTATCTAAAAGGGTGTCATAAGGAGGAGGGAGAAAACTTGTTCACCTTAGCCTCTGAGGATAGAACAAGAAGCAATGGGCTTAAACTGCAGCAAGGGAGGTCTAGGTTGGACATTAGGAAAAAGTTCCTAACTGTCAGGGTGGTTAAACACTGGAATAAATTGCCTAGGGAGGTTGTGGAATCTCCATCTCTGGAGATATTTAAGAGTAGGTTAGATAAATGTCTATCAGGGATGGTCTAGACAGTATTTGGTCCTGCCATGCGGGCAGGGGACTGGACTCGATGACCTCTCGAGGTCCCTTCCAGTCCTAGAATCTATGAATCATAACGAAGCTTACATCACTCTGCTGAACAAATTGCCCTATATCAGCTCTAGAAATCATACAGTGTCGTGCTCTCTTATTTGTCAGTGTTTGATTTTGCAAAGGGACACAATTCTGTTTAGCCAAAGTGAGCAGAGATGCCTCGTACTTGTGTGAACAGTGCAGATAACTTCTGCTATGTTTGTGGTGAAGTGACTTTTGCATCACAAAAGCTCAGTATAACCACTATGGTTAAGAAAGCCTATCACCTTTATTTTGGCTGCAAAATTGGAGATCAGGACAAGAGGTGGGCCCCACACATATGCTGCAAGACTTGTGCAACAAATCTTCGCCAGTGGTTGAACAGGAAAAGGAAATCTATGCCTTTTGCAGTGCCAATGATTTGGAGAGAGCCAACAGATCATACCAGCAATTGTTACTTTTGCATGGTGCCTCCAGTTGGGAAAGGTGTGTCAAAGAAGAAAAAGTGGACTGTGCATTATCCAAACATTCCATCAGCTATACGCCCAGTACCCCACGGAGAAGGGCTGCCGGTTCCTGATACACCAGAATCATTCTCACTTGAGTCAGACGAGGAAGAGGAAGGGGATGAAACTTCTGGTCCTGAACCATCAATGTCACAGGACCCACATTTTCTCCCATCCTCCTCCTCTGAACCACATCTCATAACACAAGGTGAACTGAATGACCTTGTCAGGGATTTGGAACTACCCAAGAGTAAGGCAGAGATGTTGGGCTCCAGACTACAGCAGTGGAATCTCCTGGCAGGTGATGTTAGGGTTTCCATGTTCCATGACCGTCAAAAGGATCTTGTCCCATTCTTCTTCATGGAAGGTGATCTTGTAGCCTGCAACAACATCGATGGTGTGATGGCAGCCCTCAACATCGTTCACGATCCAGATGAGTGGAGACTGTTCATTGATTCATCGAAGACGAGTCTTAAAGCTGTTTTACTGCATAATGGCAATGTTTTGCCATCAATTCCAGTTGGTCATGCAGTCCATCTGAAGGAAACCTATGACAACATGAAACAACTTTTGAGGTGCATAAACTATGACCAACATCAGTGGCAGCTTTGTGGCGATTTGAAGGTTGTTGCTCTCTTGCTTGGTCTGCAGACTGGATACACAAAGTACTGCTGCTTTCTCTGCGAATGGGATAGTCGTGCAAGAGATTCCCACTACATCAAGAAAGATTGGCCACTCCAACAGTCATTGGAGCCTGGGAGGAAAAGTGTTCAGCATCCACCACTTGTTGAATCAAGGAAGATTTTGTTACCACCCTTACACATCAAGCTGGGTCTGATGAAGAACTTTGTCAAGGCCATTGACAAAACACAAGCAGCTTTCAAGTACCTCCGTGGAAAATTTCCAAGGTTAAGTGAAGCTAAGATAAAGGAAGGTGTCTTTGTTGGGCCTCAGATTCATGAACTTCGAGAGATGATGCATTTGACCATGCACTGCGTGGCAAGGAAAAGATGGCATGGAAAGCCTTCCAGTTAGTGGCAATAAATTTTCTCGGAAACAACAAGGCAGACAACTACAGGTTGTTGGTGGAAAACCTCCTCAAGGCATACAAAAACTTTGGTTGCAACATGTCACTAAAGATACATTTTTTGCACTCTCTAGATTTTTTTCCACCGAACTGCGGAGCAGTGAGCGACGAGCACGGCGAGCAATTTCACCAGGACATTGCAACAATGGAGAAACGCTATCAGGGCAAATGGAGCCCATCAATGCTTGCAGACTATTACTGGACAGTGACAAGAGATGCTCCATTTAATGAATACAAGAGACAAGCCAAGAAGCGCCGAGTAGACACTGAATAGGACTAAACTATTTACAGAACAGGTTTTTGCCTTTTGTTTCATAATAAATTTTATTTATATAACCCTTTTGCTGATTTTTAAAGTGTTACATAAACAGGACAGGTGAAATATTATCATGTAAAGTAACCATAAACACATGAAAAGACCTAGGTTTACAATTTATGATTAAAACTCTACTATCTACACAATATACATAGACATAAAATGTAAAAACTTAAATATCTTAGAAACAGTAGCCAATCAGTTGTTTTAATTGTCATATTTGAATTCAGCACATCAAAATACATAATAAATAGCACATTTTATCTCTGAAGCAGACGACTTCTCAAAAATTGTAGACCAGTGTTACCTGTTCTGTTCATTCCCTCTGAAGCACCTGGCATTGGCCACTGTCGGAAGACAGGATACTGGGCTAGATGTACCTTTGGTCTGACCTAGTATGGCTGTTCTTATGTTCACACTTAAAGTCTCACGTAAAATCTCTACACCCATGTATGAAGTGCAAATCTTACTCAGAACAATGCATTTTACCCTGCTTGCTGTGCCACTGTGACAGGGTCTTGGGGGTGAAACCTGGACTGTGGGACCGCTGAGCTCTCTGTCACCCTAACCTAGGGTTTCCCTCTCCACACTGTGATGCTGTGTCAATCCACAAACCTCTGACAGGTCCTGCACTTACATAGACATCCACAGGCCGGGACACACCCAAGTGAGTTACATGAATGATTTCCCAGGCACTCATGAACCATCAATAGGGAGGCTCCAGCCAATTCCCCGCCATATCCCCAGTCTTGCACCCCAGAACTGTACCATCTTGCACTGGTCAGAAGCCTGACC
>NW_020664420.1:9417522-9418063 GCF_002925995.2 Terrapene triunguis | reverse complement strand
GCTTCCACTTGAACTGTGGGGCTCAGCTTGGGCATATTTCCAGCACTTGTTAACACCATTAGACTAAACAGTGTACACAGCATTTATGAAGGGGAAGTCTTTTTGCCTGCTTCAGATGTTTCCTTACTTCACATGTTGCTTGGCTTCTGCTGACTTATTGTACATCTCCTTTTTGTTTCTGACCTATGCAGAGATAATACTGTACTCGTGATTTTCAGTCAGAAGACAGGACAGAGTTGTGTCTGTTGTGACAGACCCAGACCAGTGGGGTACAGGAGTCTGGTAGAGGGCAAATATACTGATCACTGGATAAGTAGTTTTCTGTTCCCTGAGTGACCAGAGAAGGGTCTGCACTAGAGTAATCAGGAACCTGCTAGAACCAGTTAAGGCAGGCAGGCTAATTAGGACACCTGGAGCCAATTAAGAAGAAGCTGCTAGAATCAATTAAGGCAGGCTAATCAAGGCACCTGGGTTTTAAAAGGAGCTCACTTCAGTTTGTGGTGTGAGTGTGAGGAGCTGGGAGTAAGAGCTGAGAGGGTGT
>NW_020664420.1:9376604-9387522 GCF_002925995.2 Terrapene triunguis | reverse complement strand
CTGAGTTGGCACTCTCAGTTGGGTTCCGCCAGAACCGCATCGTCACAAACACATTGTGAGGAATTGGAATGAAGATGTTGTATCTGGCCTTGTCTACCTTAAAACGAGTGGTGGTGTTGTCAGGGTCTCCCATTTCCCAGGCTAGAAGGAGTAAATAGGCCAGATTTTGCCCATACTGTTTGCATCAATGTTGGAATCATTCCATTAAGAGAGCATTGAAGACACTAGCTCATTCCCATGGGGAAATAAATGGCTTATGGGATTATTGATGGGATATAGGTCCAATCATCAGTTTATATGATAGATACTATACATACACTATTAGAACTTTTGTTATGTTTCTCATGAGTTACTTTGCTGCTGGTCTTATTCGTTTTACTGGGACACTTGCACTGGAGGACTTTCTGTGCTATGGTAAAATCAAAAGGTCTGATTGTAAGCTGGTACCATGGACTGATTGAAAGATCCTTCTGCTTGGAGTCATGTCAAATGAAGACGCCACCCAGTCACAAAGCAGACATCAAAAATTAATGGCCAGGCCTGATAAGCTAAAGATTTCTTCTTGCTTTAGTTTGTCGGGGAGAGAGATGGACAGTGAGGTGAGGAAAGGAAAATGCAAGGCTGGATATTTAAGTCTTCCCTAGTTAAGAGTGGCTGAAATGTCAGCAAACAAGCCCATTTCCTTCATTCACTGGCTGCTTGAGTGAGTCCGATTTGCAAATCAGAAGGAACGCTGCCAGAATGGTATAACTTGAAATCTTGCTGAAGGACATTCCTTTCTGTTTGAAAGTTTCAGCCCCAGCATAGTAGTGGCCCTTCAACTTAACAATGGGCTCTTTTGTTTCATTCTGGCTTTTTGAACTCAAAAGAGCAATTGTTCCACAGGTACTAATGCTGTAGTTGCTCTTAATGAGGCTTGAGGGAGCAAACAGGGGTCCTTGCAATTCCTAAGCCATCAGCATAAAACCATTAATACATATGGATTTAACATTCTTTAATATAATTATAGAAAGGGTGCCTGGTTATAGGATAAGATCATTGCTGCCTGCAGGTTGTGTACTTTGTTACTAGCTGAGTCTCCAGAAAAGCAAAGTTTCAATGAGATTGTCTATTCTCCAGTGAAAAGTACAGTAAATGCTGCAAAGTGGTGGGCCCTATTGTTAGGACACTCTTCAGTTAGGGCCTGATCCTGCACCATTGAAATCAATGGGAATTTTGCTACTGGCTTGAGTGGGAGCAGGCTTGGGAGTCAGAATTTAGGCACCTAAATAAAGACCAGGTTTTCAGAAGAAGTTCTTGTTGAACTCTTGAAAATCAGGCCACATATTTGAGTGCCTGAATAGGGAGATAAATGCCCTTAAAAATATGGCCCCATATCCAGGTACTGCTCCCTTCTGGATACTCAAGGGTTGCCAATTTTGTAATATATGAAAAACAGACACTCCAGCAGGAGTGCCAGAACCTTCCCTGTGCCGCCCTTGTCCCCTGAGGTCTGCCCTGTCCCTCCCCGAGACCCCACCCTTGCCCCCAGGCCTCACCCTTGCCCCTGCCTCTTCCCCCAAGGCCCCACCCTTTCCTCCTGAGGCTCCACCCTCCATTTGCTTCCCCCCCCCCGTGTGGGTTGGGAAGGACTTGCCTGCAGAGCCAGGGCTGGGAGCTACAGCTGCCCAATGCAGGTAGGAGGCAGCCCCAGCTGAGTAGGGGCTGTGCAGGTGATGACTTAGTGTCTCCCCATCTCCCTCACCTGCAGTAACTGGACTTGCTCAACCTTATCTGGAGACTCAGCAATGCCTCCCAGACATGCCTGGACTTGTGTTCTATGAGCACATAGACTGAGGGTATAAAACTGAACACAGGGGGCCCAGGCTGGGGCTTTCTCCTTCACCAGCCTATGTTGCAAGCAACAAGGACACTGAGAAGACTTAAGCAGAGGAGACTGGCCCAGATTTCAAGGGTGAAATCTGTGTACTATGAACTGCAATATTTAGGGGGGTGAGAAAAACTGCTTAATCTAGATGTTGCCTAGTCTAATAGGGTTGAGAGTTTAGACTGAGTGCTTATGTTTTATTTTATTTTGGTAACTAACTCTGACTTTTTGCCTGTCCCTTAATATCACTTAAATCTATCTTTTGTAGTCAAAAAATTTGTTTAATGGTTTATCTGAAGTGTTTGGTAAATCTGCTCAGGTTTTGCAAAGACTGGTGTATATCCACTTTCCATTGATAAAGTGATGAACCAATTAATAAATCTGCATTGCTCGTCTTGAGCAGTACAAGATGGTATATTCCTGAGGTACAGTGCTGGGAGAATTTGGCTCTGGTGCCTTTCTCTGTGTGATTCATGAGTGGCTCTGGGAGTATTCATGCAATCAAGCTGGGTGTTTGGTCTCCACATGTGGTTGTGCTGAGTGATAACAGCACCTGGAGGGGTTTGCTGCTGGTTACTTGCAAGGCATTGTGAGAGACAGCCCAGGCTGAAGAGAGTTTAGGGGGGGCACAGTGGTCCCACAGTCCCAGGCTGCACCCCACAGATCCTATCACAAAAATATTGCACATAAATTAATTACTGGAAACTACTTGGAAGGAAGATAAAGTTGAGCTCTTGTACTGGGAGGGATAGCTCAGTGGTTTGAGCATTGGCCTGCTTAAACCCAGAGTTGTGAGTTCAATCCTTGAGGGGGTCATTTGGGGATTTAGTTGGGGATTGGTCCTGCTTTGAGCAGGGGGTTGGACTAGATGACTTCCTAAGGTCCCTTCCAACCCTTATAATCTATTTGAGAAGGGGGGGGGGAAGATGCCAACTGACTTTCCATGAAAATAAAAGTAAACAAATCAGAGGATGGATGTCTTTAACGTTGTCAGAGCATGTTATCTCAATAAGAGAGCTTTGTTTGATCTCTCTGTTGTCTTGAGCATGGCACATTAGCCCTGATCTAGTACACTGTCTCAGGTCATTGCTTTTATAGTGCACTCATTATCTCTGATAAAAATAACCTGCTGAGATACAGAGATAATGCAAAGCATTATTTTATAGATGGGCCTAGAAGGTTGTTTTGGTTTTGCAAGACCAAACCTCAAATTTGGGAGGAGTTTGCATTCAGATTCTGTTTTAGGCAACTCACCAAAGATCGCCAGTGGGTTGAATAAAAGGTTAGGATTTGTTCCCATCTCTATAAAAAGGCAACAAGCAGTTTTGCAAAACCTCATCCTTCAGCTCTGGCTTTTGCAAAGCAGGAGCGGTTCAGGTCCAGGATCCATTTTATCTCTAAGCCACCCAGGTTGGGGGTGGATACAAGAGGCCAGTTGAGGTTAAAAGGTTCCAGTTTTGTCCTATTTCTAATGTATTGTGCATCTGGCAAAGTCTTGTGGATTCTTTTGTTATCTCTGCCATTGGGAAGGATCTTTAGTTTTTGGTGGTTTTTTTAAATATTGAAAAAAAGATTCTTGAAGGTGAAGAATTAAAGATATTTATTTTCATGGTACGCCTGGTATAAAACCTCCCAAGTTTGATTGTATCTAAATACAAAGCAGTATCCATTCCTCTCCCTAAAGAGGCTTTTAAAGACCCTCCACTGTGAGATGAATTGATCACTAACTATGCAAAGAGCTCAACGGTTCTGACATCAGCGCCACACCAACAGGCACAGTTTGAATGACATTATTTATTATATAAGGGCCAGTTCACACAAACAACTTGACTGGTTTCATTAAAATCCATTTTAAAATCAACGTAGTTAAACCAGTGCAACCCCTTGTGTGAACAGAACATCAGTATGTAGGCCTAGAGTGAAAATTTGTGTGTGGACCAGCTTTAAGATATGTTTTTCTCTCTTCTCGCTCTCTGCTTCCCAGACCACTCAGGCGCTATAGGAAGAACCAGACTGCCATTAAAACATTTTGTTTCTTGGGAGACCTAATGAAGAGGTTTTGTATTAATTTTCTGGAACCTTGTTTGCATTCATTTGAATGTAGCATCCACAGCAGATATAATCGGATATTTAATTTTCTAGGTGAAATGTTCACGTGACGAGATAATTTAGAAGCACATGTTGTGATGAAGTGGGAATTTTCTGTAATGTTTTTATGACTCTTATGTGTGCCTCAGTTTTCCCTATATGCAGTAGTGTTATCTACGGGGGGCACGAGGACTGTTTGCTCTCAGGGCAGGCTAAGAGACATAGGTATGACTTCCAGGATGAATTGTCAGAAAGACAGTTGCAGACAACACTGAACGGAGTGGAAGAGGCACAGGGCAGAGAGGTAGATCTGGGAATTGTCAGCAAAGTGGTGGCAAATAAAGTTGTGAGAGTGCAAGAAGTCACCCAAGACCTGACTATAGTGGGAGAAGATGACCTCTCATGGATGGACATCTCATAGCTAGTTCTTCTTTCTTTTTCAAATGAATTGGGTGCTGGTGAAAGGGACCAGATTTACAGACCAGGAAAGTGGAATCTTTTGTTGCTCAATGGATTTATACAATCATGGAGCCCCACTCCACAGATCAGCAGCATGAGAAAAGGCCAGCTCTGACTGGTTAGGGAGTAGGCAGACAGAGGAGCTGGACCCAGCCAACTGTTTGCTAGAGGTCTGGGAGGCAATCCCACCCCGACTGCCTGGTGCCAGCCCATCTCTCTATTGGAGAGGCGGTAGATCACTCCAGAGCTGGAGCTCAGCATTGCCCAAGTCGAGACAGGGTATTAGTTGCAGGCCACCTGGTTGCTTTGGGCCAGTCAGATAAGACAGGGATGTGGCTGGAGAAGGGACACATGTTCAGGTTTGGGGATATGCAGCTGCTGCTGGAGGAGCAGGCACAAATGCAGCCTGAACCCAGAACTAAGAGCCTGATCTAGTGAGCAGGCCAGGGGCATGACCACCGCCAGGCTGAAGGAACAGCTAAGGCTCAGAACAGGAGTTTTGACCAATATGGTGACCCGAGGGGTGGGCATGGGCTTCACGCTCTAAGCCTGCATTGTACCCGGCACCAATTACCAGTGCAAAGGGCATAAGGTGCCCGTGCTTGGGACTAAGACCGGAACTGGGGGGGTGGGGCTATTTGGAGTCAGTTGGGTTAGAGAGTATCCCTCTATCTATCTAGAAACTGGAGACTCAGTCCATTGTGCTACTGCTCGGAGAGGAGGTATGTGGGACTCAGTGCAGGTGTCCCCAAATGGTCCCTTGTACTAATCAAGGGTTTGCCTCTGCCCAGATAAAATGTTTTTATAGCTGAGTGCAGCATTTGTCTGGAGTTAATTCCTTCCCCCACGTGGGTTATGGAAGGAAACCAGGGGATTTGGGCCTTGTGGGAGGCAAGCAGGGTTCTCTCAGGCACATGTTTTGGGTTCCGCTTAATGAACACAGGGTGCCCCCACCCACTCAATACACTAAAGCTCTGTCGTGTATCGTATCTTTCATGCTAACTGTCCCAAAGTGCTTTACAGAATGAAATGATGGTTTTAGAATGACAAAAGAGCAGATGGAGAGAGAGAGGTATTCAGGAAGGAGGAATCATGGACCAAATGCATCTCCAGTATAAGTACAGTGTCAGCAATCAAATCACACCCAGGATGAATCTGAATGTCCTATGGCTTCAGCTGAGACTTGAAAAAAGATGGCGAGTGGATGATGTGCACAGATATATAAAGAAAACAGGTACAGTGTGAGCAGTGCAAATTCTAGCTTCCCACATGTGGCCCTACCAACATGCCTTAGTCCTGAACTGGAGGGCCAATCTCTGCTGGCAACTAGGGGGGATTCAATAAGCTCCCTGCTGAAATTAAGGGCACCAATGACTTCCAAATGTGGTGGTGATTTTTGAGATGTGAACAACAGGCCCTGGGAACTGGAGTGAGACCACTAACCCATTTCACAGACAGGTCATTATACAGATATTGGCAAAGGATGAGTACTGGTCACTGCCAACCTATTCTGGATTTTAAAAAGTGATTCTGAGGTAATGCCTCTGCATGCCAGACCACTGCTCTGAGAGAGCCAGCCAGAACCAAAGAGCAGCGATGTCTGGCTCAGGGGAGTGCTTTACTGGAAATCGATAATACACTTAAAACGGCAACATACCCTTCCTACTCCTTCAACCACAACCCCTGTGTGGGTGTGGAAAGGCTAGATGTGTTGGTGGCAGGTTTGGGGAGCACACACGGCATCAGCCGCCTCATCCTACCCTTCCCCCATCTCCTTTGGCAACTCTAGCACTTGCCAGTCATTCAAGGACCAAGACTGTGTCTAGCCCTTGCACAGTGGTATTAGCTTCTCCTTTCCATCAGGACTAATTGCAGTGTTAACCTGGTTTAAATTATAGCCACAGCATATGTGACAAACATTTGAAGGGAAACAGTCATCAAAACTAAATAATACAGGAAGCAACTGATTCAGAAAGGGGAAAAAAGTGAGCGTTTTAAGATCAGGACCAAGGGACACAGGTGACTTCTATTTAGGTAAAAGCTAGACACTTCTATGTCTGATAAGAAAACTTGTTCACCTTAGCCTCTAAGGATAGGACAAGAAGCAATGGGCTTAAACTGCAGCAAGGGAGGTCTAGGTTGGACATTAGGAAAAAGTTCCTAACTGTCAGGCTGGTTAAACACTGGAATAAACTGCCTAGGGAGGTTGTGGAATCTCCATCTCTGGAGATATTTAAGAGTAGGTTAGATAAATGTCTATTAGGGATGGTCTAGACAGTACTTGGTCCTGCCATGCGGGCAGCGGACTGGACTCGATGACCTCTCGAGGTCCCTTCCAGTCCTAGAATCTATGAATCTATAAGGTGCATTTTGGAGATTTCAGGCCCTGAGGTTGACAGGGGAAAGGACTTCTAGGAAACAGAGATGAAATAAGTGTGGCGTTTGTCTTTCCCCTCTGGTTAATTCTGATCTGGCTATCTAGACAGTACAGACTTGCAATTGCCAAAATATTCAAAGTGGAAAATGTTAGTACTGTACATTATGTGTGGTAGTTAGTTTTTTAAAAACAATCCTCGTGAACAACTGTTATGTGCGAGGGGCAGGGATGGGGTTGCCATGGTAAAATGGGATTTACTTGGGATGAATAGCTTTCTTGTACTTCGATGAAATGAATGGGTCAATAAAGACCTCCTTCTATATGAAGATTTTAGGTGCTGTACTTGGTAGAAGGAATTCCAAACAAATAATATCCTTACAGCACCATATTATAGGCCTCTTAACACGACTCAATCCTATTACTTACCCACACACACAAAATTGTGCTCTCGAGTGTACCCTGAAAGAGACAAAATGCTCCCAATGGGCAGCTATCTGTCTCTTCTCCAGTTCCTCAAGAAGAGGGATTAGCTGTAATGTTTGCACTGACTGTAACTAGGACATAAAGTCCATGGGTCATTTCTTCCTATTCAGCTAATTCTTTGCATTTCAGACATTACAGGATCCTTTCATAGTTTTTCTTTCATGAAAGTAGCTTGGGGAGCGGGGGAGGAATCTGCTGAGGAAACTTGTTTCCTGCAGCCCCTAAAGCAAACACAACTTTTCAAATTTAGCCTGCTTCTCATAGCAACTCTTCTGCTAGTAATGCAGCTCAAGAAGCTACTGCTGACATCTGGTACAACAGTAGTTGGAGCAATTCTGCATTTAGATTCACTTTGTGAAATAATTAACAACAATTAATATTTTAAAAAAATAAAATAACCAAAGAAACAAAATTAAAAATCATTAAATTCCCCTATCAGAAGGCCCCAGAGTCTTTTTCTTTCAGTTTGAGTATGTGAACAATTAACTGTCATGCGCTGCTGAAATGCACTAATCTCTGAAGTGAAATGCGACAGCTATTCTCAAAGAAAAATTGCACAACGGTTTATAGCAGGAAGTGAAGGCTGTATTATGGTCTTATTGAAACTGCTGGGGGAAATGTATGTAGGCAAAAGATAACTAACCAGAATTTGGCCGGGATACCAGACTAAATATTTAAAAGTGCCATGGGATTCTTAATGACTTCAAGCAATTAGGACTTTGCTTTTCCCTCCCATCTGAAAGATGCCCCCTCCAGCAGCACAGTGCCACAAACTCCATGCTGGGGCACTGGTTTAGTACTGACTCTTTGGTTAAAAAAGTGTCACCCGCTGAAACATCAACACCACTTCTTGTCGTAGGCTGGCCCTGTGGTCCAGTGTTTGGAGAGTGAGCGAGGCAGTGGTGGGTGGGGAATTCTAGTTCAAATCAAATTCATTCCTTAACTTTTCCAGGATGTGGGAAGGAAAGGCTAACAGGTGAGTGATGGCCTCTGGCTGACCCAAGAACAGCATTTGACAGGCTCCAACCTAAGCTGCATCCATCTTTCCTTGATAAGAAGAATGTGCTGGCTCATTGTGGGGTCACGGAAGAATAGGAGAAAATGAGGGAACATGAGCAAGAGAATGCTACATTCCATTCTAGTACACTGTGATCCATCCCTTTATGTTTACATTTCATTCTTTATTGTTGAAGGCAAATACAATAATAATAAAGATAGTGCTTTCACAGGCTATGCACAGAGTTAATGCTAGAGCTCTCATAGTTTAACTACAGCAGATACTTTTAATTAAACAAGGTTTTCAAGGTCAATTAGAAGGTGTGTGTACACCATCTCCTCCCCCACATGCACTAAAATTTACCTGAAAACAAAAAACAAAGTTTTGTACTAGATGTCAGTTAAGACCAGAACTGCTTCACTTATTTACAGTAAAAAGGGGAGTGTGACTTAAAATGAATTTCTGTGCTCCTCTCCAATGACCTTGGCAACCTCTACACCAACCACACCTTATATCACATCTGTGTTTTTGGAACAAGCAGAGGCAGCAGCTGATGGAGACTGTCCTACCCTATGGGAAACCTGGATTTGGGAAGGATTTTGAGATTGTGTTGGCAGAGACCAAGCACGTCCTGGACAGGGCCTGAGGGGTCATGCCCCAGTCTTTAGGCTGGAGGACGAAGGGCACTTGCATTTCTCTGTAGAACTCTGAAAGACTATTGGGCAAATACTAACATGCATTGCACGTTCCTGGACACCATCCAGAAAAGAAAGAGCATGTATGTCTGGAACTCTGAGAAAAATCAGCATTTCTGCCAGATCAGCTCTGTGAAGTGAGCTGCGCTGTCACACAAGGGATATGCATCTTCATCTAAGGTTCCCAGGCAAGTGGTATCAAGGCAGTAGGGTCAGGCCATGTGGTAGAGGAAAGAGTAACTCTTGCTGGCTTTCAAAGAAATAATAGTAAGGTCTGCAGAGAGTCAATTCCACTCTTCTTCAGCTGCAAACAGTCATGGCCCTGCTCCGGACAGATATTTGGGCTTCTCACTCCTATTAAAATCAATGGAAGTTAGGCACCTACAGACCTTTGAAGAATTGTGTCCACATCACTACACAAAAGTGGAGTAGAGGGAAAGACAGAGCCAATGGGGTGGCATGGGGTAGTTAAGTACAGAATCTGACTAAATGTTTTTCCCTAAGAGCTCGTTGCAGTCTATTGCCACTATGTTGGTGTCCTACCAGACTTGCTCAACAGCAGCCTACGCATTTTCATGTCTGAACAAATTCACAGTAAGAATTTTTGTAGGCAAAATGTTCATTTTATTTTTGTGCTAAAAATAAGACTAGAGATACTATGGTTTTGAAGGATGGGCTTTTATGTAAACATCTCCCTCAGAAGTTCATAATTAGTAAAGTAGAAATTGCCTCATTGGATCAGACCCATGGTTCATCTAGTCCAGTATCCTGTCTCCAAGATTTCTTACATTTTCCTCTGAAGCATTGAAGTGGGCATTTATTGGGAAAGTTTCTTTCCAACTCCCATGAATTAGAGGTTGGCTTATGCCCTTCCCAACTTTTGTGGCTTTTTAAATTAATCCTTACTAATACTGTACCACTGGGTGTTTTCAAGTGTCCCGTGTTTACAAGTGTCCAGTCCTCTTTGGAATCCTACTAAAATGTTGGCTTTAATGACATCTATAGAAATGAGTTCCACAGACCAAGTGAACACTGTAACACATTTTTTATCTGTTTTTAATTTGCTGCCTTTCCATTTCACTGAATGTCCACTTGTTCTTCTGTTATGAAAGAAGGTGAAGAGAAGTACCTAACTTACTGTCTCTAGATCATTTACATATATATATATATATAAATTTCATGACCCCTCTTTATCGACTCCTCTTTCTCAAATTAATGGTTCCAATTTCTCTTCAGCTGGAAAATTTTCTATGCTTGTTGATATTTTCAGCAACACCTAAGGGATTTTCAGTGGAATTATCTCTGAAACTTTTTCTGATTGCTATAATCTTTTATTTAAATAAGAATTCAGCAGCCTTCATACTAAATACTATCTTTTTCAAGTGTCATGGAGAAAACTTTACATGGATATAGTAAATAAATAAATATTTTATTGTATAAAGTAAACAAAGCCCTCTTAGCCAAGGCAAAACCCAGAGAATTAAAGATGTTTTCATCTTCTCCTCCTCTAATGTAAAGAGCATTCCTCCTTTGTATAAGTTTAGTAAAAATACTAAAACATACTTGTAATTTAGTCACCCTCCTGGTATTACAATGAGTCTGCATGCCAGGCAGAGATGAGTAAACATTTACATTTCTCCAAATGCAACATGCAATAATATTTCCATCTGATTGACTTTTACTGTAGATTAAGGGGAACAACAAAAACCTGACAAAAGTAAAATCAGTGTGTGTCTCCTCTCTAACCAGCTGTAACATCACTGCCTCAAAGTGTAGCTGCTGCCTGTGTTGCTGACTCTTAAGAAATGGAAAGATGTAGGCCCAGATCTTCAAAAGATATTTAGGTGCTGTGACAAAGTTCCTCCTCTATCTTGGTGGGTCCTGCGCTTATTGGCGGATTTTCTTGCCTCAGAGATTCACCATGTGGGTTGGGGAACAGCCCAGAGACCTTC
>NW_020664420.1:9329139-9376204 GCF_002925995.2 Terrapene triunguis | reverse complement strand
CCCCCACTCGCTCCATCCCCTCTCCCTCTATTAAAAAGAACAGGAGTACTTGTGGCACCTTAGAGACTAACAAATTTATTAGAGCATAAGCTTTCGTGAGCTACAGCCCACTTCTTCTCCCTCTATTGCTCGCTCTCCCCCACCCTCTCTCACTTTCACCAGGTTGGGCAGGAAGTTGGGGTTTGTGGGGGCTCTGAGGGCTCTGTCTGGGGGTGCGGGCCCTGGGGTGGGGCCACAAATGAGGGGCTCAGGGTGCAGGAGGTGGCTCCGGTCTGGGGGTGGGGTTTGGGGCATGGGGGGGTGAGGACTCCAGCTGGGGGTGCAGGCCCTGGAGTGGGGCCACAAATCAGGGGTTCAGGATGCGGGAGGGGGCTCCAGGCCCATGTACCCCATCTCCACAGAGCGGGGGAGGGGGCACAGGGCTCAGGAGCAAGAGAGCTTTCAGTAAGAGTGCCTTAAAGAGACAGTGCACAGCGTCTCTCAGAAACTTCCCCAGCAGTCAGCGTGCGCACGCATGCGCACACACACAGTCTTTCACACGCACCTCCCAACAAATACTTGCAGTATTGTTGTTGTTACTTCACAGTACTCCCTGCAATGCTCATGTATTCTCTGTAAATTTATTTTTTCAAAGTGTTATTTTAGTTTTTTGACTGGTCTATGCCTTTCATAATTTTTATTTCTCTCTTACACTTTACATTTAATTCTTTGAATAGTGAATTCTAAAATACCTAACCTGTCCTGGCTGGAGTAATTATCCCTATCATCGTCATGTTCCTATTAGGCCTCTGGCATTTAGGGCAGCGACAAAGCTCCTCCACTCCTGTCTGTTTCCGGCAAGTCTTTCAATGGTTCCTCAGCTGTGCCCCAGGTTTTTCAGCTCGACTTCCACAGCTCTTCACCATATTGTTTTCAGGCGACCTCATTTTTGCTTGCCTTCAGGTGTCCATCTTATTGCTACGCTGGTGATGGAATCAGTTTCCAGCTGAAGCACATGACCGATCCATCTCCAACGCCTCCTGGCAATGACGGTGCTCAGATCCTCTTGGCTGCACTGTGTCAATAGATCTTGGTTTGAGATTGTTCTGGGCCAAAAGATACAGAGGATTTTTCTGAGGCAGGTTCTATGGAACTATTTACATCATTCTGGTAAAGGGAAAAAGTCCCAGATGAGTGGACCAGTGGGGTTATAGTGAAGATATGAAAGAAAGGAACTCTCAGTGATTGTAATAATGGGCCTGGTATCACACTTTTATCTGTGCCAAGCAAAGTATTGTGTAAGATCATAATCCAGTGCATATCAGAAGCAGTTGATAGTGTTCTGAGAAAAGAGCAAGCTGGTTTTCGGAAAGGGCGTGGATATGCAGACCAGATCTTCACTCTACAAAACATAATAGAACAGTGCTTAGAAGAGCAACGGCAACTCTACATAAATTTCATAGACTTTGAGAAGGCTTTTAATAGCATTCAGGAATTATCCCTATGGTAACTTTTTAAAAATATATAATATATCTACATTTTTTGTTTCTAGTGGTGGCGCACATCCGTACATTACCTCGATTTGGTGCACATAACAAAATTCATTCTGCATATGGATGGAAAAAATTAGAGGGAACATTGTCTGTAACCCACTAATCCTCCTTTGTCCTATGATGCAGAGGTGTTAAGTGCCCGCTTCACCTTGAATGATCTCTTGCAGCATGCATTAACTGCTTATGTTTAACAATCTGTCCCACCTCGTATTTAATTGTGACACTCTGAGCCCTGGTCTACACTACAGAGTTAGGTTGACGTAAGGCAGCTTATGTCGACCTAACTCTGTAAGTGTCTACACAAAAATGTAGCTCCCACCAATGTAATTCACCCACTACACTGACTTAACTCCACCTCCTCGAGAGGCATTGCACTTAGGTTGGCATAGTTAGGTTGACGCAATGTCAGTGTAGACACTGCATTGCTTACATCGATTGTTGCTGCCTTTCAGAAGCCATGCCTCAATGCCCCATGCTGACAGTTACATTGGTGCTAGTGCTCCTGGTGAGGACATGCACCACCAACACGAGCGTAGTGTGGACATGCAAAAGTGAGTTAATTACTGCGGTGGCTGTACATCAATGTTACCGAGGGCTTGTCTACACTGCCACTTACAGTGCTGAAACTTTCCTCGCTCAGGGGGGTGAAAAAACACCCCCCTGAGCGATGCAAGTTTCAATGCTGTAAAGTGGCAGTGTAGATAGTGCTACAGCACTGGGAGCAAACCCTAACCCTGACCCACCTTGTCTCCTGGGACCAATGCAGCTACAACATCACAAACAAACTTTTTGTTTGTTTGTTTGTTTTGTGGAGGACAGTTGGTTAAAGTTTTCCATTAGAACAAAAATAATTTCTCAACCAGCTCTGCTCACTTTACCAAAATATCTACTAGCACCAAACAATGGCTCAGACCAAAGAGAGGATTCAAGAATCTTGGAGGGACACACACAAATACATAAGAAATGTTGTTCCTGGTAGGGCAACCCAACAACACCATGTGTGATGCCATTCCATGATGTTTGGTTCTTACATCTTCAAGTCATGTCATATCAGTGCATGATAATATTGCATCAGGCCCCTTGTGATGTTTCTGCCTAGGACTTAGACTGTAAACTCTTTGGGGCAAGGACTTTTTTCCTTTTGTTTGTACAGCACCTAATACAATGGAACCCCTGGTCCATGACAGGGCTCCTAGATGCTGCCGTAATACAAATAATAAATAATAAGGATTGTATGGGCTTGGAGACCAATTACTTTAGAAGTTGTTTCTCCAAGTCAGGTTTGAGGACACGTGGAGTAGCTTGCATTGCCCCTATATGTTGTCTGGATAAACTGAGGACATCAGTCTCCAGGGCTTGTAATCTTGTTAGATTATAGCTTACATTGCTCACTTCTTATTGTGAACACTAGATAATTAAGTTCTAATGAGTACCCATAGGGGCTCACTATAAAGATTACTGTCTTGTTCACAGGCCACGTCCTTGTACCATGAGCAGCAGATAGGCAGGGAGGTTTGCAAAACACTGTCTGGGCCAATCAGTCCATTCATATTTCTAAGCATGTGTATTTTCTGAAAATATGATAAAGGCTGTATGTAGAATTCAGGGTTCATTTCAGGTCACGGGTCTGCACCATGGCACTCACGGTAATGAATAGATGCCACTGATTTTATGTCCCCCATCTCTGGGGTAGCTTGGTGTGCTGTCTAATCAGGAGAGAAAAGAGTAGGGAAGAGGAGCGGAAAAATAAAGTGGAATAGATTGGGGATGAAGGGAGAGGGAGGACGTTGAGTAGCTCAGTACAGTAGTTGGAGCAGCAGAGTTGGGAGATGTGGAATGATTATATCTATCCCTGCTCTACTACCGCTTCACTGTAACTTCAGGTAAATCACTTAGACACAGATCCTCAAAAGTATTTAGGGACCTAACTCCCCATGGTTGCAACCAGCCCTTAAATATCTTTGAGAATCTGGCCTTTAGGCCATAATTGTCAAATATAGGTGCCTAAAATCTGTACTTAGGCACACTTAGCAAGTGTCCTGATTTATTTATTGGGGTGCTAATCACCCAGAATTGCCACTGAAGTTAAATGGGAGCCACAAGTACTTAATTTTATTGTGTCTGAAGGTAGATTAAAGTGCCTAACTTCCGTCTAAAAAATTTGTCCTAAACCTCTTTCATATCCATACAATGGAGATAATGATAACTACCCATCTTCATAAAGTTCTTTGAGATCCTTGAATAAAATGTTCTCTATGAAGGAGTATTATTTTATTAAAAAGGAGAGATGGAGACAAAAGAAAAAGACAGAAAATATATTTCTCCAGTGATAGCAGTTCCTGCCTGTGGCTGACAGAGTTGCTATCAGTAGGAAGTCCTGTTCCCACATTGAGAAGTGGCAGATACAGTAGATAAGGGATGAATCACTTGAACATGAACTGTGAAGAACTGTTTAAAAGAAAATCCCTTAAATTTCAGGCCACAACTTTTAGCCCTTTTCACCCTTATTTTTTGTGATTAGTCATAAAACCAAGGTCCTGACCATTTATGGTCATTAAAGATCCCCTGGTACTTTTCCCAGGCTATAAATTATCTATCTACTTCAGATTT
This sequence comes from Terrapene triunguis, assembly GCF_002925995.2. NCBI lineage: Eukaryota > Metazoa > Chordata > Testudines > Emydidae > Terrapene > Terrapene triunguis. The sequence continues at coordinate 9,372,062 of NW_020664420.1, read as the reverse complement.
TCTCCTGCAGTTTCATAAACTGTACTCCATTCTCCCACCCTAAAACTGTGTAATGAGTGAATACAGTTGAGTTACATTCTCTCACTAAGAGCTAAATCCTTTTCTCAGAGATTGAGCTCCTTAAGTTTCTCACTGTAAGGCATTTTCTTTAGCCTTTATATCGTTTTTGTGGCTCTTTCCTACACACTCCCCAATTTTATAACATGTTTTTTAAAGGTTGACACCAGAACCGGACACAGTATTTCCGTACTGGTCTCACAAATGCTGTATAGACGTAAAATCACCTGCCTACTCCTTCTCACTACTCCTCTGTTTGTACATCCAAGGATCACATTAGCCCTTTGTGCTCCAGCATCAAACTGGGAGCTCATGTTGAGTTACTTGTCTAGTGAGATCCTTAAATCCTTTTCAGACTGTCACTGCTTTCCAGGATACAGTCTCCCATTCTGTATGTATGGCCTATGTCCTTTGTTCCTACATTAATAACTTTGCATTTGACTGTATTAAAACAAATTGTTTGTATGGGTCCAGCTTACCAAGTGATCCAGATCATGCTATGTAACTGCCCTGTTCTCATTATTTACCACTCAGCTAATCCATGGGTCAACAGCAAATTTTATCAGTATTGATTTTATTCAATGGCAAAAAACTACATTAACACAGAGTTAAGATTGTTTGGTGGTCGGGCATCCCATCACAGAACACTGAGATGAGCAAAACATCAGAAAGCCAGGAAATACGCAGTTAAGGTTGCCTATGGAACCTTAACTCTGCCCTCTTTCAGCTACAGACATACGTTTGCTCTGCCAACGCCACAGTTGCTGAAATGTACAAACTCTTTGCATCCTTTTACGGCCCATTCACTCTCACCCACAGGATTCCATCCATCCCTGTTAAAGGACAAAAAGGAAGAAAAATTGACCATGCCACCTTCCCTCTTTGAGCAATGCCGCCATATGCACATACTCACACTGGCCATTTGCACTATAAGATTCAGGAGGTTGCAGATCCTGGTGTACATTCACACATGGCCAACTACCCAGAAAGAATACCTCACATGCAAAAGGCTGAGAACTGGTTCTTAAGTTGTACAACTCCCTTGCACTTATTCACGGGTTACCATCTCAGTCTGCATGTTCACTTAACCATCATTAAAGCATTAGAAGCCTCTGATACTCCACCTCACTGCTGTCAATATCCTCTGTAATAAAGTCCTGTGCTCTGCTACCGACCACCTACACACTTCTGCATAGAAAGGATGGATACTGCATCCTGAAGGGACACATGCACCTCTGCCCTTTGCTCACCCACAAGAGGGTGGAAAACACAGATCTCCTCACGTCACAGTCACAGCTCAGAGTAATCCACAGACCTTGCAAACACTTCTACCAAGCAGGGCTACCTATTGCCTCCACCATTCAGTACAGATACACCTGACACCAATCACACTCACTTTACCTGGAGTGTATTCAGATAATTAATGCTTAGACTGCCTTCATATCCCAGCTCACTATTGACAATACCCTCTGTACTAAAACCCCTGTGGTCTGCTAACTATTATAACGTACCCAATTCTGCACAGAAATGATGCAGACTGGATCCTGGAGGTACACATGCAGCTCTTCCCTTTGCTTACGTACATTGAAGGGTGCAAAACAGATCTCCTCATATCATAATCACAGCTCTGTCACGCACCTGACAGTAGCTCACACCCCTCCTCATGTCACAAACACTTTGCCAAGTAGGCCCAACTATTGCCTCTATCATTTAGCGCAGTACATTTACTTGCATGGGCAACCTTAACTGTGCATTCCCTAGTTTTCAGAAGTTTGAGTTTTGCTTAACTCAGTGTTCTGCAAGGGGATGAGCTACCACCTAGAACCTTAACTCTGCATTAATGTAGTTTTATGCCATTGAATTTCCTAGTTTTTTTAAAACAGGAAGAGAGATGTTGTCAGCAGGAGCCAAAAGTCATTTAGGCAGTTATACCTATTGTGGTCCACAATTTGCATGCAGGGCCCCCCAGCCCTACTTTGGCACACCTACCCAACCGTGCCTGTGACCTATTCCTCTCCGTTCCCCACTGCTGTACCCAGATCCCCCACCACCACAAGCAGGAAACATCTTCCTGAAGGCCTCACTCCCTCATATACAAATGTTTGGATTGCCATTACTTCCCCCACTCGTACAACCCAACTCACATGTCGTGCCTGCAGCAAAGGAAACTATGCTCTAGTGCAGGGTTTCTCAAACTTCATTGCACCCCCAACCCCCTTCTGACAACAAAAATTACGACACGATCCCCGTCCGATTACTCGCCCGAGCCCCGCCACCCAGAAAAAAAGCAGGCCAGACTTGGGAGGTAGCAGGAGTGGCTCTGAGGTAGGGTCAGGTAAAAGCATGCCTGTAGCACTTAAGGAGGAGCGGAAGAGTGGTTAGTTCAGCAGAGAAAGAAGAAACTGAGAGGACCTAGGGAGAAGCCAGAGGCCTGGGAACCAAAGGGAGGCTGTGTTAAGCAGAGGCTGTGGGGAAGCAGCACAAGGGGGCTTAGAGATAGGAGGCAGCCAAGGAAACAGCAGCACATCTGATGAAGTGGACCTAACTGTTTATTACAGGGTCCCTGGGCTAGAACTCAGAGTACAGGATGAGCCTGGGCTTCCCTACCAGCCCCTGAGGAAGGGGTATGCAAGCCCAATGGCAGGAATATTGAGCCCAGGGTGAGGCTGAAAACTGATCTGCCTGAAAGATGGGTTGAGGAAAGCCTGGGAGGTGGGAGCTGAAGGCTCTTTTGTGTTGGAAAGTTTTGTGGACTTTTAGTTGGAGCTTCTTGTTACCTGGGAATGGGGCTCAACTTTGACTTGGCAAGAGGGCTGAGTTATGGAAGACCCAGCAAGAGAGCCCCAACCAGCAGGAGGTGCTAGCCACAAGGATCCTTGAAGTGCCGCATATTGACATAAGGGGGTGCTACAGTTGGTGAGCACACTGCCTTACTGCCACACAGAACGTTTTCCGGTCAGCCATGAGCCCTCCAATTTCCTCAGGAATCTTCTTCCAGCCCTTACTGCTTGCTTTTGTATCGTTGCTTTAGCCATTATTTAGACACTCAGCCGAGAACTATCACTGCTCCTGGACACATGTCTGATGTGGTCCAAACCTGCTCTCGTATTGTATGAGGTGCACCCCAGGAATAAAGTCCAGATCATTTCTGCCCAAGTGACTCACCAGTGTCCAATAAATTACAACCCCTTAAGTCACCAGTTACCCACTGTAGACAGTGAATACAGGATACCAACACAGGCCAAATCTCTCTGCCCAAATCAGACTGTGGTCCGTAGTCCTCCTGGCATGGTGTACTCCTTGCTGTCCCACAAGCTTCTGCAACAATCCAAAAATCACCCAGAATCCACAGGATGGCAACCTTAGCAGCATATAGATCTCCTCCTCTCCCACCCCCAGCAGTCAAGGTACCTGAGCTATTGGTTCCAAACCTCTGTGATGGTTCCAAAGACACACCATGTTAATCTGCCCAAAATCTGGAAATAGACACTTGCCTCCACTCCTCCTTCAGGACATAGTAAAATACAGATGTTTCTCAAATAACCAATCCAAGGCTTGTCTACGACCTATCCATATCTCCCAATCCCTCCTCAGCTGCAACCCTGCTCTCCTTCCAGCCCCCTGCTCAAAGTCTCTGGTTCCTCCCTAACAAATTTTGGTTAGACCAGAGGCTGATTATTCTGCTGTGTTCACAGTAAACCTTGCCGTAAAATAACAGACAGTTTGTAGAAAGCAACAGGAGTTATTAAATCTTATTGCCAAGGTTTGGACTAGAAATGTCAGTGGTGAGGTGTTCGACAGGGGAGATGGCATCAGCACATACCCTTGAACTACCCCAGCAAGCATAAAGTAGCTGCACAGAAACACTCTCATGGTGCTTTTCCTTATGGGCACAGGCATGCTAATCCTTCTAGATGGTACATCTATGCAAGCAGAGAAGTAAACATGTGCTTAAGTACCATTCACAAGTTAGGTCCTCCAAAGACTTAGTGGGTGCCATGCTTGGGTAAAAGTTGACTCATTGAGACCATTTTGACCCACATCACAGGAATAATTTGATCTCTACCTCTGTGCCAAAACAAAACACAACACAACACTCCACCCCACACACCTAGAACTCTTTGAAAAAACAGTTTTTTGGGGGGGCTTTTATCTCTGCAACCCCTGTCTCAAATGATCCCAAATGTGGGTCACTAACTCTGCACACCCACACAGTATAGCAAATTTCAAGAAAATCTGTGCAAACCTGTGAATTTTAGAGCACTTGGAATTCCCATCCATTAAGCAGGAAGAATGGAGGAAAGGGGTTCTTCTACACAAGGCTGCCTGTTCTCAGCTCCCCACCCAAAGGGGCAGGACTTCTGTTGATCCTAGCTCATATGGGGGAATAGGGAAGGGTCCTCAGATACTTCCTGAATCTGGCTCACATGAATGGGGATCCAAACCCTATAGATGGGTATGGGCACCCCAGATCCTGGCACAGACATAGAATATCAAGGTTGGAAGGGACCTCAGGAGATCATCTAGTCCAACCCCCTGCTCAAAGCAGGGCCAATTCCCAGACAGATTTTTGCCCCAGATAGCCCCCTCAAGGATTGAACTCACAACCCTGGGTTTAGCAGGCCAATGCTCAAACCACTGAGCTACCTCAGGGCCTTAGTCCTCAGGATTGTCAAAGGCCCTGCCATATCCCAGCTCATAAGGAGGCTTAAACCCCTAAAAGGGGCAAGATTCCCCCCAGATTTGAGCACACACATAGGAGTGGAGAATATCCCTCCCTCACCTGAACTCCCAACCCTTCTCTCCTCCCCTACCACCAGTTCCCATTTATTCCCCCACCTATAATCCCTCTCCCCCTTAATACCCCTCCCTTCCCAGGAAGCAGTCACGTGTAATTTCCCCCCAAATATTTTGATTACATTCCACTCCCCCCCCTCGCAAAGTAAAATTGCCATCCATCACCAAAATGTTAGCAACCTTTAGCCATGCAGTCCAAAACTTTGTCTTAGATGGGCACTTGTGATTAACTTATCCTTTAGTTATTTTAATTGAAGGCTGAATTCACAGCCATCAGTCTCAATGAGGTCTGGGAATCATGCAGTCATTAGTATCTTTGTTTAACAGTGCAAGGCAGCAGAAGGAAGCTGTTTTGGGGGGAAACCCTTGATCAAATAACTGTAAATTTGTATCAGTAACACTACCCTATGCCCCATGAGCAACACCAAATACCAAAGCAAGCCAAGTAGCTATTCAGATTATAGAGCAGTTACAAGAGTTGAGCTTTAAAGCATATAAAATGGTGGGAATGGAAACCCTCTAGCTGTTGCTCTGTATTGGTGTGTATGTGATGTAAAAAAGTACATTTTCTTAAATGTTTTTCTCAGTTTGGGCCCACCCCCAAAAGATTTGGTAGTTGCCATGAACTCCCTTGGGTAAAACTCCACAGGGTAAGACCATTTTCACCCACATCACATCAATAGTTCGGTCTCCAGCTCTGTGCAATAAAACCCACCTAGAATATTTTTGGCTCTTTTTTCCAACTCCTGGCCCAAATTACCTCAAATTTGGGTCACTAAACCTACCCTATGCTCTCCAGAGGCACACCAAATTTCAAAGGAATCCTACTAAGCATGTCAGTTTTAGAGGGGACTTGGAAATGTCGACCTTTAAACAGAAGTCATGACGCAACCATATAGAGCACTGGTTGGACTGCTCACTCTTTATTGCGGGTGTTTAGGCGTTTACTTTCTTTGAAGGAAGCATTATTGTCAGCTCTAGATGTTCCCTTCTGCAGTTTCACATGTGTTCTGAGATGTTCAGAGTGTCCAGGGCTTCTGTTTAGGTAACTTGTCCAAATTCTATCAAGGCAGATGGGAGGGGTGGACTTCTTGGTTCTTTTGCCGTTCCCTTTCTCTCAGGGATGACAACCTGTTTTTTGTTTTGTTTTGTTTTGTCCATAAAGTAGGATGAGTGTTCTCTGAAGTGGACGAACATATTAATCTTGCTTTCAGAGTGTGGGACCCTGAAAACTAGACTGAGACTTCTTGGGGTATGTTGTGAGGCAGGAAACTCAAAAGGGAACAAGAGCATCAGGCTCGCTGACCTCAAAATCAGTTACATTGTTTGTTTTGAACAACTTCCTGTGGGTGAAACTATCTTGGTTTCCTGATTTCACTATTCATATTTTTGTTGTGGCTTAACTGTAAGAAGTGGATCCATAGACACTCATTTTGAGGAAGTTCCTGTTTTGATCCAGTGCTGCATCAAAATTTATTACACACATAGCACCACAAGTGTGCATGGTCCCCACTGCCAAGGGTGTACATTTTAGTTAGACCAAAGACGTAATAAAAAGACAACAGATGGGGGAGGGAGGGAGGAATAGTGAGGATAAAGGAGAAAACTACAGCTTTTGGGGAGGCCCAGCTTGCCGCCGTGAGAGGTAAAATTTGGTTTTGTAGCCTTTCTGTTTTGTTTTGTTTAGGTCCCAAACTCTGTAACTTGGGCCTATTGTTAATTTAAAACGTTGTACAAAGCCCCATGTGCTAGGGCAGAAGTAGTGGAGGATAGGATCGCTGTGTGAAGAAAACTAAACATTAAGGGATCCACGGAAGTACTTAGGCACCTAAGTCCCAGTTTTGGCTCCACTGTGATCCACAAAACTTCCATCAGACCCTGTAGGTGCCTAAATTCACCTTGGCGCCTAAATTTTTCAGAGTAAAAGTTCCCCAGGCACCTATGTTCCTGCCTCTGAGCACGTGCACTGCTGCCTCTGTGATGTCATTCCATATCTTTATGAAAATATGCTTATGATATGAATATGACATAACTGAGATATACTTTATGCAAGATGGCTCATGTAAGATATCATTGGAAAGATTATGATTTACTGAATGCGATTATCCAATTTGTATGTCTGTATCATTTCTATATCTGAAATTAGGAATATTGACTATGTATCTGTATTTCAACTGTTACTTTGGGTGATGCCCACTGCTAACACTTTGGGTACAACAATGGAACAGCCAGACAGGGTGGATGGCCCATCAGCGAGGACAATGGACTGTGAAAAGGCTTGGCCTTCCTGTGGATCCTCCATACTGCCCCTGACTCATGGACACTGTGATACTACAGGGTCAGGTGGTCTTGTCACCTGATACTAAAACATTACCTGGGACTTCTTGTAACTTTCCACTGTAAGGGAAAGGGGGGGGGGTGTCAAGTTTGGGAAATAAAGGATTCCTGCCTTATGTAAATCCTATTTAAGGGTGGGGAGGAAGGTCAACAGGACTCCTCCTCTCCATGGCTTGTCTGCCCAAGAAGAAAGACTGCAAAAGGGAAGGCCGGGGTTGGGGGGTCCAGACTGAGACAGGAGTCCAGTCTGAAAAGGAATATAACTGGAACTCTGAACCACAGAAACTTTGCCAACTGCCTGCAACAATATCAAGGGTGAGAAATACTATTTGTAACCAATTTCTTTAGTGAAATTTAAGCTTAGTTTGTGTGTTTGATTTCATTTGCTTAGTAATCGGCTTTGTTCTGTTCGTTACCCCTTTTACCTCTTAAAATCTGCCTTTTATAGTTAATAAAATGTGTTTTTTATTAAACCCAGTTTCTGTAATTTCTAACTGGGGAGGCAAGAAATGTGCACACCTCTCTCCACATTGAGGGAAGGAGTTAATTGCATAATATATCTTTGGGTCTGCACTCCAAGAGAGGTGGACGTCTGAGTGCTGGAGCAAGTCCCTTAAGCTGAGTCTTCCCAGAGCTGATCTGCAGCTGGGTGTGGCCCTGCTTGTGTGCGTCAGAGGAGGTTTTAAGAGCCGGGCTCAGCAAGACAGGGTAAAGGGGGTCCATGCTGGCAGAACAGGTAGACTCAGTGGTATCTCAGCACATCAGGTGGCTTCCCAAGGGGTCCAACCCATCACAGCCTCATTCTAAGTGTCCAGATGCCCATCTCCTGCCCAAGCACTACAGTGATTCACAAACCAAAGGAAGGCTGGCATTCAGCCGCCTCTCTCTGACCCAGTGACTATTCCACTGTGCATAGATACTCAGTCATTGGGCAAGAGAGGGCACTCAGCAGGGAGATGGGAGACCCTGCATCCAGTCCTCCTGCTCCAACCAGTCTTTCATTATTTACCCAGGGAGAGACTGAGGGAGCTCCCCATCAGCATATCCCATAGCTCAGTGGTTAGCGCACTCTCTGAGAGGTGGGAGACCCCTGTTCAAGTCCTTTCTCCCACTCTGGTGCAGAGGGGGAGATTGAAACTGGGTCTCCCACATGCCAAGTGAGTGCTCTAAACATGGAGTTAAAAGTTACAAGTCCTGCTCCCTGCTTTGTATGGAGTGAGGCAGGCACCTAACTCATTCTCTCAAATCCCTTAGGCACCTCAGCTGACTGACTCAAGGGGGCAGGTCCCTGTTTCTGGATCACTGAGCTGATGCAGGCGCCTATATGTGAGAGAGGGACTGTGCTTAGCACACAGCTTTGTAATCAGCGTCTCCCACTGGTTAGCTTAGGCAGCTCCCTGCTTAGTGGGTTGGCTTTTGTGTATTGCAGTCTTTGGCACCTCTATCTTCCCATTCATTGTACAGGGAAGCTTAGGTGCCTAACTTGGTTGTGTGGCTCACTGCATGTTCCTGTGATTTTTTTAGGTGCCTAAAAGTTAGGTACTGTGATAGATGCTGCAATGCTGAACAAGTTCCTTCATGGATTTCACCCAAAGTCCCTGCCTTGTAGGCAAGTCATGAAGAATTGAGGACCTTCTCATACCTGAATGAACTTAAATTTACTGCTGCAGAACCTAATCAATATTAGGTAGTTGAAGTCCATGGTGATACTAATAATATTTTGGACCAGACTCTGCCTTGGGTAAGGGGCAGTGCAGAGCAGCTCAACGAGGGAGCGGGCCTCAAAAGGCACATTCCTACCTGGAGCACTCTGGTGTACAAGAGGAATAAGCACACTGCACCATCCCTTAGTATGCTACAGCATGCTCCCTCCATGCATGCAGCCAACTCTGTGGGTTAGTATAGAGGAGGGTGGTGCCATGGTGCTACCAGCCCTGTCTTAGCTGTGGGGGTGACTTTTTTTCAAGGGGGAACCTGAAGGGGCAAGCCCTATGTTTCCCCCGCCACCCCCAACTGGATGGCCTGCAGTTGGATCCAGAGTTGACACCAGGCATGCAAGGAGGAAAGGACCTTTGTGCCCACCAAAGTTCCCCAGGAAGAGAGGTTGTATAGCAGGAAGGAAATATAAACTCTTTTGAAGCCTTTCTTATAAATCAAAGGAGAGAAGAGCAAGCACAAACACAGTCGTGTAATGTATTTTTGGTTATTCGGTTCACTAGTCAGCAACAGCATCATAATTATCCACATAGACTTTAAAACAAACAATGTTATTGTTCCAGTTAGGAATGAGCTTCTATTTTTCTTTGCTGCTAGTAGTGGTCAGTTCATAGGACAAGTAATTAAGCACAGGATCTGGTCCAAAAGGTGAATATAATTGGATCGCTTGGTAATAGTGACCATAATATAATTAAATTTAACATCCCTGAGGCGGGGAAAACACCACAGCAGCCCAACACTGCATCATTTAATTTCAGAAGGTGGTCTACAGAAAAATGAGTAAGTTAAACAGAAATTAAAGGGTACAGTGCCAAAAGAGAAATCCCTGCAAGCTGCATGGAAACTTTTTAAAGACACCATAACAGAGGCTCAACTTAAACGTATGCCCGAAATTAAAAAACATAGTAAGAGAACCAAAAAAGTGTGACTGTGGCTAAACAACAAAGTAAAAGAAACAGTGAGAGACAAAAAGGCATCCTTTAAAATGTGGAAGTTAAATCCTAGTGAGGAAAATAGAAAGAAGCATAAACTCTGGCAAGTGAAGTGTAAAAATATAATTGGGAAGGCCAAAAAAGCATTTGAAGAACAACTAGCCAAAGACTCAAAAAGTAATAGCAAAAAAATGTTTAAGTACATCAGAAGCAGGAAGCCTGCTAAACAACCAGTGGGGCCACTGGACAATCAAGATGCTAAAGGAGAACTCAAGGATGATAAGGGCATTCTTTGCATCAGTCTTCACAGCTGAGGATGTGAGGGAAATTCCCAAACCTGAGCCATTCTTTTTAGGTGACAAATCTGAGGAACTGTTCCAGACTGAAGTGTCATTAGAGGTGGTTTTGGAACAAATTGATAGACTAAACAGTAATAAGTCACCAGGACCAGATGGTATTCATCCAAGAGTTCTGAAGGGACTGAAATGTGAAATTGCAGAACTACTAACTGTAGTTTGTATCCTATCATTTAAATCAGCTTTTGTACCTATAGGATAGCTAATGTGACGCTAATTTTTTTAAAGGTTTCCAGAGGTGATCCCGGCAATTACAGGCTAGTAAGCCTGACTTTCGTACCGGGCAAACTGGTTGTAACTATAGTAAAGAACAGAATTGTCAGACACATCGATGAACATAATTTGTTGAGGAATAGTCAACATGGGTTTTGTAAAGGGAAATCATGGCTCACCAATCTACTAGAATTCTTTCAAGGGGGTCAACAGGCATGTGGACAAGGGGGATCCAGGGGATAGTCCTGTCCCCATTTAAGTAAATGGGGAAACTGACTCTAGTGGGGGGCATGACTGGAATTGAACATATTTGTAGGGTTTGATTAAGAACATAAGAATGGGTCAGACAATGGTCCATCTAGCCCAGTATCCTGTTTTCCAACAGTCGCCAATGCCAGGTGCCCCAGAGGGAATGAACAGAATAGGTAATCACCAAGTGATCCATCCCTTGTCACCCATTCCCAGCTTCTGGCAAACAGAGACTAGGGACACCATTCGTGTCCATCCTCGCATCGCAGAGAAACTAAATGAATTCTTTGCATTGATCTTCACAGCTGAGGACGTGAGGGAAATTCCCAAACCTGAGCCATTCTTTTTAGATGACAAATCTGAGGAACTGTTCCAGATTGAAGTGTCATTAGAGGTGGTTTGGGAACAAATTGATAGACTAAATAGTAATAAGTCACCAGGACCAGATGGTATTCACCCAAGAGTTCTGACACACTTGTTCACACTAGACAAAGGTCAGACAATATTTGATTGGCTGGTATTCAAGTGATAGTTAAGCAGCAATAAATTAAAGCACCAATTTACATTCTACAGATAATGAAAACTTATGACCTACAGTAGCTTCAGGATTCTTTTCTCTCAAATGTGAGTAGATTTTCTGTGTCAGCATGAAGCTGAATATCGCATATATTCAATCCAAAGCCATTTCGCTTAAAATGTCTCCGGCAGTGGGGGACTGGATGGCTCAAGTGACTTGTAATGAGAGATCACCATTTCAAATCCAGTTCAGAGTGGTGGTGAGTGGAATTGTTAACATCAGACAGTTGTTTGGTGAAATGAGTTTGTGGTCTTTCCCACTTACTACTAGACAAAGTGCCAATATCTCAGAACCCATCACCTCAGTTGGAAACTCCATTAGCAATTTCACCTGAGAAGCCATGGACTAAATGAGTGTGGCGACTAAATTATTCTCTCACTCCTAACAAAGGCCCTTGGTAGTGTGTGGCTGTAGATAACCAGAGGATTTCAGCTCAGCAGCTATCCATCTGGGACTTTCCACCAATACTTAGATAAACAAATTTTTCCAGAAGTATCTATCCGGCCATTCAACAACGAGAAACACTGGCTACATTCAAAACTGAAAATGAGTTAAATGCAAATTGTGTTTATACTCTTACAAGTGCAATGAAATGTCTATCTCTGGTTCAAGTGTCCCCTGTAAAGCTTCTATCTTCCTCAACTTCATGGACTCCAATAACTTCCTATGACTCTAACTGGAGTTGTGGGGGTGCATCCATAGATTGTCATGGGAGGTCTGTTCAAATATCTAACTTGAACATTAAATAGTTTCAGAAAACTTAACTTTACAGGGCCAAAATTCTCAAAGGTGTCCACTAATTTTTGATTTCTCAATTTTGGGTGCTCAACTTGTCACAATTAGGTGGACAATTCGGGGAGTGTCTTTGTGGATGGTCAGCTCCAGGACTGGGCAGGGGTGCAAAGGTAGCTTAAATATACCTTTTTTACTCTCCATACCTGAGCTGTGCTGAGTATTCCTTGGCCACAGCTCAGGATCAGAGTCTATGAGCAGAGAAATGCTGCAGGCAGGTTGGAGCACATTTTTCAGAAGCAAAAGAGATTTGTCACTGCTCACAAACACAGCCACCAAACCACTACAGAGCTTTGACTACAATAATGAACAGATGCTAGTTGTGTTATCTTGTTCTCTGACCTCTTGCTTCCACCCCCATACACTTCAGGTGTATTTTCAGTTGTGATTGGTCGGATTAAAAGTTGCCTGGTCCTGAGATCAAATAAGACTCCCATGTGCACATGCAAAAGGACTAGCTACACTCAGGCCATATACCTTTAAGGCAGAGGTAGAGTTTTCTAGGAAACTGAAACATAAGAGCTTTTTGCTGTTAAATGATGCCAGCAAATGATAAGAGAAGTGGTTGGGAGGGGCAAGGGAAGTGAGAGAGATTGTGGTTTTGATTCACAGAAGAGAGAATGTGGGGAAGGGAGGAACAAAAACAATTAGCAAAAAGTAAGAAAAACTGTAAATAGACCCATGCATCAAGCCTCTCCAGGCAGCATTTCCCCCTCAAAGTGTGACTTAAAAAATGTTTAAAAGGGGAAATGGCCAACCACTTCACCAAGGAAAGCGATATGCACAGCCAAAGTCTGCCAATCAATTTCCTTTTGCAACATGCCTTACTTTGACTCATGGTAGATACCATCTGCAATATCCAGATTGCTTAGTGCTCAAATCTTTAGGCTACTGCTACTCCTTGAAAAGCTGTTGAGATGGGGTTGCATAACTGTGAACTAGAGATGGGACCAACATGGAATGCCAAATCTGACATCTTATGTGTATGTCCATGCATGTGCACACACACCAGTGTAAAGTACTGATTTGAATTCAAACTTCACCCTGCAGGCCCATCACTATTAACATGCCTTTTAAAAAAAACTCTGCTTCTATATTACCTGACATGCAAGGATCTCAAAGTGTTTTACAGACAAGAAAGTATGTACTACAAGGGTTAATTCAAACAGCCCCAGAGCGATGTTATGGACAGGCTGAAACACAAAGACATGCAAAAATTCTATGCTGAGGCTATTATTACAGAAAGAGACCCTTTTTCTCAGCCTCCGTAGAAGCTGCCAAATTGCACCCTAAGGAACTATCCAGGGTAGTAAACCACTTCATTAGTCCTGAGTGCCTTCAGCCAGTGATTGTTCCACTGGGGACAACTATTTAGGGTCAGAGAGAGTGACTAAGACTAAGTCCAGGGGTTAGGGCGTTCATCTGGGAGGCCCTGTGTCCAGTCTCCCTGAACCATTTCATTATTTATCCCTGAGTGGAACAGCTTCAACAGGAGAGAGTTAAAGCCCCACCTGCTGGAGTCCTGTGATTGCATCAGAATCTCAGCTTTCCATTTGGAAAAAGTAAGTTTCTAGCCCTCATAGTTGCAGAGAAAACTTTGAAAATGTGAAGTGATTGTACCCTAAATGTTCAGACACCAGTGTGATGGGGTGGATCAGCCCTGCACTGGTACAGCAGGGGTTAATCCTTCCCTCCTAGCAGAAGAAGCCCCGCCCCTGAGGCTCTGCCAGCGCATGCTCCACCTGGAAGTCAGGTATAAAAGCCTGCAGAGCTGCTCAGTCAGGGCTGACTGCTGGAGAAGAAGGATGCTCGGTGGAGGCTCTAGCCCCTGACTGCAGAAACCAGAGAGTCTGAGGCCCAGACCAGAGCCAGTTGGCCACAGCTAGTCCACAGGAGTTGGAGTCCCAACAAGTTACCTGCTCCAGGGAGCTTGGAGACCCTGACTATCAATGGACCCCAGCTTCAGGACATATGGTAGGAAGAGGCCCAGGGGGGTGGAGTGAGTGGTACCTCACACCTGAAGAAGGTCTGCATGTTGCGGAAGGATCCCTGCTGACTGGGTGGTGACCACACTCACCACTGACAGGGCCCTGGGCTGGGACCTGGTGGAGGGAGAGGGGCTGGGTCCCCCTACCGCCTCTGCTGCCACCACCCCAGGTGGTGGCCTACTTCTTTGACTCTGGTCACTAGGCCACACAGCCCTGACCCCAAGGGTAGTTGTATTGATTCTGGCCACTAGGTTGCATAGCCCTGACTTCAAGGGTACCTTGTAGGGACTCCAGCTGCTAGGCTGCATTACCCCACTAGGGGAGGGGAATTAGAAGGACTCTGACCATTGGGCTGCGCTGCCCTAGGGGTGCATTGTATGGACCTTGGCTGCTAGGCCACATTACCCCACTAGGGGAGGGGAAGTAGATGGACTCTGGCCCTTGGGCCTCACTGTGCTACCTGCAGAGGGGTTTAGAACACAGACTTGGGTGTGGAGAAGCTGTTACCTCCTGCCCCCTTGACTTAAGGGGCCGTCAAGGTACTAGCCCCGCCACAACCAGAGAGCAAATAAAAAGAACCCAACACTTATTTTCTAAAAATCACATGCTCTTTTTTCAGAGGGGTGGGGGTCTGACCCATGTCTTTTGAATGCTTGGGGGTTGCAGTACCACACGTATCCATTAGCAGGGCTTTTCCCCTTTGTTTATTAGAGCACTGGGCTATGACTCAGGACCTGGGCTTTATTCCCAGCTCTGCCACTGGCTTGCTGGGTGACCCTGAGCCAGTGGTTCCCAAACTGGGGTTCACAAAATGTTACAGGGGGTTCTCGGGTGGGCGGGGGGGAATTCCATAATGGTGGCCAGAGCTCTCCCTAGGGACCCCAGGCAGCACGGGGCCCGTAGCCCCTGGACTTCCAAGGGCTAAGCAGATCAAAACAAGCATATCTATCACACTGAGGAGATTTAAACTTCAAGACTCCTTATAAGAAATGGAAAGGGAGGTGGATATTTTTTGCTGTTTTTAAAATTAAATAGGCAGCTAGTATTGTCTTTAAAATTATTATGAAGAACAAGTTTAAGCTTTGTTGTAACGTGCGTTGTTTGCCTGAACTGCTCAAGACCTGAATGCTTGTGTAGGAGGAACTCTTTGAGTTGGCTTCTGAAATACCTTCCTGCTGTTTCACATCTGATACTCCTTGATGAAACATAGGAGCCTTGTCTTATAACAGGCTTATTCAAAGTGATACAAGCTATGAAAGTGAGATCTTGGAAGAGTGTTGCCATTTTCATAATGTAATAAAAATACTGTAATGATTAATAATAAATAGTGTGTAATAAGCATGTCATAAAAACAAATTTTATATTTCCAAGAGCACTGTTTTTATAACTTATACTCGGGCAAAGGAGAAAATCCCTGAAAATATTCATTTTTAGGACGGGGTTTGTGAGACTTGACATTTTAGTGAAAGGGGTTCACAGGTTGTTGAAGTTTGGAACCTCTGCCCTGAGCAAATCTGTGCTTCAGTTTCCCCACGCTGTAAAATGGGGATGATACTTACCTCCCTCCATAAAGCACTCTGAGATCTACAAATGAAAAGTGCTACGTAAAAGCTAGGTATTCTTGTTACATATGTAACCAAACGACAACAAATAAACCTCTGCATAGGTAAGGAAATTCACAACTATTTCTAAAGCTCTGTCCTTCACATAAGCATTGTGTACCTAAGCTGGAGGAACTTCAGCTACCATCTCTCCTGCTATGTCCCTCCAAGACTCCTGAGGTCAACTGAATTATCTTTGCTCTTTTTCTCTTGAGGTTCTACCTGAACATGTTGGATGGAAACAGGGCCTTCTCCTGTAACAGACCCAGTCTGTTGAACATTCTTCCTTGAGAATGTTTGCTAGAGTTGCTCTGTGGATCTCTTCATGGCTCAGGTTTTAAGCCTTTCTGTCTGAGTCAATTCATTCTGGACCTTTTTTGGGGCCTCCTTTTTCACTTGCTCTTTGTTCTGTGTTTTTTTTCTCCCTAGGCCCATTTTTGTTGGCAGAGAGGCTGGCTCTCTGAGTCATTGGACCTAGCTTGAAATTTTCATTACTGATGTATTCTCTCTTGTGGAGAAACCCCCAGATGCTGAAGGCTGCTAAGCAAATTGGTATGACAACAGACTCCAAATACATGGTGGATGTTCCAGCATGTTGCATATGCTATACATTGTAATAATAACAGGTAATTAATAATTGAATTTCATCCTTGATTAGATAGTCTAGGTTTTGTGGGAGTTTGCTTTAGTTTTACTGTGTGTGGTTTATTTTGTAATCCTTCTGTAGGCAAATGCAGATGTGAGCCATTATTTCTTAATCTGGATAAACGTGTTCCTCAATTTTTGTTCATCTTTCCCAACTTGCGCAAAATTTTCCCTGAGTCTTCCACTGCTTTGTCCTGTCTAGTCTCAAATGATTCAAGCAATAGGACTTAAACCACCTCCTTTTGAAAACCTTTTCACAATGTAAAAGATATCATGAATATATTCAGCATTATTCAGACAGTGTGTGAATACTGTCTCATGCATAGGGCCCTACCAAATTCGCAGTCCATTTTGGTTAGTTTCACGATCATAGGATTTTAAAAATCATAAATTTCATGGTGGTGTAATTGTAGGGGTCCTGACCCAAAAAGGAGTTGTGTGGGGGTTGCAAGGTTATTGTGCAGGAGGTTACAGTACTGCTACCTTTACTTCTGTGCTGCTGCTAACGGCGGTGCTGCCTTCAGAGCGGGGCAGCTGGAGAGCGGTGGCTGCTGGCCGGGAGCCCAGCTCTGAAGGCAGAACTGCCACCAGCAGCAGCACAGAAGTAAGGATGGTATGGTATGGGAGTGTCCCCCTTACTTCTGAGCTGCTCCCTACAGAGCTGTGCCCTCAGTCAGCAGCCACCACTATCTGGCCACCCAACTCTGAAGGCAGCAGTACAGAAGTAAGGATGTCATGGTATGGTATTGCCACGTTTACTTCTGTGCTGCTACTGGCAGGGCGCTGCCTGCAGAGCTGGGCGCCTGACCAACAGCCACTGCTCTCTGGCCACCCAGCTTTGAAGGCAGTGCAGAAGTAAGGGTGGCAATACCACATTTCCCCTAAAATAACCTTGTGAGCTCCCTGGTTCAGGACCCCCAATTTGAGAATGCTGGTTTCCCTCCACGAACTCTGTCTAGTATTGGGTAAAAGCACACAAAAGACTAGATTTCACAGGTGGAGACCAGATTTAATGGTCCATGACTCATTTTTCATGGCCGTGAATTTGGTAGGGCCCTATTCATGCATCACAATGAGTTCACTTATAGGTAGGGCCCTATCAAATTTGTGGCCATGAAAAACCGATTACGGACTATGAAATCTGGTCTTTTGAGTACTTTTACCACTATACTATACTATAGGGTAAAAGTATACAAAAGTACACAGCATTTCTCAAACTGGGGGTCCTGACCCAAAAGGGAGTCGCAAGCCTATTGTAGTGGGGTCATGGTATTACACCTCTACCTCGATATAACGCTGTCCTCGGGAGCCAAAAAATCTGACTGCGTTTATTCACCGGAGTGCACAGTCCCGCCCCCCCCAGAGCGCTGCTTTACCGCGTTGTATCCGCATTCGTGTTATATCGGGTCGCGTTATATCGGGGTAGAGGTGTACCACCCTTTACTTCTGTGCTGCCTTCTGAGCTGAGCAGCTGGAGAGCAGCAGCTGTTGGCTGGGTGCCCAGTTCTGAAGGCAGCACTGCCACCAGCAGCAGCAGAGAAGTAAGGATGGCTGTTCTGAGCCATTGGGCTCCTGAAGGGGATAAAAGCAGAATGGATTCAGCTGCAAAGACCATCTAAATGAGACATTTAAATCTTTCAGTTTTAATAATCTAAGTTGTTACTACTACTGACATATCCCGGTTTAGGGGAATGGTGTCTCTTTAAGATGAAATCAACGGATGTAGCATTTAACTCTTGAGGCACAGTCAGGCATTGCCAGTAATAGGAATGAGACCGATCTACTGTTGCTTCCATTTCCTTTCCTTCCACTAGTTTTCTGAGCCCATGTGAGGAAGGACAGCTGCTCCGCGTGACAGGCATCTCTGAGTCTGAGTTAGCACACTTAGCCAGAGCATCGTTGGATGTAAACAGAAACACGGTGGCTGTAAACAGAAAAGGTGAGTGGAAAGACCAAGAATGCAGCGGAACATCTGTTATTTATATTGTTTGTCTGTCCCGTTTGTGGTTGGTATCTGTAATAAGCAGGGGTCAGGTGAGCTGTTGTGTTACAGTCCAAAAATATAGGTTTGGACAAGCTAAATGCAAACCAACTAATCTGTGTCAGGTTAACCACATACAGTGCATGCTACATTACCCTGAGTGTAGGGTCAAGTATTCAGAAAGAGTTGTCTATGTGGCATCCATGTGGCTGCAACTGGGTAATTGTGCATGAAAAATGTGCAATCGCATGAGTAGAACAAGTGACTGAATATGCAATTACATATTTTGCATGCATTGTTAAGCTGTGTTGCATGCAGGAGATCTCATAAAGACAGGGCTCCAAGCAGCTGCCAGCATTTTAAGCACTATGTTGTTGAAGCTAAGGGCTTGTCTTCACCACGGGGGCAAATCGACCTAAGTTACACTACTCCAGCTACATTAACAACGTAGCTGGAGTTGATGTAGCTTAGGTCGACTTACCCCAGTGTCTTCACTGCTCTGCGTCAACAGGAGATGCTCTCCAGTCGACTTCCCTTACTCTTCTCAGAGAGCCGGAGTACTGGGGTCAACCGGAGAGCGCTCTGCCATCGATTTAGCGGGACTTCACTAAATCGCTCCCTGATGCCCTAAGTTAAATCTAACCCTGTTAGACCCTATGTGAATGTTTCCATGGTTGCTACCACTGGTAGAAATAAACTGATGGTAGCAGCGATAGAAAATTGGTGGCACAAAAGCCTAGGGTAGACAAGGCCAAAGTGGGGAAGCCTAGGTGCCCACCCTCTAATGTAGATCATATAGGATATGCTGATTTTCAACCATAGAGCTTTAAATTGTGCCTGTGTATGGACAAAAGCAGGTGATTGCATGCTAAATATGAACCTTTACTTGCAGAGCACCCTGCTGCTTACACACAGTGGATGCAAAGTAAGCAAAATAAAAAAATTGCAATATAAGCAGCTGTGTACATGTTTGATTATATGATAATTTTTGTTGCAAAAGCACATGAAACAACTTAACTGTGCTTCCAGATATGGATTTACTTATGCAATTACACATTCTGCTCATCCAGCTGCATCTTTTTATTATAATACATGTGTCTCTGGCTACGCCTGTTGGAGAGACAAGTTGGGTGAGGTAATGTATTTTATTAGACCAACTTCTGTTGGTGAGCTTTTGAGCTTACACAGAACTCTTCCTTTTCAGATCATCCATTGTTTTCTGTAGGCTGCCAAGATCTATGAAATACTACATACAACACATGGCTACCCCTCTGAAACCTGCATACAATTAGACATTTTCAAAAATTGCTCTAAGAGCCATAACTTTCCATAGTGATTTTTGATGGGCCAGATTTTTATGACTAGGATTTTGGGTGCCAAAAAAATTCACCAATTTAATTTGTGAATACAAGCATCTTTTTTGCATGTAAATTGAGATACATCCAATGCAGGCACAAATGAAAGGTTTTGCATACCCAGAAACATACAGCTGGTACAGAAAATTATGACCACAATTTTAAGAGCTTGGTTGAGACCCCTTTAGTTCTAATGGGCCAAATTCAATCCTCATGTAATCAGGCACAAATACATTGACTTCAGTGCTTTCACCAGGGCTGAGTTTGAGCCAATGTCATAAGACATCAGCAGGCAAAAGGAGTTTAGTTAGCTAGTCTGGTTGGAGCAAAAATTGAGTTAAGGTTCCTATTAGTGCTTATGACCTTGTCTGGATCATATTTATTCCTTAGACAGACAGACACACAACACACCTTGGACAAACACAGCAATTGTGTTTTGTAATCTTTTCTGAGAGAAATGCCTGATCCCAGTGTTGAGTTTTTAATAAATCGTGTTCTAGATTCATAGAGGAGAAGGGGGCAAGGTGTTTACTAAATAAGTTCACCAGCATACACCGCATACCAACACTGCGCATTGCTTAGCAGTGTAGCATTTACACTGTCCAATTCTTCCTCTTGTGCTCTGAGCCAGCACACACTATTAAAGGCTGAATTGTGAGACATGCCATTGTACTTCCCTCACTTCATTGTACCAAGTCATCTTTATTCATTCATATAGGGCCCAATTCTGTAGAAACGCTGCAATTAAAATACCTTTTTACGTCAGTGGGAATCATGCCAGAAGGAGTTTTAACAAGACAGAACCTACTGAGGGGTATACCACAGAGTAATAGCAGTAAGGGGAGGGGGGGGGGGGAGAGAGCTCCTGCATTGCTTAAAGTAAAGTTTGATTGGGGGGGAAAACCCTCTAGAATTGAGGCTATGGGAAAGCTACAAAGTGAAGCAATCAAAAGTCAAGAAACTTCAAACGTTTTCTCTTGCAGCATTAACTGGTACATGATAATAACAGAACTATTGAAAAATGCTGATTATATTTTTGCAGAAAATTTGATTTTTTTTTAATAAATTTCCCTTAAATTGTGTTTTTTCAACAAAAACAAACAAAACGTGTGGGGGGGGGGGGGATCAGTTCTCAAACTTTTTAACCAAACCTCCAAACTTTTTACCAAAAAATTGGGGGTTCTGTTACAAAAGTGGAAAAACTTTGTCCAAAGTGAAAACTTTCCTCAATTTTTTTTCCCGTTAAAAAGCCATTTTCCACCAAAATAGTTTTTATGCAAAAAATTCAACCATCTCTAATTAATAACACAAAGAGTAAGATCCAATGTGCATGAAGTTTTCCTTGTAAAAAATATTATCCAGGTAAACCCAGGTTATCCAAAGGTCCAGGGGACAGCCTGAAGCTTTGGCTAATCAGTGGCTTGGATAATTAGGTGATCCAGCCCTGTAGAACTCCTAGGGCTATTTTTCTCACAATGAGGCCCATTGACGCTGCTGTGGCAGTGTTAAAGGACCTTAATGTGCACTGCATGCCTACATTCTGAAGAATTAAAGTTAAACTCTGTTGTACTCCTGTAAAGGGAAAGAACCCATAGAGCTAACGCTGGCTTACTGTTCCTGGGGACGTGGTCAGTTAAGATCACTTCTGTTAACTTATGTACAGGCAGATGCCATTTAACAATGTGGAAATAAGCCTAGCTTCCAGAATTCCCTGGCTGGAATTTTTCAGACTTAAACAATAATTCAGTGCTACCTTGGTTGGGGGGGTTGTTTGTTTGTTTTCCTGCATTTAATTCCTTTGAATTTTTGAGGAGGCGAAAAAGGAAAATCCAAAGCAGCTGAAGAGCTCACCTCAAAATTTCAGAGTTTAAATACAAAGCCCCTATTTGTCTTCATATGCATCTGGTATTTGGTCCTATATGACAGCCATCTTTGTAATTTTTTTACCATCTAATTGATCTGGAGTGTTGATATTTTTAAAACCAAAGGAATCCTCTAGGGGATCATGTAGGTGATTTTTATAGTAAGTCGTGAAATTTTTTCTTCTTTCTTAAACACCCAACTCCTGCAGTTGTGATAATCACAGCTTTCATTTAATAACTAAACAAAGCTTCCAGTCTGTATGATTGTGGAGAAAAGCTGGAAAATGTGACCCCACTGTAGCCTACAAATTAAAAAACAAGAAGGCAAAGAAAAACTACCCATTTTAATCTCATGATTTTTAAGCCAGTCTCGTGATTTTTGGTAAGGGCCAGGATCCTGATTTGTGAATGCTTGAGGCTGGCAGCACTGTGACTGAGTAGGTCAGATGACTCACAATGGACATAGTGTCTCAGTGGAGCATCTGAATGTAAAAGCACATGCAGCCCCCTTTCATAGAGATCATCACTGAGAAAAGCAATCACCTGATGCCTAAGGCATCAGCAAAGCCTGTCACATGCCACATCAGGCTCATTCAGTGAATGTCACACACTGAGTTTTCACCTTGCTCTCTGTTAGGCAGCTGTCCAGAAGGAGATCTTGCCAAAAGGAATGTCAGCACTCCACCCTGACCTGGGTACAACTAGAGTCTCTCTCCTCTTGAGACCCCTAAGTTCCTCTGCAAGATGAATAAAATATTAAGGGGAAAGAAATGGGCACATTTCAGTGCCATTGCACCACATCCCTCCCCCAGCAGTTCCACCTGGGCAGAGTAACATGTGGGGGCTCTGCAGGCTGGTTGTAGACCACCTTCAAAGGTGAGCATCTGGTGCAGCGTCAAACCTCTTACTGGCAAAGTTTAAATCCTGTCTGGGAGCCTCACACCCTATGTTACACCTGTAGAAGGTGTGAACTAAGACCACTGGTGAATGGATTTTGCTGTGTGTCCTGGTCTTTGGGTGTGTGAGGGTTTACGCCCCTGGTTACAGGGCAGCACGGCCTAGTGGCCAGAGTCCATGCAATCGCCCCTGGTTACAGGGCTGTAGGAGCTTACTACTGGCTCAGCGGGGGGTTCCTACCGAAACATGCTGAGGCTTACTGGGGGCAAGGTACTAGTCCGTCACCTCCCCCGGGTCGCTTCCTACCGGCTTGGGAGTTGGGGCCTCCCACGAATCCCAGGGTTCTCCGCGGGTCTCCGGGTCCGTCACCTCCCCTGGTTCCTCCCGCAGTAGGGGTTCGTGCCGGCCTTAGAAGCCTCCATTCCTGGCAGCTTTAAGAGTGTCGGCTGGTCCTCCGCAGGAGCTTCCCAGTTAGGTCCTTCCCCTGCGGCTGCCAGCCCAGACTGAGCTGAATTCCCTCCTTTTATACTGCATCTCGTGTTTGTTTTGTATACGCTCTATTACAAGAGCAGCCAAAGAGTCCTACTCTGTGACCCCCACCTGCCTTCCTACCATGTTTAATGTGTTGGGGGTGGCCCTGTGACAGTATAGAGCAATGCAAACTGGGACCTGCAGTCTCTACCGCTATACTGCCATATTAAACATGAGAACAATTACAATCCGCTCTATTGGATCTTAGTTAAGTAGGGCTCTCGGGCGCCTGTCAAGGTAGCAGTACAACTGACAGCTGGGTAAATCGTATTCCAGAGTCTATTGTTTCCTGATACGCAACTTCATTTTTAAAAAATCCACATGCGCATTTTAAAACAATATCTTCTCACCTGGCATGAAGCAGAGAAACCTGCAGGGAGAGGTCTTTCCAGCCATCAAACTGATTTTTCTAACATAGGTGCAGTACTGTTGGCTGGCAGCAGGTCACTCATTTTTATTTGCCCAGACAGAAGCACTTGTCTTTAATAACGGCTCTCTGTAATCCTGTGTGTAACAAATGAACATGTGATCTGGAACCTGGCATGCTGTTATCTCTAGTGCTGTATCAGCTCTAAGCCTAAGCTACTCTGTAAGATATGAAAGATCAGGTTCCAGCTAAGAGACCGCTCCTCTTGCTTTACCTAGAGGGAGACTCTTTTATGTCTCCCCTGGCAGGACGGCTGTGTACAGATCACAGGAGTCCTGGTTTAGCTTATCAGCTGTGATAATGTGCAAGATTTACCCGCCGCCCGTCCAGCCTCTTGAAGCGGAAATCTGCTAATTGGTTAAATCCATTCTAATGTCTGGCCCCAAGCTGGCAGATACAACACAATCAAGTTTTCATTCTGTGAGTGCAAAGACAAGGGAAAATCAAGAGATTGTGGGTTTTTTATTTGTTTATAGTAGGGTTGTCAATTAATCGCAGTTAACTCACGTGATTAACTCAACAAAATTAATCGTGACTTAAAAAATTAATCGTGATTAATCGCATTGTTAAACAATAGAACACCAATTGAAATTTATTAAATATTTTGGATGTTTTTCTACATTTTCATATATATTGTATTCTGTGTTGTAATTGAAATCAGTGTATATTTTTATTACAAATATTTGCACTGTAAAAATGATAAACAGAAGAAATAGTATTTTTCAGTTCCCCTCATACAAGTACTGTAGTGCAATCTCTTTGTTAAAGTGAAACTTACAAATGTAGATTTTGTTTTCTTACATAACTTTTGTTTTTGAGTGCAATGTAAAACTTTAGAGCCTACAAGTCCACTCAGTCCTTCTTCTTGTTCAGTCAATCACTAAGACCAACAAGTTTGTTTACATTTACTGCAATTTAAGCCCATTGCTTCTTGTCCTATCCTCAGCGGTTAAGAACAATTTTTCTCCCTCCTCCTTGTAACAACCTTTTATGTACTTGAAAACTGTTATCATGTCCCCTCTCAGTCTTCTCTTCTCCAGACTAAACAAACCCAATCTTTTCAATCTTCCCTCATAGGTCATGTTTTCTGGACCTTTAATCATTTTTGTTGCTCTTCTCTGGACTTTCTCCAGTTTGTCCACATCTTTCCTGAAATGTGGTGACCAGAACTGGACACAGTACTCCAGTTGAGGCCTAATCAGCGCAGAGTAGAGCGGAAGAATTACTTCTCGTGTCTTGCTTACAACACTCCTGCTAATACATCCCAGAACGATGTTCACTTTTTTTTGCAACAACGTTACACTGTTGACTCATATTTAGCTTGTGATCCACTGACACCCAGATCCCTTTCCACAGTACTCCTTCCTAGGCAGTCATTTCCCATTTTGTACATGTGCAACTGAGTGTTCCTTATTGAATTTCATCCTATTTACTTCAGACCATTTCTCCAGTTTGTCCAGATTTTGAATGTTAATCTTATCCTCCAAAGCACTTGCAACCCCTCCCAGCTTGGTATCGTCTGCAAACTTTATAAGTGTACTCTCTATGCCATTATCTAAATCCATTGATGAAGATATTGAACAGAACCAGACCCAGAACTGGTCCTTGCGGGACCCCTATCGTTATGCCCTTCTAGCATGATTGTGAACCACTGATAACCACTCTCTGGGAACAGTTTTCCAACCAATTATGCACCCACCTTATAGTAGCTCCATCTAGGTTGCATTTCTCTAGTTTTGTTTATGAGAAGGTTATGCAAGACAGTATCAAAAGCCTTACTAAAGTCAAGATATACCGCATCTACCACTTCCCCCCCCCCCCCACCCCATCCACAAGGCTTGTTACCCTGTCCAAGAAAGCTGTCAGGTTGGTTCTTGACAAATCCATGCTGATTGTTATTTATCACCTTATTATCTTCTAGGTGTTTGCAAATTGATTGCTTAATTATTTACTCCATTATCTTTCTGGTTATAGAAGTTAAGCTGACTGGTCTGTAATTCCCTGGGTTGTTCTTATTTCCCTTTTTATAAATGGTATTCTATTATTTGTTTTACAGTGCAATTAATCGTGATTAATTTTTTTAATCATGATTAATTTTTAATCGCTTGACAGCCCTAATTTATAACCATCTGATAGCTGCAAAAGTACAAACGGGACCCAGAAGAGCAAAGCTTTTAACAATCTTGTTTTCTTTATTTTCATAGATCTGTGTGGGACATACAGAGCCAATTCTCCTGTTGCAGGATTTGGGTAACTCCCATTGACTTCTTCTTACAGTAATAGAATAAGACCTACTGTATGTTTCATCATGGAAGCAATGCTTTAGAGGAGAAGGATTAAGCTCAGATCCTTGGAGCTGCATAGGAACTGCAATCCTGGCTCAGAGCAGTGGCCCATCTAGTCTTTTATGTTGTCTGAGACCATGGCTGGCATCAGACACTTCAGTGGAAAGTGCCAAAATATAACTCCATAATTCACAAGGGCAGAATAACATGTACATAAGGATGTTTTTTTCTAACCCCAGACACATCCACTGGCCTCTTCAACTAGCCACTTGTGGAGAGACTCTAGTGTACTCTTTGCTGTGGTGGTGATGATGTGCCAGGAGGATGGGGACAGGTGTGTCAGGAGAGGTCCAGTTTTTTATTTTTGTTTTTTGTTTTTGAGAGCAGCAGAAGTTCTGCTAGAACCAAGCCCACTTTAGTGCTAATGCACACTTCTCTAGTTAATCTTGAGA
Organism: Terrapene triunguis; assembly: GCF_002925995.2. Classification (NCBI taxonomy): domain Eukaryota; kingdom Metazoa; phylum Chordata; order Testudines; family Emydidae; genus Terrapene; species Terrapene triunguis. Next base: position 9,346,012 of record NW_020664420.1, on the reverse strand, counting down.
GGACTGTGCTGTTCTCAAACCCTCAGATAATAACTATTTCACAAAGCTGCCACTTCAGCTGAAATTTCTCTGGCTTGGTCTCGTCCTCAAAGACATTTTACAGAAAAGTTCTCCAGTGAATCTGTGCAGTCATTTCTGAAATATGAGCGTGAGATGTCTATCTTCCTCTCTAGGCATTTTTAATTTCATTCCTCAAAAATGTTTCAGGGTTTTTCTATGCACTCAATGAAGAAACGCTGCTGCATTTTAAACATTAGAACGAGCAGCAGTATTTATTATTGGTATTAAATATTGCCCAGAAGCCCCAATCATAGCCAGAGATTTAATGTGCTAGGTGCTAAACAAACACAGAGGAAGACACACTCCCTGCCCTGAGGAGTGTACAGACTGAGAAGTCCATATTTGATCTATACAGCGTGGGGATTTCACTAACCTATATTACTATGCAATAGGAAAACCCACTATTTACTGTGAGTTGGACAAATTCACCCCTAGTGTAACTCCATTGACTTACATTGGGCATGAATTTGGTTATAGTATTAGCAGCTAGTATAGTTCATATGGTGGAAGTGTAACACGCTGCCTTAGTAGGTGCACTTATTTAGGTCTGACTGTTTTTAGGTGCTGAAGGTCCGGCTCAATGCCCACTGAGAACTGGTGATGGTTGTAGAGGAATAAATATCAATAGTGAGGGTTGTTAACCATTGAAATAAACTACCAAGGGAGATGGTGGATTCTTCGTCTCTTGAACTCTTCAAAACCAGACTGGATGCCTGTCTGGAAGATATGTTAAAACAGATTATTGGGCTCAATACAGGAGTAACTGAATGAAATTGGACGAAATTCTATGATGTGTTTATACAGGAGGTCAGGTTAGATGATCTAATAGTCCTGTTTGGCTTTATAATCTATTAATCTAAAAATAAAGATAGGTGAACCTCCCAGATCCGCTTCCAGATTGTCCACAGTTTGGGTGTGTTTCAGTCTATTTGGAAACTGATCCATTATATGGATAAGAGTCACCCAGAAGATCAGATCAAGAGTCTTGGTGTGATTTTTGGTTGTGGTTAGAGTGCAACATATCAGAGATGCATGTTTATGTGAGCATCTCTCTGACAGTGTCTGCAATCAAATAAATACACCTCTACCCCGCTATAACGCGACCCGATATAACATGGGTTCGTGTATAGCGCGGTAGCAGCGGGGCTCCGGTGGCGCTTTAAAGGGTCCAGGGCTCCAGCTGCTGCGGGGAGCCCTGGGCCCTTTAAATCACTGCCGGAGCCCTGCCGCCCCTACCCCGATATAACGGGGTTTCAGCTATAACACTGTAGGGATTTTTGGCTCCCCACGACCGCATTATAGCGGGGTAGAGGTGTATAGATGCACTTATTTCAATGACTAGACACTCACAAAGGCCATTTATTTTTGTCTGATTACATTTATGGTACAGATACAAATGCTAAAAGAGTGAAGGCAGTGGAGAGGAGAAAGGCATCTAAACTTTTTTCCTGAGTAGCCTATTTCAAAATTAGTCCTCTGGAGTATTTGGAATAAGAAAATAAAATGACTAAGTGGTGACTGGTAGACTGCTTCTTAGAAAGAGAATGCAGTCAGAAAAGTCATCATTCTTCTGATTAATGTAAGTTGTTTTAGACAGTTTCCTATATGCACAACATAAAGTGTTCTTCCTTATGTTTATTGTGTGTATAGTTTAAACCTATGGCTGCTAATCCCCAGTGCATATTACAAAAAAAACTATGGGTTTAATATTGATAGGTAAGATTTGTGAATAAACTTGTTTCTAACATTTTGCTGTGATCTCTTGTGTTGGCTGTTTAGTAATCTCTAAGGAACCGTAATTGGTAAAGGAGGGAAGAAGTCTAACATGACTACCCTCTAAATACACTACTATGACATCTTGGAGAGATCAGACAGAAAACCCTTAGTCAAGACACATGGAAATAATTTGTTCAGATGCAATGTATTTAATTTTTATTTACCCACTTAGAAGAAACACTAAATTGCTTTTTTCTGACTGAGTTTTGGGTCAACAGATGGTAGTCATGATTAGAGCTGGTTGGGAATTTTTTATTGTAATTTTTCAACAACAAAAAAGTTGATTTGTGAAAACTGCGGGGATAGGGTCAGTTTCAACAAATCTCTCAACTTGAAATTTATTTTTGAAAAATGTCAATTGTCAAATGGGTTGTCTTGTTATTTTTGAAGAAAAAGAATGACTTTGTTTTAAAATCTAGGCTAATTAGAGTTAAAAAAAAATGAAAATGGTTGAAATCAAAACAAAACTTTATCTAAGAAAATGTTGATTGATCCACACTGGAAAAAAAGTCAGATTTTAGATTCACATAAATTATTGAGACTTCTACTGTTTTGTCCTGATTCAGAATGGAAAAACTATTTGAAATTTTGAAAATTTTTACAGATTGGGAAAATAATTTCCCACCCAGTGCTCTGTGATACCCCTTGAACTTCTGCCCAGGTTCCAAGCTCCCTGTTTTAAAGTTAACCAGAATTTTATTTTTCTCCCCATTATTTTTTATTTTCTTTACTTCCCCATCTCCAAGTTCCAGATGGGACCAGAATGACAAGTGCTTAAACTAAAGATGGATCCAGACCAAAAAGCCCAGATCTTAACACCCCCAAAGTCTAGTGCAGCTCAGATCCAAATTCTAGCTTGTAAGCCCTTTGGGACATGGATTGTGTGTTAGTACAGCACCCAGTTGTTGAGCAGTGAGGTCTTGAGTTGACTGAGGTGTCTAGGAGCAACCACCATAATAATAATTAAGAATAATAATAATCATAAATATGGATACAAATATCAGGGCTAGATTTTACTGAACACCTCTGAAGTTCAGTTCCAAAGCCAAAGTTTGTAGTTTGGGCTCATTCCAACTGGAATCAGAAAGTACTAGTAATACAGGAAGTCAGCCTGTTCTCCCGCCAAGTTCTTCGGGCTCATTGAGTTTTGATAAACATTCAAACTTTTGGGTGCTTATCCAAATGGAATCCTAACTCTGAACTTTTTAAGGTTCACCTAATACTAATTCTGCTGTCACTATTCTTTGTCACTACTTAAATACCATGGCAATAAATACCTTAGAAATATGATAGCATTCGATTATTTTAGTCAAATCAATGCCAAATATCCCATCATGTCAAAATGCTCCTTTATAAGAGGAAGATATTACTGCAAGGTTCTGGGGAAATGAAACTCTCTTGGAGTAATACCACATCAGGGGAACGTTGTCCCATCTCTATCCTGGATGTGGTAAAGGAACCTAGATTGACATTACAGGGAGAAGATGTCTAATGGTTCTGGGCTATTATGCCATATGAAGCAGATGGGTATTAAAAGTCGGACTCTTCCAAACATGTAACTGATACTAGACTAGACTAATGGTCCAAGTAGAACCTCTACCAGCAAACTGAGCACTTTTTAACCCATGCGAGCTACCTGCTGCTCCAGCACATCATTGGCCAGGTTCAATAGCTGGATATATCAGATTTCACTCTACATAAAGTTATCACATACGCAGCCATAGAATGGAAAAGACAACAGAAAAACCTTTTAATGCAGTCCCTCTACGCTGGATTTTTGAGAGCTATGGCCATGATTTTTCGAGTGCTCAGGACCCACAGCTGGGGCCTGATTTTGAAAGAGCTCAGATCCCATTTAGGTACTAGATAAGCAGCAGTGTGAACAGGCTCCCCCTTGAGCTCCTGGACACCCTGTCTGGCAAGCCCTCTTTGTGAATTAAGCAGCACTCACAGTCCACCATGGTACCTCCACCAATTGTCTTTATTCTTTATGTTCCAGGTGAAATGTATCACAACACAGCAGCAGGGCCACCCAGAGGATTCAGGGGGTCTGGGGCAAAGCAATTTTGGGGGCCCCTTCCATAAAAAAAGTTGCAATATTATAGAATACTATATTCTCGTGGGGGCCCCTGCAGGGCCCAGGGCAAATTGCCCCACTTGCCCCCCTCTCTGGGCGGCCCTGCATAGCAGCAGTTATGCGAGTCCCCTTGCTGCTCCCTGGCTCAACCTTTTAAACTGCTTTCTCGCTTCTCAGTGCCAGCCAGTTGGTGTGCTAAAAACCTCATTAGCTCATCAGGCCCTCTACAGGTGCAAGTGATCCCTTCTATCCTTCCAAACCCAAACTACCTAAGTTCCTCCTTCTCTAACTATACCCAGTGCCCTTGGTGTTCTAAGTCACCAGCATGCTGGCCTCCAAAGGGCTCTGTTTATAGCTGCTAACAGCACCCTGTCACAGGCAGATTTCCCAAAGTGCTCAGCTCTCAGCAATTTCTATTGTGAAACTTGCAACCCGATATCCAAGAGGCCTTGGCACCCACATTTGGCATTTTCTTTTGAAAATCTAGGCAATTATTTTGGTGCCTCAATGGCTCTATATGCAGCTGAATCTTGGCTTCAGCTTTGATTTTTATTAATCACTTTTTACTGGCTGGGCCTCTCATGATTCAAAGAAGCTTCTCCTCCAACCTCTGTTTTAATTCTTTGTTTAACTGAACTGCTGTTTTATTTTTCCTGTATTGACCATGGCATCCTGCTCAATAGACCTTATCTATTGTTTGACTGTACTTGACCTTGTTTCTCTTATGTGGGAGACTGTCGCTGGGACATGCAACCCGGGTCAGCATAACTGTATTTGGGAACTGATAATGGTGTAAGTATCATAGTTTATTTTGAAATCCTTTAGCCTGGTCCCTTGTTACACTCTGTGTGGTGGGGTTTTTTTTTTTTTTTGGTTTTTTTTATGCATGTCATCCATAACCAGATTCCACCCTTGACCTTAATCTGTCTGTTGTTTCTGGCCTGGCCGTGTCCATGAAGTACTGTTTGAGATTGCGCCACATCATAATTTCTCTTGTGCTGGGCTCTACTCAGCTGCCTCTCTCCACCCTAGAGTGACAATATTTCTGAACAAAAACCAGGACACAAGTCTGTTTCCTCCCATCCACTTGCTACTTTACTGTATGTAGCTTCCTGTGTCCCATTACTGACTTCTGCCCTTGATTTTTTGGGTTACTTTTTTTTACCCTGTTCCTTATACACTCTGCTACTTTGTCCTTCTTTCTTTTCCCCTTTCCTCCATCTCCAAATCTTGCTCCTCTCCGTTGTCTACACTGGAGATTTGCCCTGAATCCAGTCACCGGGGCCAGGTGATAAGCTGCACAGATGCAGATAATGGTTTTTGTTGACGTATGCGTCCATTGTTGCAATGAAACACAGCTGCCATGCGTGGTCAACCCCTTGGAGAATGAGCTGGGCCTTTAGGTAGCTTGGGCCATTCCTGTGGAGGCCTTTAAAGATCAGGACTGAAGCCTTCATCTTTACCCCAGTATTGCCTCTGGAACAGAGTCATGTCCCCTGGGTAGTCTATGTTGCTCAATCATTGAACTGTTACATTGTGTGCTAATTGGAGATTCTTAAAAAACAAAAAAAAAATCAGCAGCTCCAAATGCAGGGACAGTGCAGTCCACTTCAGTAATGAAGGCTGCTGGTTGCAAATGCATGAATGACAGTAACCAAGTCTAAATGCAAGATATTGGGGGCAGTCTCCCATTCACCCGTAGATGGAGGAGAGCGTTGGCTGCATCTGTAACTATTTATTCAGTTAAGGAGGGGGAATTTACAATAACTGGTTAAAAGAGGAACCTTTTTAAACAAACAAACAAAAACAAAAAAAGCCTTATAATCATCTATCATGTCTGAGTGATTGGCTGGCCAAGAAGTAGGACAGAGTGGACTTGTAGGCTCTAAAGTTTTACACTGTTTTATTTTTGAATGCAGTTTTTTTTTTTTACATAATTCTACATTTGTAAGTTCAACTTTCATGATAAAGAGATTGCACTACAGTACTAGTATGAGGTGAATTGAAAAATAAAATTTTTTTGTTTTTTACTGTGCAAATATTCATAATCAAATACATATAAAGTGAGCACTGTACACTTCGTATTCTGTGTTGTAATTGAAATTAATATATTTGAAAATGTAATAAACATTCAAAAATATTTAAAATAAATGGTATTCTATTGTTTAGCAGCGCAATTAATTGCGATTCCTTTTGACTCGGGTGATTCATTTTTTAACTCGCTTGACAGCCCTAGTTTCTGCTTATTCAAAAACAATGTAGGAAGAGACGTACACAGAGTGCAACACCTACAACCACAGTATTTAAAAATAAAAATGTTCACAAAATCCATCAGTTTGTTTAATCCATTAACTGAGCAGTACACTCTGATTCTGAGGTGGTTGTGTAGCCTCTAAATCCCTGTCGGTAATTTACTTTTGGCCATTCATGCGTATTTTCAAAGTGTCTTATTTATGTGGAAAAATATCAAAATTAGGGGTGTGATCCCACAAGTTGCTGAGCGTCTACTGGGAGGGGCTGAGTGAATGTTAACTCCCACTGTCCCCTGTATATCAGGGATTTTAAATATACAGAGCAGATTCACCAGTCCACTATGTGTAGAGTTTGGATGTTAGAGAATCAAGCGCACAAAAATATGAATATATGAAATATTGAGGGGATTTAATGTGCAGCATATTTATACTGTATGCCAGCTAAGTACAGGTTAGAGGAATAGGAATATTAAGATGGCAACATTTTCATGACATCTGTGTCATACAGATTAAATCCAAAATTACAAATCAATGTAGAATTATCTTTCCAACTGTGTGTTCTGACTTTCAGTTCTTGCTAGTCTATAAGGGTTTTACATCTATTCCTGAGATCGTGAGCTCCCTGGGGCAGGGACTGTTCTCAAGTGTTTGGAAAGCACATAGCGGGCATTACTATAAATAAGTAACTATTAATAATCTGTCAGTTCTCCGGGGTCATTGGGTTAGTATGATACTTAATTTCCTATACAAGTACAATAATCTTTCCCTTCACATATGGCAGAAACTTCCTCTCTCAAAATTCTTCTAAGAGGTTGTTTGACACAAATACCTTGAATAGATTTGAGCAGTATACTGTAAATCAAACTCAAGACTTAATTTTTCTTAGCTTTGCAATAAACTTTCCACTAACATAGCATGGCCTTCAACCCCTTAATAATATAACCCAGGCGGAGTTCATACCCAACTCCTCAAACATTTACAATGAGCAAACTATGTATGTACTGTATATTTACTGTTCAGGTATTCTGTTCCAAATGACAGATAAGTAGCATGACCATGCGTGTGTCTACACTGCAGATGAGTGTGTTTCCCAGCATAGGTAAACAGACACACACTAGGTCTGCTTGAGCTAGTGTGCTAAAAATAGAAGTGTGGCCCTGGCAGCTTGGGCTAGATGCCTGAGTCCATACTCAGGGGTTTGGGCGTGATTGTACTCTGGTGGCTAGCCTGAGCCACTGCCCCTGCTGTTGCATTCACGCTATTTTTAGCATGCTACCTTAGCAGAGCTAGCGTGTTTGTCTACTCATACTGGGAGACATATCCCATATCACTCATGCCCTGGGTCAGAGTGACAGGATTGCCAAGAAAAGCTTTCAGCTCTTCCAAATCCTAGTGCAAGGGCAGAGAATCTATCTAGGCCTTGATCCTCAGTTCCCAGCGACTGCAATGGGATTGCTCAGCCCCAGGAGAAATCAGGCCCATAATTTCTCCATGTGGCATGTGAAATTAAAGCCTGCATTCAGTGCTGATGTTCTGTCAGATGTTTTGTGAATGTGGAACAGTCAGCGTGTGCCAAATTCCGGGGTAAATAAACTAACCCATGCATCCTGCTAAACTCTGCCTCAAGTAAACCTCCTGGGAATGGGAGCAGTGAGTCATTTCAAATGCAAATCCTCATCCATCTCGAGCAGAGATAGGGATTCATGTGCACACATCATCATTGTGCTGCCCTTGAAAGCGAGGCAAGACTTAAATGAGTTATAAAGTGCCTAAACTGGACTTTGACCTTACACAGAATTCCATCCTCTTGTGTGTGTGTTTGTTTCCTCGGCTAGATTCTTTCCCTGAGTAACTGCTGCTGTCTAAATGCTATAGGTCACTCTGTCATAGTCTGCTGCCTTTTGGCTGGGCTCCACCTGGCAGTTCTTCAGCTAAGCCTTCCAAGCAGAATAGTTCCTCTGCTTTCGTTCTCCCAGCTCTTGGGCTGGGAGCAGCCAAAGTGGACCACAAGGTCATAGCGTTAATGTGGTAATGAGAATGGGGTGAGTTTGCACCGTAGCCCACTGTATGTCATGAGTTTGGATTTATCTCATTCCAGCTTTCTGCTCCAAGCACAAACTCATCCTGAGAAAAAGGCATTTCCAGCTTCAATCCATCACGCAGTTGACATTTCAAAAAAGAAATAAGTTCATTGGTTAATTTTGGCAGAGAAAGCAGTTGGATTAGTGAGAGTGTCACAGGTTTTCTATCACAAGAATTCTTGAGAATACCAACATTTTCTATTTGGATTAGGAGAAACCTCCTGGAAAGTCAATTGTTTCTGGTATCCAAGGATAAGTTGTTGCCGCTTTTATTCCTGTGAATAATTAGTGACAGTAAGGATAAAAGAAAATGAACCTACCCATCCCCCACTAAATCCTTGACATGTACTCAACTTAAGTAGGATTTAATATAATGGGTTCAAACCTGCACCACTGAATAAATGGAAATCTTTTCATTGACAAAGTAGCCCCATCAGACCCACAGCACTTATCCTTGGAGCCTACTGAGGAGTAGGCACTGTATGCAGTCAGGACCCTTAAGCATACGTAGAGTCTGATGTTTAAAGTATTAGTAAGGTTTTTCTAAATATTTCTGAAGGACTTGGTTGTCACATTCAATGTCACATGCAATGTTATGATAATAGAAAGGGATTTTCCTTATTTTAAGACACTAAACATCAACAGGCTTCAAATTCTTGGTGCAATGTAGCAGGTATAGAATGGCAGCTGCACGTTTCACACCAGAGGTGGCTGCATTCCAGTGGTGGGTGAATTGTGTCTCTAGGTCTGAATTTTATTCTGTCACACTCATAAAACGTGTTATTTTCAATATTATCTGTAGAACTTGGAGGTATAGATGGAGAGGTAGGGTTATTTAGTAGGTAAGGCAGGGGATTCAGAGTCATGATACCTGGAATCTATTTTGTAACTTTGGGTAAATGACTTCACCTCTCTGTACCTTTGTTTCCCCTCTCTCCCCCACCCCCCTTCTGTCTTGTCTATTAAGGCTATGTCTACACTAGAAACGCTACAGCGGCACAATTGCAGCGCTGCAGCCGTGCCACTGTAGCTCTACAGTGTAGACACTTAGGGGTTCTTCCGTCACTGTACTAAGTCCACCTCCCATCGACCTAGCACTGTCTGCAATGGGGCTTTCACACCCCTGAGTAACATAGCCAGGTCGACCCAACTTTCTAATGCAGACCAGCTCTTAGACTGTCAGCTCTTTGAGGCAGTCACTGTCTCTTACTATGAGTTTATACAGCACCTAGCACAATGGGGCCTTGATCTCAGTCAAGGCCTTATGACACTTCTGTAATACAAACAATAATTAGGCCCTGTGTGCCAGATTCTGCCCTCTTATACCAGTAGATCCACATTCTATTAACTGTCGCTGTGAACCAAATTTGGTTCATTGTATTATTATACTGACAGTGTGGAAATTTTGCTCCACTTTTCATCCATGAAGCCCTCATGCAATCAAGATAGTGTTGTACAGATATAATTGAAGGCAGAATTTGGCCTGTGGCCTGTAAATGCTTCAACATCATCCTGATTAAAGGTGCTCTGTAACTATAAAGTGTGTGATTAAAAGGTGTTTCCAGATGTGGGAGACTTGAGTTACCCTCCTACCCTTTAAGCCGTCCAAGAAAACATTTATTTTGCAGACGTGGACCCTAGAAACTGATTATGAAAAGACTGTTACAAGAGACTAAGAAAAGTAAATGAAATCTTATTTTCCTTGGTAACAGACTAGAGTTCAAATCCCATAACTCCTAACACAGAGTTTCTTCACAGAGGATGCAGGCATGAATTTCAGAGAGACTCTTGCTGACCAGAGCCATCACAAGCCCTTTTTGACCAGGTGTTCTGGTCAAAAACTGGACACCTGGTACCTTATGCGTAGACTGGGCCTAAGTATTCACAGAAGAGGTGAACATAGACTCGGGGGAGAGCGTGTATAGGTTTTTGTTGCTTTACTTAAAGATCTGTAACTCTCATGTGCTTTGAGAGTAAAAGTTCTTGGGACTTTAGAAACTCCTGTACAAAGCTTGTGTTCCTTACTTTACCTGTGATGCAGGGCCGGTGCTACCATTTAGGCCAACAAGGCGTTTGCCTAGGGTGCCAAGATTTGGGGGTGGCAAAAAAGCGGGGCCCTCAATTTTTTTTTTTTATTTTTTTTTTTACAGCGGCCGTTGCGCTGGGAGGGAGAGGGAGTCTGAGCCACCGCCGGCAGCCCAGGGGTTCCCCTGGGTCAGAGCTGCCGCACGGATCCCTGGGCGGGGGGTGGGGAGCTGCTGCGGGGGGGGGCCTTAGGGTGGGGGGGAGCTGCCGCAGGACTCCCCGGGCTGCGGGGGGAGCTGCCGCGGGAGGGGGCGCCTCAGGGCAGGGGGGGAGCTACCGCGGGGGTGGCGCCTCAGGGTAGAGGGGGCGGGGAGTTGCCGCAGGTCTGGGGGTGGGGGTGCAAGGTGGAAGTTTTGCCGCAGGGCTGAGGGGGGAGCGCAAGGTGGAAGTTTCGCCTAGGGCGCGAAACTTCCTTGCACCGGCCCTGCTGCCATGAGTCCCAAAGAGTTAAACTGGAAACTGGAGTGGTCCATGGTGGTGGAACTTGGGGTGGAGGAAGCCTGCCTTAGCAACTGGGAAGCCTCAGAGCATACGGCGGTTGAACTGTGGGAGTCCCATGTTCCAAGGAAGGGTTTCAGGCAGAGAGTCCACACCCTGGGAGTATGCCTCAGAGACCCAGAGCTGGGACAGTTTCTGGATGCTGCCCAGACCCAGCTAGCTTGTGAACTCCAACACCTCTAAATCTGGGGCACTGAAGACAAAATTTACTTCCACAATTAGCAGAGTAGTTCTCATCTGTGTACCCATCGGCAGCTGACCTGGGCTAACTCCAGTAACTAATGAAAGGTTGCCATTTAGCTCTGCAGAATTAATATAGGATTTCTGCTGTGAAAATCTCCTAGCAATCTGTCCTGCTCTCTTTGCCACTCCATTCCCTGGTGTGTGGTGGGACCTGGAAATAGTATGCCTGAAACCACAGTGTATTCCAAAGGCTTGTAATTCACAGCTCTCAGTGTGCCCCTTTGTCAGTGACTATTTCTTTTAGATGCCAAAATGAGGAAAGATCCCATGTAGCTTTTCTGCTGGTTTTTGACTCGCAGGTTTGGGGAGAAGCAGAATTTCTACAAATATAGAAAACGAGCCAATGAGTACCAGATAGGTATGGCCTTTTTCTTGTCCCAGGGCCAGTGGTATTCTTATCCAAGGCCCATCAGGTAACGTGGGTGGATCTGAGAGGGCCTTTGAGTTTTTCGGGTTATTCTGCAAGACTCACATGGTTCCAACTTCTGTTTTAGCGCCTACCCTTTGCTGGGCCACCACCTGACATTTGGGCTCACTCATGGCATTTTGTGAGGTCCCCAGTATCCATCATGTTTCCTTTTCAATATGTTATCCTGTGGGTCTATGATATGATTGCCATAGATAGTCAGACCTTCATTTTCAAGGAGTTTCCCTCTCATCGCAGTGAAATTACAAGCTGGCTGTGAGACCCCTGGATACATAACTGAGACGACCATGCCTTGAATCCAGTTTGCAGTTGTGTATTAGCCTTTGAGGCAACTTAATCCACTTTAGTTTCTGTGTCTGGCAGACCATTTAAAGTGGTACCTATGCCTCTGGAGAATTTGCAACAGGGCTCCTTAATAAGGTGACAGTATCCAACAAGCACACACTTGCTGCATATTCTGCAATAGGTTCACATCTGATCATACACATGAGCAACCCCTGGCATCTAAGGGACACCCTGTCTAGTTTGGTCACACAGCGAGTCACTGGAACAGCTGGGCACAGAACCCAGGTCTAGTAACTCCTACACATAGACAATCCACAGGACCATAGCTGCCCCCCCCCCCCTCAGCTTATCAAAATAATAATTAAACATTTGAACAGAAGGCTGAAGAAATTAAATCAGTACATGCTCAAACCCATCTACATTTTACAGTTTTATTCCCTGATGCTCAGTCACCAGTAATGCTATGAAATACTATAGCATTGCACTGGCAAAGCAGTGTGAGTAACTTGGCACAACCAGCATTCCATTTTGCATCAGGAAAAGAAAATGCTGCTAAAGCTGTTTAAGAAGGTAAATCGGTAGGATTATAAAAACAGATTTAGCTTCTTTTTAATAAAAAAAAAAAAGCCTTTAATGAAAGTTAAAAACTGAATTTGTGAGGGTCAACAAAACCAAAAAACGCAGCAGGAATTTTCAAAACAATTTCTGTTAGTCAGCCAGAGGACTAAACAATGTACATCTTAATGATATGAGTCTGTTAAAAACAAAAATGATCCTGGACTGAAATAATAAAGAGGATGAAAGGGTGGTTGAAACAACCTGGCATACTGTACAGTGAATTGATACTGGAATAGATAATTCAGATTTTTTTTTTTTACAAACAAGCTAGAATGCTCTTTTTGCAGGGCAATATAGATGGAAATCTCCCCTGCACTTGGCATTCAATGACTGTTTAAATTCTACAGGACAGAGCCTCAGCTGGTGTAAACTAGAATAGCTTTGTTGGGACTACACCAGTTTACGTCAGCTGGGACTGGTGGCAAAGATTGGCCTAATACAGTAGAACCTCAGAGTTACAAACACCAGAGTTATGAACTGACCAGTCAACCACACACCTCATTTGGAACCAGAAGTACGCAATCAGGCAGAAGCAGAGACCAAAAAAAAAAAAAAAAAAAAGAAAATACAATACAGTATTCTGTTAAATGTAAACTATTAAATAAAAGGGAAAGTTTAAAAAAAGTTTTGACAAGGTAAGGAAACTATCTCTGTGCCTGTTTCATTTAAATTAAGATGGTTAAAAGCAGCATTTTTCTTCTGCATAGTAAAATTTCAAAGTTGTATTAAGTCAATGTTCAGTTCAAAACTTTTGAAAGAACAACCATAACATTTTATTCAGGGTAACAAACATTTCAGATTTATGAACAACCTCCATTCCCGAGCTGTTCATATCTCTCAGGTTCTACCCCTCATCCCCAGCCCCACCCCAGAGCCTGCACCCCCAGTCAGAGCCCCCAACCCCACCCTGCACCCCTAACCCCCAGCCCAGAGCCCCCTCCCACACCCTGAACTCATTTCTGACCCCACGCCAGAGCCCACATCCCAGCCCTGATCCCCCTCCTGCCCTCTGAACCCCTCAGTTCCAGCCTGGAGCCCCCTCCTACACCCCAAATCCCTCATCCCCAGCCCCACCCCAGAGCCCCCTCCTGCACCCTGAACTCCTCATTTCTGGCCCCACCCCAGAGCCCTCAACCCCAGCCAAAGCCCTCACCCCACCTGCACCCCAACCCCAATATTGTGAGCATTCATGGCCCACCATACAATTTCCATACCCAGATGTGGCCCTTGGCCCAAAACATTAGCCCACCCCTGATCCGGGGGGAAGACAGTGGCACAGTCGTCTAAGCCATGGTATACTCAACCAACTTATATTGGTATAACTGTCACTCAGGGCTGTGGAAAAATTCCCACTCCTGAGCAACATAGTTATACCGACCTAACCCCTGGTGTAGACAGCACGATCTCGATAAAAGGGCTTCTCCCATCCATATAGTTACTGCCTTTCAAGGAAGTGGAGTACATACGCCAATGGGAGAAGCTCTTCTGTCGGCGTGGGTAACATCTGCACTAAGTGCTGTAGCGGCACAGTTGCACCTGTGTAGCTGCGCTGCTGCAGTGCTGTAAGTGTAGACAGGCCCTAAGTCTCTTTCTCTGGACCAGTGACTGTTTAAATATCTAACCACAGTGGAATGATGTGCATGTGTGTGAATGACTCTGTAGTCCAGCGGTTAGGGCACACATGTGGGAGACCCTGGTCCGGTCCCCCTTCTCCACTGACTCTCATTACTTATCCACAGTGCAATGGCTTCAACAGGATGAGACTGAAGGAGCCCTGTATCAGAATATCCCATAGCTCAGTGGTTAGCGTTTGCTCCTGCAAGGTAGGATTTGAATAGGAGTCTTTTTTCTCCGCCTCTGGCAGAGAGGGAGGAATTGAACTGGGTGTTCTAAGTTATAAGGCGGTCACAACCGCCTCCTGTGGCTGTTTTGTGTGGAGCAAGGCAAGCGCCTAACTCATTCCTTCAAAAAGCAGCTTAGATGCCTAAGGCACCTGACTCCAGGTGGTGGGTTCCCATTCATGGATCACTGAGCTCACCTAGGCACCTGTCCCCCAGAGAGGGGCAGGGCTTAGTGCACACACCTCTCATCAGCATTTCCCATTGGCTAACCCAGGTGGCGCTCCACCTAGTGTGCTGGTTTTTGTGGAGCGCATTTTTAGGTGCCTCTCTCATCCCACTCATTGTATAGGGAGCCCAGGTGCATAAAGGGGCTTTGTAGCCCTCAGGGGGGAGGGATAGCTCAGTGGTTTGAGCATTGGCCTGCCAAACCCAGGGTTGTGAGTTCAATCCTTGAGGGGGCCATTTAAGGGTCTGTCTGGGGATTGGTCCTGTTTTGAGCAGGGGGTTGGACTAGATGACCTCCTGAGGTCTCTTCCAACCCTGATGTTCTATGACCCTGGTGTTGTTCCTGTGATTATCTAGGTGCCATGATGCTCAGCATTGCAACACTCATGTCCCTTTGTGGATCCCACCCTCAGTGCCTTCTGATCCTTTAGGAAAAGAAGGTGTTCAGCACAGCAAAAGGTCAAGTCCCAATAGCATATACACCAATAAGCTAATTAAGAACCAGCTTTTGTTCTTATTACATCAGTATCGATAGAGTCCCTGGATTTGCACCAGTATGATGAAAGCAGCATCTGACCTTACAACAGAGCAACCTGCCTTTAACCATTGTTTATTGACAAACCTGTTAAAAATAATTTCCTTGATCTTAGCTGAAGATGAGCTTTGGGCCCTGAAGCACAGCATAAGCACCCACTTCCCTTTGTCTCAGATAATGTAGACAAGCATGTTATTCCCATTCATAACTTCATTCTTTGTTGAAGCCTACTCCGTGTGCTGTGGCTAGAACTTGTCATTCTCATGCTGTCACATCAGCACCTCGCCATAAGTAATCAGCCCTTCAGCTCAGAGGGCAGTGATGGGTGCTGAGTCTGACTTCAAACCCTGCTAGCAGCCCATGTTGTTACAGGGGCACATGATACCCTTTTTTAAGGGTGTGGACTGGGGCTATATAGATTTTTAACATGGTGACCCACAGGTGATACACCCCAGATTGCTAATGACCCAGCACCTTCCACCAGCACTAAATTAACTAGAAAAGAAGAACATATTGTTTGTTATTTCTGATCATATAGACCAGAGGTGGCCAACCTGTGGCTCTGGAGCCACGTGCGACTCTTCAGAAGTCAATATGCGGCTCCTTGTATAGGCACCGACTCCGGGGCTGGAGCTACAGGCGCCAACTTTCCAATGTGCTACAGGGGGCTCACTGCTCAACCCCTGGCTCTGCCCCAGGCCCCAGCCCCACTCCTTCCCCCAAGGCCTCCACCCCTTCCCCTGAGTCTGCCACGCCCTTGCTCCTCCTCCCCCACCCCACCCCTGAGCCTCCTGCACACCACAAAACTGCTGATCGTGGCGGGCAGGAGGCACAGGGAAGGAGGGTTAGGTGCTGATCGGCGGTGCTGCTGGCGGGTGGGAGACACTGGGGGCGGAGGGGGGAGCTGACAGGGGCTGCTGATGTGTTACTGTGGGGGAAGGTGCATGACTCACACATCTTTAAGAACACAGGACTCTTCAGAAAGCTTCAAGCAGGGACGTTCTTTCCTGAGTGGTGGATTACCATTGGGGATCTTGAAATGCCATTAGTGATCCTAGGGGGACCTAGCCTACCCCTTGCTCCCCTGCTCATGAAGCCATACACTAGCCACCTCAACATTACCAAGGAAAGAGTCAAAAACTGACTCAGAAGATGCAGCTTGACAGTTGAATGTGCTTTTGGTAGACTGAAGGGACGCTGGCATTGTTTATTTACAAGATTGGATCGCAGTGCAAAAACATCTCGGTGGTTACAGCTGCCTGCTGTGTCCTGCATAATATCTGTGAAGCAAAGGGCGGGAAGTTGCCGCTGGGGTGGCTGTCTGCTGGGTTTGGACAGCCAGACACAAGGGCTATTAGAAGAGCTCAACATGGAGTTATATAGCTCAGGAAGGCTTGGAAAGAGCCCTTAAACAGTGAGCCACGGTAATGTGTTGTGGTTCACTGTGCTCTAGCTGGCCCTGCTAGGAATTGTGTGGTGCTTGGTGCACATCTATGAATATAACCTTGTCAATGCATCTATTAATTTTGTGGTGCTTGCTGTTCATGCCATGGGCCTGTGGCTCAGGTTCCTTGGAGGTATACAGAGTGGGGGAGTGGTTGATGGTGGGGTCTCTACCAAGTCTGGCATGCAACTCTTTGTAAAAGTGGCAGGGCTGCAGCTCAGCACCAGCTCAACTGTTGGCCTCCCTGGCCTTCTGATATGCCTGATGAAGTTCCTTCGCTTTCACACAGCACTGCTGCTGGTCCCTGTTGTACTCCTTTTCCTGCATCCCCTGTGCAATCTGCTTGTAGATGTCCACGTTTCTATGACTGGTCCGTAGCTGTGCTTGCACAGCCTCTTCTCCCCACAGGCCCAGGAGATCCAATAT
>NW_020664420.1:9274305-9329129 GCF_002925995.2 Terrapene triunguis | reverse complement strand
GTGTGTGTGTGTGTGTGTGTGTGACTACATTAAAAATACTAGTCTTAGGCTTTCATGCAGGGTACATAAGAGCTAAAACAAGAAGTCCTTACACTACTGTGCACACACTTTGCCAGGCTGTATGGGAAAGTAACCAATATTGGCATGCCCAGATGTCTGCTACCCTAGGACTCTTTGCAACAAAGACTTACACACCTGCTTAACTTTATGAATTGTGAGTAGTCACATTGAAATCAATGGTGGTACTTGCAGTGCATAAAGTAAGCATGCTCATAAGTCTTTGCAGGACTGGGGCTGTACTTAATTCAGACTCTCTCAATGGAGTGAGATTAATAATGAAGGGCCTGATCCTCTGCTGTGGTGCTGAGCAACCACACCTGCCACTGAAGTTACAGGATGTCAGGGGCACTAAGTACTTTGAGGACCTTTGGAGTTGATGGAAAAACTCCTGTTGACTCCAATGTGAGCTGGAATTTATATTTAAAACATCAGAATAGACATTACTGTGTATTAGATGCATGTTGTAGGGTGTGAGTTCTGCTGTGGGAAGAAAGAAGAGAGATGCTAAGTTCCTATAACAGAACATTTATTTTGCTTTGAGATTTTATTTTTTATTTTATTTTTATTTTGAGGTTTGAGATCCTGGGAGGGAGGGTGAGCAGCGGCGCGCGAATCAGCTGTTGCACGAGCGGCAGCAGCAGCGGAGGTGAGCTAGGGCAGCCCGGGCACATTTTTAGGGGCAGCAGGGGCGGCATTCTGGTGCCGGCCATGCCACCCCTAAAAATGTGCTGCCCCAAGCACCAGCTTGTTTTGCTGGTGCCTAGAGCCAGCCCTGGTTTCAATCCAGTTTAGTGGACTGGCCTCCGTATCATAAAATCCACTGACCGAAAGAGCTGGCTACCAAGTGTCGTGCCTTGGGCCTACCTGCTGCAAAGTCACAGGAAGGATGCAGTGTTTTCCCCAGCTTCTGTGTTGGATCCTGCCTGGTCTTTAGGTGGCTGAGCCTGTCCTCTTTAAGTCTCAGTTCTCAGTGCCCCATGCAGGCTCCCTGCTTGGCTGCTCACTACCACACAGAACAGGACAATCACGGGGCGAGGCAGAGACAACAGTGAAAACGATCCTTTTTCAGCTGCTTCATCTTTGGAACTACACTTGGAGGGAATTGAATTGGCCCTGTCAACAGTGGTTCTCCACTTGTAAGGTAACTCCCTTCTCTTCATGTGCCAGTATATTTATGCCTGTATCTGTATTTTCACGCCATGCATCTGAAGAAGTGGGTTTTTTTACCCACGAAAAGCTTATGCCCAAATAAATCTGTTAGTCTTTAAGATGCCACCAGGCTCCTCGTTGTTTTTGTGGATACAGACCAACACGGCTACCCCTCTGATACTTAGCTAATTGAATGACTCTAGCAGTTCAGCAGAGTGGGACAAAGTCTGCATGGGTTCCAACTGGAGATGTCTGCAAGCAAGCAGAGGGAAGTTATTGTAGTGCTTTAGACTCAGCAAACTATAGAGAGTTGATGAACAAAGACTTGGAGACTCAGGTGAATTCAACCTTCTGAGTTACTTGGCACTGAGTTTCTGTGTGGCCTGATCAGTTTAGATTTACATTTTTGATTATATTTCTGTATAATTGTGAAGATAATGTAAGTGGATTATGAAATAGTCTTGTTATGTAGTCGAAATTAAGCAATTGTTATTTTTCTTTATCATTATAAGATTTTATAAAGTTGGTACTCATAATTAAGTTCATTCCTTTTGATCTTTTGGACTTGATTGTGGGGAAGTTGACCCTGTACAATCCTTGCTGAAAATCCTTAGTGAGTGAATTCTGGGTCTCCATGTGCTTTTCCAGAGGAATTGTGTTTAAGCACTAGGAGAGGAGCGGTGACATAAACTCTAGCCCACCCAAAGGTTACATACAATCAGTTTTGCTCTTTCTTCTATATAGTCAGTTTTCCCAATTGTCTCTGACAGCCTTTCACTCAGCAATAGGGGGGAGAAGAACATTTAAAGAAATAACAAAATAGACAAAAAAGTCAGTAATGGGACTTTGGAACAAGTATAGGATCTGGAGCTACTTTGGGCTCAATTTTAAAAAGCACACTAGATTTAAAGTTAATGGTGTCCCTTTAAGTACCTGTAGGCTGGACTATCATATCAATCAAAATCCGCACTTCGATGTTATTGTTACTGCAACTTGCTTGGAATTAAGATAAGAGTTTAGGACAGCAACTGGGGGTGCTCGGAAGATGAGACCCAACAAAAATGTGAAGCTAATCTTCTAGCTTTGTACCTTTTAGGGCCCAATCCTGTGAAGTGCTGAGTATCCTCCTCACCTAGGCCCAGATCCACAAAGAGATTTAGGTGCTTAAATCCTGGATTTAGGCTCTACTGCAATCTACAAAAGCTATGTTTAGCTGCTGCCTCACCCTGTAGGTGCTTAAACTCACTCACCACCTAAAGGTTTGCTGTGAACATTACCAAGGGCCTACGTCTCTGTCTCTGGGTACATGCACTGGTGCCGCACACAAGCAACTGGATGCCTATCTCATGCCTAAGCCTCAGGATGATCATCAAATAAGGTGCAGATAGGCATTGTTCTACCTGTCCGATCTGGTAGGTGTGCTGAGAGCATGCCTAACTCCACACAAAACAGCTGGAGGTGGGCTGGTGGCCTCCCTTATAACCTTTAGCCCAGTGGTTAGGAAACTCACCTGGAATGGGATGTCCACCCCATACTGGAAAGGAAGGGATTAAAAGCAATCTAGGGAGGCTGCACAGGGAGTAGCCAATTGGAAAGAGGCTGCACAGAGCAGCCAATTAGGGCCCAGCAGGCTAACATAAAAGGAGCTGAAGGGCCACAGGCAGTCAGTTGCTGCAGGGAGCCCAAGGAGAGAGGACTGTGTTCCTAGTGGGCTGCAGGAAGGTAGCACCTTGGACAGAGCAGTTGCTGGCAGGGACCAGGTGTGCATGAGTGAGCTCCTGGCTGGCAGCTGGGACTTGTGGACTGGTGAAGAAGGTGCTAGGGCTGCAGGGAAGTGGCCCAGGGAATTGAAGCAGTATTGGCAGAGAAGTTAAGGAGAGGCACCGGGAGGCTGCTATCTACAGGGTCCTTGGGCCAGGACCCGGAGAAGTGGGCAGGCCCGGGTCCCCCTCCCACTTGCCTCTGGGGAAGTGGCTGGACTATTCCTGGAGATACTGAACCCCCACCCCTGGAAGGGGGAAAACACAGATGCTGACGTGGCGAGAGGGCCGACTCAGGAAAAGGCCACTGCAGTTCCTGGGCTGCGACAGTTCTGCAGGAGAGAAAGTGGCGGGGGAGACGTCACCAGGAGAGGGCACACCAGCTGAGAGCTAATCCCCAAGATGGCCAGCAGGAGGCACCACTCCGGTGAGTGAACTCCATGAGGCTGACACAGGGTGTGGGGGACCCCTGTTCAATTTCCCGCTCTGCCTGATGAGAGGGGATTTGTATAGGGGTTTCCCGCCTTTCAGGTGAGTACCCTAACCACTAGAGCGGGGTAGTGAATGAGCGGACCGCAGGCCAAATCTGGACCACCAGATGCTTTTGAATGGACCGTGAAATCTCTTTATTTACTTATTATTATTATTATTATCATTATTGTTGTTTTTGTATTTGATCTGGAGTCTGGACCTCAACCCTGTACCTTGACCAAGAAATTTGGACCTTGACAAAAATAATTTGATTGCTTCCTGCCTAGACTATGGGATGTTGTTAAGGCCCCTTGTTTTCTGTTTTGATTTTTATTTCCCAGGAATTTATCAGTGTTTGTTCTAAAATTTTAAAAATGGGGGGGGGAGGGGAAATCAGTAAAAGCTGAAAACAGAGAGCATGGGGAGAGGTGCTCCGTGCACACTGGGGGTGAGGGGGGGGGATGGTCTCAGTGTAGTTGTCCCGGCTCGCTGCCCCTCTCACTCCCCCACTGTGAAGAGAAAGCAGAGGGGCCACTCTGAAGGGAACTCTGTCTAGTGGGGAGGGGAGCAGTTCTCACTGGTGCAGCCTTCCACTCCTTTCCTGACCCTGACCCTTCAGTGGAGCCCCATCTGCTTCCTCTGCAAAAAAAAAAAAAAAAAAAAATCTCAGATAGTGAGAATCGCTCTATAACCTAGTGGGTTAGGGGCACTCAACTGAGAGCTGAGGAACCCCTGTTCAAATCCCTTCTCATTGAGGGAGGGGGGCATTGAACCACATCTTGGGTGAGATCCCTAACCCCTGGGCTAAAAGATATAAAGGAGTTGTCATCTTTCTCCTTCTCACCCCGTACCCACCCCCCTCATTTTGCATCTTCACCATTTTTAGATGAAATGGGCTCAGGTGCTTGACTCCAGCCAGGAACCCTCTCCTGGGGATCCCAAGCAGAGATAGGCACCTCCCTCCAGACCCAACTTGGGCACTAAACTCCCTCTCATCAGCATCTGCTACTGGCTAGCTTAGGCGGCTCCCTGCCTAGCGTGCTGGTTTTTGTGGATCTCATTCTCAGGCATCTGTCTCTTCCCATGCGTTCTATAGGGAACCTAGGCATCTAACCCAGGGTTTGTGGAGTCCACTGGATGGCCAGGCACCTAAAAGTTAGACATAGCAACACCTGCATCGCTTTGTGGATCTGAGCCCGAGTGTCTTCAATGGGAGTTGAGTGCTTGTGACCTTGCAGGATCAGCGTTCGGCAGAGTCGTGCCTTTGGCTTCATCCAACCCCCACTGAAGTCTACGGAAAAAATCCGATTAATTTCAATGGGAATCAGATTGGGCCCTGAGGCCTTGATCCTCCAAAGACTTATGCATTTGCTTAACTTTATGTGCTCTGAGCAGCCTCGTTGACTTCATCATGACTACGCCAGTGGACAAAGCTAAACTTGTGCATAAGTCTCTGCAGAAGTGGGGCCACAAATTGTAAACCATTTGGGACAAGGGCAGGGATCACTTTTGGGTCCGATTCTGTTCAATATCTTCATCAGTTATTTAGATAATGGCATAGAGAGGACACTTATAAAGTTTGCAGACAATACCAAGCTGGGAGGGGGTTGCAAGTTCTTTGGAGGATTCGAAACGATTTGGACAAATTGGAGAAATGGTCTGAAGTAAATAGGATGGAAGTCAATAAGGACAAATGCAAAGTACTCCACTTAAGAAGGGACAATCAACTGCACAAGTACAAAATGGGAAATGACTGCCTAGGAAGGAGTACTGCAGAAAGGGATCTGGGGGGTCATAGTGGATCACAAGCTAAATGAGTCAACAGAATAACACTGTTGCAAAAAAAAAAAAAATCATTCTGGGACGTATAAGCAGAAGTGACATGAGAAGTAATTCTTCTGCTCTACACTGTGCTGATTAGGCTTCAACTGGAGTATTGTGCCCAGTTCTGGTCTAGAAAAATGATCTATGAGGGAAGATTGAAAACATTTGGTTTGTTTAGTCTGGAGAAGAGAAGACTGAGAGGGGACATGATAACAGTTTTCAAGTACATAAAAGTACATACAAGGAGGAGGGAGAAAATTTGTTCTCCTTAACCTCTGAGGATAGGAGAAGTAGCAGTGGGCTTAAATTGCAGCAAGGGAGGTTCAGGTTGGGCATTAGGAAAAGCTTCCGAACTGTCAAGGTGGTTAAGCACTGGAATAAATTGCCTAGGGAGGTTGTGGAATCTCTGTCATTGGAGATTTTTAAGAGCAAACAGCTGTCAGGGATGGTCTAAACAATATTTAGTCCTGCCTTGAGTGCAGGGGACTGGACTAGAAGACCTCTCGAGGTCCCTTTCAGTCCTATGATTCTATAATTATCTATTTAGCAAGGGCCACCTTCTGTATAGCCTCATGTATACTTGAGGTGCTACATATATCATAATAGCAACTAATAATTTAACTAATTGTAAATTACTTTCTTTGGATACTTACTCATCTGAAAAGAACACAAGAGTTTGTTGTTGTTTTGTTGCACAATGTTTCATTTGTATGCAAGGTCAAAAACAAAAGCAGATGTTTCTTCAAGTTGAAACTCTGTAGATGTTGCTTACATGCAAGCCAAAATATCATTTGACTTTGATTGTTTGGGCTTTATTTATTAACATAAGGAAAATATTCGGTACACAAATGCTAACCTCTTTGTGTTAATAAAAAGTGTTTCTGCTAGAGCACTCTGAAGTAATACTGAATGCTTTTCCTTTCTTTTCCATACCAAGGATGGGAAGGAGTGGGGTTTTCAGCTGCTTTTCTCTTCTGTATGGGCAGATGTATAAGCAGGAGATGGGTGAAAACAAGAGGGTTTTAGATAAGTGCCCAAAAGTCTGAATATTTCTCTGATATGTATAGAAGCCTCTTGGGAGAGAGTGCATGTCTAGTGATTAGCACAGTTGATTTGGATCAGCACGTTTGAGTTCTGTTTCTGGCTCTTCCACTGATTTGTTGAGTAACAGTTAGGCCAGTCAGTTATTTCTCTCTGTGCCTCAGGTTGGGGGTGGCTGTTTTTTAAAGAGTTTATATACTCTTTGAAAGATGCTGGGTTAACAGCACTGGGCATTACTTTACCCACAGAACAGGAGACAGCACTGAAAGGTTCCCATCCAATGTGCCTCAATCCTATCCAGGAAGCACTACCATTCTCCATGCCCAGTCAGTTCTTGGCCTCTCTTCTGAGACTCTTTGCAATGGTGCAAGTTAATACCCATTATGGTGGTAGGTCTTGCCATGTGGATTCCTGTTTGATAGTTCTGAGACCAACAAATGCATTTGATTGAGGCCAGTGAACTCTGCCTTAATTTACACATCTGTAAAATAGATATGTCAATATTAATATACTTTATAGCACAATTGCTAGCATTATTTGATATTTGAGATCTATGGTTGTACATGTATTATTAATTGGGCTTTCCCACAAGATGACCGTAACAGATCATTCCAGGGAATAATAAAATGTGGTTGCTTCATGGAGATCTGTAAAAACACAGGTCCTCTTCTGCCTAACATTTCAGGATTCTATGGGGCAGTCTCTTCTGAGAGGAAAATGACTAATAAGGGTGATCTCAAGGTGTGACCAGAGTCCCAGGGGAGCCCACTGAGGTCACTCAATTATGGTGAACTGCAAAGAATGGGGCAGACAATCCCCAAAGCTGGCAGATATTCCAATACTTAGATTTACCAAGCCAGCACAAAACAGCTTCTATAGTACCTCACTGGTTACCCAGATGCCAACAACATAGTTCCCTTAAAGCAACCCAGCCTCAGTCCTCAACCCAGACACCCAAGTCAAATATGATGAGGATTACTGGAAATCTTATTCATCATATAAGAAAGTTCTACCAATCCCAAAGGATCAGACACATTACCTCCCAGGTTAATGAATATTCCAGATCTCACCTGAGTACACGCTTACAGCCAATTCTTATTAACTAAACTAACATTTATTAAAAAAGAAAAGAGTGAGAGTATTGGTTAAAAGATCAGTATACATATGATGCTTATATTCAGGGTGATTCCAGGTTAGGACTGGAGATCTCAATCTTGGGCTTAAGCTTCCCCTGCATGAAGCATCAAGTAGATATGAGATAAAAAGGATGAGGACCCAAGCCCTTTTTTATACAGTTTCAGGCCTTTGACAGGTTGGAGTCCTTCAGCGAACAATAGGCAATTATGGAGACTTATTTCCTAAGCACCACCAGTAATTAGTTATACAAATTAATGTAAGGCAATTTATTCATTAGGCAGTCTGTCACAAACTTCAAAGAGACATATAGACAATGACATTATTGCACCCAAGATGCTCTGAATTAATAGCTATAGTGACAGACAGGAACTGTCTGTTTACATGGCTAACCTTTAACAAGATATGAGTACACACATACACCTCTAACAATATAGGTTTGCATTTCAAATTTCTAGCCTATCTACCATGGAATGGCCCTAATTACCATTTGCATACTCTTCTAACATGTCTCTAAAGGTTGGCTTTGGGTCATTTCGCCTGCAAACTGCTTAACCCTTTCTGGCCATGTGTCACACTTTGTATAAGATTTGTTTCAATTATATAACAGTGGTAGCAACAATGATTTGTGTGGTCATATTTTAATTAGATAATGTTACACAAGGTACTCCACTTCTTGAGGTATATTTTGCTCAGCTGAAACTAAAAGCAGCCTTGCTGTTGATATTTTGTTAGCCAAAAGGAGGCTGCACATGAAAAATGTAACCAGACTTGGCTTTGGTACAAGTATTGGGTTGTTTCTTTTTTTATCTCAACCAATTTGCCCATCCCTTTATAACTAGGATCACTGATTATAAGAGACAGAATAGTGTGACCAGGAAAGAATTTATTGGTGGCATCTTATGTTAGTAACAAGAATGTTATCCCTTCAACCCCTCTTCAGTTTTCCTTCTTGTGGCAATCTGTGTCAGAAGGAATTTACTTGGAATACTCTGCCTTCTATATCTTCTTTGTAATGCTGGCCATGAAAATCCTAGAGCTGGGTGAAACGTTTTGCAGAGTGACTTAGAACAAAAAAGGTAGGGATGTACAACAGTAAATTTTTTTCAAACCTCAGAAAGAGATCTGATTCCATTTGACTTTAAGTTTGGAGTCTGGGTCAGTTCTTGTTTAGGCCTTATCTATACCACAAAGTTTTGTCAAAACAGGGGGTAGGGGGTGTATACACTACAAAACAGGGGGTAGGGGGTGTATACACTACAAAACTACTTTTGGCGGCAAAACTCTGCTGTTTTGCTGACAAAATAAAACCTTCTCAATGAGAGGCATAAAGCTTTTTGCAGCAAAGTTAAAGTGACAAAGCGTCCGCGTACACTGCTGTTTGTTTTGTCAACATAATTGGCTTCCACCAGCATCCCACAATGCCTGCAGTGACCGCTCTGCTTACTGTTTAGATCTCTGCTTCCCTGCAGGCATGCGCCCCATCTGACAGCTGTGGGTGCTGCTCTGTTCTGGGAACAAAGAGAGCAAATCATTAATGTGGAATACTGCTGTTTTCCCCTGCACTAGGAACACTGGGGATGCCACTCCCGTAAGAGAACACCGAGGGAATCACAGAACCACAGGCAGGCAGAGCGGGCTGCTTGGGGAAGAGACTGCTGTGCTGAGCAGCAGAGCCGGGAGCTGACATGGGGTAGGGGTCCCCTTTCCCCTGCCTCAGGGTAGGTTGGTCAGCCTGTTGTCTGACCCCTCTCCTACCAAACACACCGCTCTCCTCTCCCTCCCTGCACACACTTTAGTTGAAAAGCGGCTGACAATCTACTAAGACGCCCCTGGAACAATGAGATTGAGAAATCTGCATCATGCGACGCTGTACCTGCCCCAGGAGGCATTGCAAACCCTGCCCAAAGCACCCTGCGGCCAGTTGCACAGTGGGATAGCTACCACAGTGCACTGCTCTCTGTGTCGGTGCAAGAGCTGCTAGTGTGGACATGTAACTGCAGTTTTAATTAAAGCGCTCTAATTAAAGTGGCATAACTTTTGCCGACAAAACTTTGTAATGTAGCCAAGGCCTTAGGAAAGACTGTTATCCTTTCTTATCTGCAGTATAAAGTTTGCTGACACTTTCGCACAGATTTTAAAATTTGCTAAATTGTGTGTGTTCACTACCAGGCTAGAAAAAATTCCTTGGAAGCCAGTGAACTGTATAATTTCTGTTGGGATTTATACATTCTAGCAGGAGTAAAATCACAACTCATTACCATTGTTGTTTCAATATCATAACCTTCAGTTCCTCAGATTATTGCAATATGCTACACATGAGGCTACATTTGGAGCTTCACTTGTGGAAAATCTGTGTAGCATATTCTCCATGGTTTCCAGTGCTAAACACCAGTACTGGCTTCCGGTTCAATTCAAGGCATTGATTTTGCTCTATAAAGACTATCATTTGGGAACTGTCTGCATGGGAGGAGATGGTACCACTTGCCCGCTGTAACATCTAGATAAGAGGAGAAAATCTGAAGTACTCCTGCTAACAATCTGGTATTGGGGCTTAAACTGGGGTGAGTCGAGGTTACTCTGGAGAATTCTGTGTGGCATTGTTACAAGAGAGTTGTCAGTTGGATGAAGATTGATTCTCTAAGCATGTACATTAAAAAGCCACCCTACTTGGTCATTTCTATGCTACCTTTCCAAAAAGTAGCTATTTTCTTTGCATAATCAACCATTCCTCCGTTTTTAACATACAGCTGTGCAAGTTCAGAACGCACTCACTTTGCAGTTCCTTTTCAAAGGGAAGGTCATCCCTTTGGCAATGCAGGTTTGTTACAGAACATTGTCAATAGCATTTTTTTTTTTTTTTAATTTGGAGGAATGTAAATGAGGTTGTTTAGAATGGCTGAAGTCTCAAATTGTCCTGCTGCAGTATGCTTTTTTTTTTTCCCTTAAAGCAAGAGTAATAACTTCACTTCAGTGAGAGAGTCTAATCTAAATGCAGGCAAAGTTATAGCAGAGAGCACCCAAGCTATCCTCATTAAAGTATGGAAAACTTTGCAATGGAGATGGAGTAGAATGTGTATTTCCTTGCCCCTGTTCCCAATGGCTAGCATTACCCTTATGTTCACTGATCTCAAACACCATAGTTTAAGCTAGACAAAGTCAGACTGGAAATAAGGCATAAATTTAACAGTAAGTAATGTCGTGGATTTTACATCACTGAAGTCTTAAATTAAGATTGGATGTTATTCTAAAAACTCTAGGAATTATTTTGGAGTAGTTTTATGGTGTAAGTTATACAGGAAGTCAGACTAGATGATCACAAACTTCATTCTGGCCTCAGAATTTATCAACCACATCCTGTTCTGAATGACTTCTCTGGCAACAGCGTTTGATCTGCATGTTTTATAAATCTGAATAAAATAGGCAGAAAGATTTCATGGCCAACTTACAGGGTGTTCTCCTTTCCCAGAATTACAAACTATGCAACTTATTTCTACAAGAGACTTGTTTATTTTTCTGCTTAAAGTTTATAAAAACTGTTACTCCAAAGCAAAGTTTAAACTTTTTACATATGTACATTTGAGAAATAAATAGCGTTCCAAGTCGTACAAAAACCGTAATATACAAATAGAGCTTCAAGACCACTGTATAAATATATGGGCGACAAATCACAGATAGTTACCAGAGGCTTCAATTATTGAAGACTGTATATAACCAAGACAAACATCACACTATTCTCCAAATGTGTATGGTTATTTTAACTTTGGTTGGAATGAGACACTAAGGGCTAGTCTACACTTACCCGGTAGTTCGACGGCTGCGGATCGAAGTTCCGAGTTCGATTTATCACGTCTGGTCTGGACGCGATAAATCGAACCAGGAAGTGATCCCCGTCGACTGCGGTACTCCAGCTCAGCGAGAGGAGTACCGCGAAGTCGACGGGGAGCCTGCCTGCCGCGTGTGGACAGCGTCTGAACCGCGGTAAGGTCGAAGTAAGGTATGTCGAATTCAGCTACGTTATTCACGTAGCTGAATTTGCGTACCTTACTTCGATTTGGGGGGTAAGTGTAGACCAGCCCTAAGAAAGAAGCCCAACTAACACACTCTTGTTGGCCCTTTAAAGAGACCTGGCTGATGATGATCTTCATAACTTAAAGCATCAGGCTGCATAGCAGCTTTTGGTGTAGAAAGCATTGCACTTTAACACCAAAGCCAAGAGTGATCCCAAATATATTAAAATGCCCCCACCCCTGAAAAGACAGTCAGGTCACCTCTGGCCAAGCAGAGAGTACTTGCAAGAATCTGGCCTAGTCAGAACAGTAGTTTCCTGCAGAGTGGATTAGATTAATTCCATTACAAAACCAAGCTTCTCTGGAATCATGGAATAAAAATAACTTTAAAATACTTTTTTGGGGGGGAAGCATGGTTATATGTTGTAGGTTAAATTAGTACCCAAACCCTGTCAAATGCATGTGTGTGCACATACTC
This sequence comes from Terrapene triunguis, assembly GCF_002925995.2. Lineage (NCBI taxonomy): Eukaryota > Metazoa > Chordata > Testudines > Emydidae > Terrapene > Terrapene triunguis. The sequence continues at coordinate 9,317,202 of NW_020664420.1, read as the reverse complement.
ACACAAAATCTTAAAATGTGCCTTGCTGCTACAGTTGCATTCAAGTTCAGTTTGCAGAGGTGAATGCATCCTCAAAATACATATCATTGAATGTCAAGTTTGCCTGAAGCAGTACAGATATCTTCCAAGTATACAGTAAGTAGATGGCTGTTGCCCTTCTATATTCTTCAGGATAAAATCTGCATGAAGCAAGTACTGGATAGTCCTTGTTGAAATAAAATACTGACATTTAACATTTTGAAGGAAAGTAGCTGCCAATAACTTCAGTACATATTTGGATCTGCTTTCTCTATAGAACAGAGTGGGATGGAGTATTGGACTTTTTTACAAGATTAGCCATGTGTACTACAATATCCAGCAGATCTACAGTAATGGTCTCTGGGAAAAGCAAAGGACAGAATGGAGAGAAGATGGAAGTTAGAGGAGAGACTACCTTGTGCTTAGACTTTTTACCCTTTGCTGGTTTGGTCTACCCATTCTTCCACATCATTTAGTGCAATTTTAGATTCTGTAGTACTCCTAAGCTATACAGACACTGTCATGCATTCTCAGTAGCTTTGTCATCAGCTATTCAATTTCCCCTTGACTTCTATGGCACATAGACTAGAACCAAGGCACAGATTTATCTCAACTTTGTTGACAGTCTATTCCCAATTGTCCCAGTAAACTGGAACTATGCAGAGCATAACACCGATCAGGAAAAGTAGGTTAATGCACATAAACCAGACTCCCCTAAGTAGGGTGAGTTTAGTAATTTTAATAAGTTATTCTAGGACAGCAACTGAATGCATATGGATCACTCCTCACCAGAAATATTGCTTGCATCAGTTCAAGACAGAGTTTTCTGTCCTGAATAGTAAGTGGTACTAAGACAAACTGCATAAATGTCTCTCCACCTATGTAATTTTCTGCAGTAGTCTTCTCATATGTTTTGGATAGTTAGGTCCTTTTGTCCAAGTCTTCAGAAAAACCTTCAGTGCAGATTCAAAGCTGATCTAAGGAAAGAATGGGGAGAAATGGATGAAAGGAAGAAATACCTGGTAAAATGCAAAGGTTGCTTTTTTTATTTTTAAGTTCAAAATTGTAACATATGGGTTAGTAAGAAAGCAAACCATGGACCGGTGAGACAGGCTGAAGACTAGGTGCAGTTTAGTATTTTGTCCTATTTGGAACCTTTTCCTACAATAACTTTCAGAGAGCTGGAACCTTTTATGGGAACTCCAACTTGTACCAAGTGTAACATGCATTTAGACAGACTTGCAGATGGCTGTGACGCAAGGCAAAAAGTGTAATTACTAACAGACAAACTATATGTTTAAGATCTTTGACTCTAGAGCCTGCACATTCAATTGTATTCAAGGATGGATTGATACTTTGACCTACAAATCTAACTCCAACTCACTGAGGGTATATCTACATTGCAATTAAACACCTGTGGCTGGCCCATATCAACTGACTCAGGCTAAGGAGCTGTTTAATTGTGGTGTAGACATTCAGACCAGGCTGAAGTCAGAGCCCTGGGACCTTCCCCCTTGCAGGGTCCCAGAGCCCAGGCTCCAGCCCAAACTTGAATGTCTACCTCACAATTAAACAGCCCCTTAGCCCAAGCCCCACAAACCCAAGTCAGCTGACATGGGCCAGCCACAGGTGTTTAATCGCAATGTAGATATATCCTGAGGGCCTAACTCTGCCCATCCATTAATACTCCATCTGCTTACTTGTCAAGTAAGCTACTACATCACATGAGGAAGGGTGGTAGATTCCAGCCCCAAAGCAGTAATTCCAGGAGTGAACCTACACCATGAGGAAGAGCAGGGTTTGCCAGCTGTCCTTCTGCTATGTAGGCATTACTGGGAAGTGCATTACTGCAGCCTGCCTTTGTACCTTCTGGGATAGCTCTGGGTATTTGTTTCAGCTAGCAACATTCTCCAATTCTTTTCCCATGAGAATTTTATATTGGACTTTGCACAATTTCATTTGTGAAAATCTTAATACACACAGTAGCAACACTAAGAGCAATTCACTATTTCTGTCAAATCTGGCACTAGATACCATCTGAGATTGCTCAAAGACAGAAATCTGCCATCTGAGGTAACTGCAAGCAAACTTTTTACACGGGGCTTTGTTACAGCGTTTGCAAAAGCTTTAATCAAAATGCAAAAATGTTAGTGTTGGACAGACTCTTCTTTTACAGCTTGGACTAAGGCCAAGAGATGCTAGACCAAGTTCACCTCTAGTGTATCTAGAACAAATTTGAACCCTTTTTTTTTTTTTTATAAACATAGGATAGTTGGCGTCATCAAATCCTCACTACTTAACACTCGATGGATTTAAAGTCACACTGCAGTAGCAATCCTAACTGATCACGAGGGTGCACTAGAGTTTAGAGTACCTCCTTTGTAGAAGGGGTTATATAGCCCTAAATGGGCCAGCTGAGTTTTCATTAACACACCTTTAGTAATTAGGAGTCCACTGAGTTTTATTAAGCTTTCTTGCTCAAGACTAAGAACATCTGTTTCAAACTTCTCCCCACTTACTGAAATTTTAGTGTCAATCTGGTTATACTTGTCCTCATTATACATAGCCTAATGCCTTAGACAATAGGATTTCAAAAGGTAAGCATTTAATTAAACCCTACCTTGTTTGGTTTTTTGTTGGCCATCCATCTCTACATTTCACAAACCAAAGATCTTTACCAGGAGATATGTTGGTCAGCTGAGGATCCTCTGCACAGAAAGTTAACCTGAAAGGAAAAGGTCAGAAGCCATGGAGACATTACACATACAAACTGATTCCAAAGTGTATAAATAACTTGCAAGTAGTTTCTAAATGGAACACATAGCCATCATTCTTTTCTAGAGTCAGAGAAGGGGTCAGCTAGAGTTCTAGCACTGTTCACTGCCAGGAAGGCAATTCGTGTCGGATTTGGGCCATTTCTATTTCAAGAATGCTGTTGCACCACTCCCTTCTAGAGTATTAGTTTTAACAGTGATCAGTCTGCTATTGAATGGCATTCAAAATAATTAGTTTCCTTCTCTAGTTTAGTGCTTTACAGGTAATGTAAGGGGCAGTAAGAAGCCAAGTCCTTGACACGGCATGTACATTCTTCTGAATTCATTAGCTTCACAGAAAGCCTGTTCTCTAACAGGCAGCATCAGGAAGTCCACCACTGTAAGCCATGCTACAGGGTGCCATCTAACAGAGGCATTGGTTGAACCATCAAAGTTCCCTCACTAAGCAGCAATTAGTTACTTTTCTTGCGGTCTTTGACACATCTGAACACTCTTGATTCAGAAGTCTCAAGCTCACACCAAGTCATGAGTGTTCCCTAAAGAACTACTGCTCTACTCACTTCTGTTGAGTTTCCCCAGACTTCACACGTATACGTCTGATCTGCAGCTCCTTGGAAGATTTATCAGGTCGGAACCAGTAACTTTTGAGCTCTCTCCACAGATTGTACCAAGACTGAGATGATCCTTCCCAGGTGAGCTTGATCCTTAAGAGGTCACCAATGTCTTCTTCAGTATAGACCAGGAAGGGGCTAGTAGAATTCAGGCCAATTTGCTCAAGTCTGAAAAATAGGCAGAGACTCAGTATTCTTCCTCATTAATGAAGCAACTTATTGTACTTCTCAGACACTTGTGTTGGGAAAAGAAGAGTTTGAGAGAGTATCAAGCATTCTACACAGGAAGTTGAAGATCATGGTTCTAGTTTGTTACTGGTTTGATTAAAGAAAGTGACTCTGGCTATCTGGTTTAGTGTTATCCTTGTGGGGTGTCTCATATTTGGCTCCTCCATTTTTCCATCCCGCCTAAGGCAACATGCAGTTACAATTTACTTACTCCTCCATAAGGATGATGTGAAGGAACTATACACCCCTTTTGTAATCCTCCTGGATGAGGAATGCTTTTTGCCAAGAACAAACTACAGGGGGATGCTTTTAAACCACATAAAAATCCTTCATCATGCAAGGCAGAGGGAAGGTCTTTGGTAAGATTGGTGGGGAAAAGAAAAGAAAAGTGGAAACAAGGCACATTACCCCTTACAGCCCAGGGTGTATCTACTGTCTCCTACATGGCAGTTCATCTCCCCAAGAATAACATCTGGCACTAATTAGGTTGCTGCTTTACCATCATTCAGCAGATCTTTGGATATTAGAGTCAACTGCAACAATAGCAATAATTCTCTCTTAATTCTACTTTTATTGTTAACTGTTGCTTCTAGTCCCATGAGTCCTTCCCACTGTCCTCATCAAAACAGGGAGATGAGTCAATTGTACTCCACTTACATTTCCAGAGAGAGGGGTTGAGACTCGCCATTGGTACCATGAAGGGTAACTGAGAAGGTGGGTTCTGTTTCTCCTAAGCTTTTGTAGCTGAAGATGTGCATTTTCATCTGATAATGGTAAACTGAAGAGAGACAAGCACAGAGCCCAGTTTGTGAATAGAGGGCATTGTTTATTCCATGACAAGTCATGGTTTGCAAGATGGTGCCTGTTGGCAGAAACAAGATCACCCATACAAGTAGCCTTGATGGGTGCCTATGAGCCTTAGCTCAGATTAGAAAGCCGATAATTACTCAGCCACAGATGGAACTCTAGGACCATTCTACTCTTCGAGTACTCCCTGAGCCTTGTGTTGCAGCAGAATCATAGCAATCTTCTACCGTCCCCACACAGAGGAACACTGTTGAAAGAGTCCTCTTATAGAAGTAGTCAGGGAAACATTTGTTTTAGTGGGGAGGTGGAGCTTGAACGTTCTTCCTTAATACTAAATGTTGCTGTCTTGCTACCCTGAAGCAGATTTTATGCATATGTGTATTAGTGAAGGTTGCTTTTATCGTCACTATCTGTTACACATCTGTTCTATTTTAGTTTCTGTTAAGCCCTCCAAATTCTAAATCTGAATTCAAGCATTCTGAAACAGAGGGAGATAACCCACTCATCTCTGACAAAATTATTATGTCCTCTCTAAAGTTATGAACCCAGTAGCTTAAAAAAACGCTACCTCTGTAAGGCATATCCGCTCTGGTTTTTAAGTACATCTTGCTGTTCCTTTTGTTCCTCATTTTCTTGGCATTGTAGCCAATGCTGTTGCAGCGGTTCTTTCGGCAGCTCAGGCAGATTCCCTTCTTGAAACGACTGGAGTCAGTGCACTGAAAGGCGAAGCTCTGCTTATCTTGGTTCACAAGGGAGTCCACGAAGAGGTGTACAGCTCGCTCATGTTCACATCTAACAACGTCCCCAATATCTAGCTCAATAGAGAAAGTTGTGGGGGGGAGATAGACTTCAGCAATTTAGCATTCACCACCCCAACACCTACCATCTGCTGCACAAGTTAGTGAGTTAGATTAATTGTAGTTCAACACAAAAGTTAAGTCTGACCAAAACCACCTTTTCAATTAAAAACAACGAGATGTTAATACACTACATTTAAAGCTGACAGACTTTTTTGTTCAAACACATTTAGCTGCAGAGATGGAAGGCAAGACTTCAAAGCCAGTATAATGTGGCCTGGAGTAAAAATTCATCTTTCAGCTCATGATGATTAACACCAGACTTACCAGATTTACTGATTTCAAGAGGAGAGGGCAGTCTAAAGACAGCTTAGATGGAAAACTACCTCTTGTTAGGTTGTAACTATTATTTCAATACACCTGCCTATGTAAGGTGGGTGTCTCTTCTCTTCTTCCCCCCCCCCCGTCAATTATTAAATAGGAAAAAATAAGAACTTACTCCCATATGCGATTGCTCCCAAAACATCACTTAATCCACAACCAGGCTGGAAATCTCCCCCGTTGGGATAGACGTCAATGTGACCCACAGGCATCTGGATCCCAATGCTGACACCCAGTGTTTCCTTCGTAAATGTATGAAGAACGTCCACAAAGTCTGCATCATCAGGGGAGAGACGTCTGTGAGGGTCAGCTCCTTCAAACATAGGGCCAGCTGGATCCAAGCCTGTTAAGCAGAGCGTACAATAAAGCAGCAGCAAAAAATCTGCTAGGTACTTTCCTAGCAGAGGGTGACACAACCAGACCCTACCCCACAGAGTACAATCTAGAAAACCAAGTATAAAGTTTTTTCATTCAATCAATGTCACATGGAGTGAGAGTGTGCATTAGTATCTGGAATCTTCAAGCTATTAAGGGACATTTCTTCAAAACTGCTGCTGTTAGAAGCTGTGATACAAAGAACAGAAGTCCAAAATAAAAAAAAAATAAAAAATTGTGAAATCTCCATGGTGCTGGACACTCCAGCCACTAGGCACTTGTGAGTCTGTATTAGAGGGGTCCAATGGTGTGGCACACCAGAGCAGGTAGCACCACAAGGTGTCTGATCACCAGGAGAGAAAGCTGGTCATTTATCTTTAGCCATTATTCATGTCATGAAAGGAGGACGTTTGTGTTGATACAGTTCTGAAATGCGTCACTCTTACTGCTTAAGTATTCAGGGCTAAATCTGAACTTCAATAGGAGCTGTGAGTGAGCAGTGGATTGAACAAGTGAAGGCCTTTACCCTGTAGGACACTTTATTATCCCTTCACATGGTGTAGAATGAATATAAAACTAGAGGATTAAAGTTTAGCTTAAATTTGGTTAAAGAAATGTGTTGTAAAGAAAGGCCCTAACTAGCAACTAAGAGAGGCCTTGAAAGTAATGAGTTATAAGTAGGGAGGGTGGCAGGTGCGGGAAGTTTCTAAAAAGAAGGTCTCTGACTGATAGCGGTGACTGCAGATGGTTTTAAATAAGACAGATTCTCTGTCTTAAAATGAGCCAACATGGATCTTCCCACCCCATATACCAGTGTAATCTCAAAAATTAGGGCCTATGTGAACCCAGGTGCAACAGAAAAAAAATGTTTGTCAGAAAGGAGGAGGAGAGGAATAGCCTTGGAGAAAGGTGGTTGTAAATCTTATCTGGACTGAGACTGGAAGTGAGGGTAAACGGTCTCAAATTTGTTTTTAGCTGACGTCAGTAATTGGCAATGACATCTCTTGTTAAAGGCTATAAAAAAGTAAACTCTTAAAGGGTTCATTGCGAATACCTGCCTGACCACATTGGAGCCAACTAATATGGATTTAAGCATTCCTGGGTTTAGCCTGTTGTAGTATCTTGATCAAATGCTTATCAACATTTTGTTACTGTTTGGATGTAATATCTTATTTAGGCATATTTACAGCAATTGTATAAATACCATTTGGCCTTTGGATTTAATAAAGGAATTTATGGTTAAATTAGCATTGTAGTAATACCCTGCATAAATAGTAACTCCAACACAAGGTAACTTCTAGGGGTAGGTGTGTTAGTTGAGATTTTCATGTAGGGGCATAAGACATGTGACTTGGAGACAGGTTCATTAGTATGGGAGGGGCACAGTAGACAGTCTATATGAAGCATGAATTTCTATAGGGGAGAGGAACCACTGCAGACTCCAGAAGGTAAATTGGCCGAGGAGAGACTGGTGAGGAAGAAGAGAGAGAGGTAGTGAAGAAAATCTGAACGATTGACCTTTCCCAGTGTTCAAGGGATCCAAATTCGTATTAGTAATTCCATATTGATACCTCGGACAATAGGAAGTTTCTTTAAGGTAATAAGGTCTAGACAAGAGTAGCTGGCTAAGACTAAGAACTAAAGATGGGTCAAAACCAGAATGTTTTGTCTGAACCATCCTGCACTTTGGCAATTTTTAACGTGAGGGACCTGGTTATAAATAGGGCCCTACCAAATTCACAGTCCATTTTAGTCAATTTCATGGTCAGAGGATTTAAAAAGTCGTTAATGTCATGAGTGCAGCTATTTAAATCTGAAATGTCAGTGTTGTAATTGTAAGGGTCCTGACCCAAAAAGGATTTGGGGGGGGGGGGGTTCGCACGGTTATTGTAGGGCGGGGGGTTGCAATACTGCTACCCTTACTTCTGTGCAGCTGCTGGCGGCTGCATTGCTTTCAGAGCTGGCCAGCTGGAGAGTGGTGGCTGCTGGCTAGGAGCCCAGCTGTGAAGGCAGAGCTGCCACCAGCAGAAGCAAGGATGGCACGGTATGGTATAGCCACCCTTACTTCTGCGCTGCTGCCTGCAGAGCTGGGCCCTCGTTAGCAGCCGCCACTCTCTGGCCGCCCAGCTCCGAAGGCAGCAGCGCAGAAGTAAGGGGGGCATGGTGCTGCCTTCAGACCTGGGTGCCCGGCCAACAGCCGCCGCTCTCTGGCCACCCAGCTTTGAAGGCAGCGCAGAAGTAAGGGTACTCTGTTTTGGGTCAGGACCCCCCAACTTGAGAAACACCAGTCTTCCCCTTTGAAATCTTCATAGTATAGGGTAAATGCACACAAAAGACCAGATTTCACAGTCCGAGACACATTTTTCATAGCCATGAATTTGGTAGGGCCCTAGTTATAAGCCACTACTACCCACTCCCCTATTTTGCCTTATCTAATAAAAATTAGCCTAGTTGTCTCTTAATTGAGGACTATTGACAATTGGAGTTCACCAGGTGGAAATGTAAATTTCCACTGTTTATTAACTTTAAGTACTAGTTTATTCAAATGGTGGTATTACCTGCTTTCCCCTGTCATTTATATTAGCTTTGTTGCAAGTGTTTATGGGGAGATGCATATCTTATCCCTACTGTAGCAGGTAATTAAGCTATACACTTTATTGCGGGGAACGTCCTGTTCTCAATGTGGCCCTCCCCACCATGTTTCCAAATAATCTGTACAAGATCCAAATCATTCCACATGGAAAGATGAAAGTTTCTCTTTAGAGTACTGGCTTTCTGAACCAATGGCACTTTACTAGGAAGCGAGTCATGGAGGGACACAGTAGCTCTTCACAAAGGAAGGGCAGAGTTTAAAATCTGATGTTGGCCAAAAGGGAAGCAAATGGCTCTCTCGCTTAGGCTAGCTTGTAAGCCATGTCTACTCCGAGATTTAGAATTTTGATAGCAGAGATGTGTCTGAGGGCATTTGAGTGAATCAGAGTTTAGCTTGCACACCTAGGTGGGACCTGATGCCAGTCTGTGCCAGCAGTCTCACGTTCATGAGAAAGTGTCAGGATTAAAAAAAAAAAAATCCACCAAGGGTTTGGGGGTTTTTTGGCAATAAGTGGGAGATAGAATTGGAGCAATCGTCTTTGTTTAATATCCTTAAGATGCAAGAAAAACCATCAGTGAGGAGTGTCTGACTGGAGAATTACAAAAGAAAAGTTGGATACTTTAATTATTACTAACCCCAGAGTAAGACATCTCAACAAAGCAGTTAGGATTTTGAGGTTCTGACAATCCTATTAACATTGCAGGAGATGACAAAAGTATTGCATTGTAGTAGTTTTAGGACAGCCTTACCTGTAATTCTGCCTATTGTTCCGTGTGCATAGTTACCAGCATATCCAGCAGCATGGGCACCAAGACTGTACCCAATTAAGTGGACGTTCTCAAGCAGGAGGTTCTGCTTTTCCTGCAAGTGTAGAGATAATTAAGTTTGTTCATATTTTCAAGAGAGTTGATAACTCCTATCTAGCAGAGGGACTCAAACTGGAAAGTTCAGATCTACACATCCCCAGTGTAAAAGTGGTTTTGGATCATACCTCCAACTGTTATGTTTTCTCAAGACACTGGCAAGATGATTCAGTAGTTTGGAGACTAGTCAGTCCCTTCTTGTTTCTAGCCTTCAGCCACAGTAAAAGTTTTTTCAAAGCATACCATCTGGAGTGATGAGTCTGGGCTTCAGTGCATTCAGAGTTTTGCTTTGTAGCCCTACAGGTTTAGTAACTTAGTAGCAGCATTAGCAGGTTAGCTTTTGTTTTTTCCAGAAATTGTACTGATTTTTGGATGCCTAACTTGACATCTTGAGCCTGATTTTTCAGAGGTCTGAGTACCCAAATTCCAACTGAAGTCAATTAGTTCCGTAGGTGCTCAGCACCAAGGGCACTGGAACATTTGTAGAAGTGGGGAGGGCCCACCGGCACTGGAACGAGGGGGACCAGAGGGCCATGCCCTTCACTTTTTAATATGGGCATAGTTTGGGGGGGCCAGGAGGCAGCATTGCACCCCCCCAAACTGCAAGCCTCGGGCAGGCGTGGAGAGGCACCGGCAGGGGCTGCGCTTTGTGGTGGGGATCAGCTCAGTTTGGAGGGCGATACTGCCCCCTGCCCCCCAAACTACACCCATGTTAAAAAATGCCCCCCTCCCCCAGTTCCAGCACTGTTGCTCAGCACCTCTGAACACATGCCCAATCTGGACATCCGCAAATGGAGGCACTCAAGTCACTGGTCACCGCTTGAACACTTGGGCCTTAGTTTTCATCAAGTGAAGAGTCTAAACTTTAAATTCAGTAAGCACTGTATATCTGCTCGTCTGTAGCATTAGATAAGGTCATCCCATTGACCGGAACTCCAATCCTAATGCAAGCAGATGTATCTTCACTAAAGCAGGAACAGAATCACTTAAGAGTTGCTCATGCTTACACAAGGTTTGAATTTGGCACATCTTTGTGCTTGACCGTGCCGCTGAACTGAGGACAAGAATTACACCACCATCTTTCACATTCCGGAAGTGCTAGAACTGGCATACGTTTTGTTCCCGTGTGCAAACTGAACGATACGGTACACTACAACACAGGGGCCATTATTACAAGTTTTACCTGTAACCAGTTGAGCACCCTTGCAACGGCCTTTCCAACCACCTTTGTGTTGTTCACAGCATCAGTATAGAGCTGATGGGCAAGTCCAAGCCAGTCCACCACCACCACATTAGCATCCTTCTCTCTCGCCTGAAGAGCGGCCACCAGGCTTTCCAGCCAGGTTTCAAACATGCCACTCATCTACAAGAGAGAAAATATTAGTTCTTCCTGGTCATAGAAAGCTGGACACACACATGCCATTAGGTTAGCCTTATACGCTTTAAAATTTACATGGTCAACTTTTTACAGTTCCAGCTTTCATTAGGCACCAGTGCTTGTATCCCGCACTTTGCTACTACCTCTATAAAAGGAAGTCTGCTTTTGAACAGTGTCTCCACGCTTTCATTTAGAAAGTTTGATTTCTTTGGTCAGCTTCATGTGGCACAAATGTAAAATGAGAATAAAAGACACGGGCAGGTCAGTATGATTTTGCAGAGTTCTTATGAGTGCTAGCAACATTGCATCACTACCTCAAATTATGCCTTCAAGCATAAGGAGTAGGAGGTTGCACAGTACAGAACACGAAAAGTACAGTATCCTGTATATTCTACACCAGAGACGACTTGTGCCTCCGCATACTGGTGGGGGAGGGGCACAATCTAAAGAGGAGGACACATGACCGCCCCACATCTCCTCTGCCCAATGACACCTCCTTCCCCCCAGCCTGGGTCATGGAGCTCTCCCCGCCCCATGTTATCTGTGGGGGGGTGGAAGGGCCTCTGTCCTTCTCTCCCTGCGCCTCCTCACCCCACCCCCCCACACGTTTGGCTGCTCTCCCTGGCACAGAGCCTGGCTGGGAAGCAGCGATGGCTCACTCCCTGCCCGGGCTTGGCTGCCGGGGACAAGGGACAAGCAAGCCAGAGCCCCTTTCCGCCCTGGCATGTTTCCGGCTCGCTCAGCTCTTGTCCCCGGCAGCCGAGCCTGGGCAAGAAGTGAGCCGCCTCTGCCTCCAAGCCAGGCTCTCTCATGCAGAAGCAGCTCCCTTCCGCTTGCCACCTGGCTGCCGGGGAGAGCGTCTGAACATGTTGCGGGGAGCCCCTCTCCCTCCCCATCCTCAGAAGGCCAATCTGGGGGGGCACTTGCAGTGGCAGATTACCGCACAGGCCCAGGGTGCCCTGGACAATTTGGAGGCCACGCAGGAGCGCTGGCACTTTCTTCCCCCCTCAGCTCCTCTGCTTCCCCCTCCTCCCCCCCCCCCCCCGAGGCCCCACCCCCAGACCAGGCCAGGCCAGAAGAGGAGCCTGTGGTAGAGAGTATATTCCTCCCCCCCTCTGCTACTCCCCCAGCTTGGAGCTGCCTGAGCCCCTCCCGCCATGCAGAGATATCCCGAGCCGCTGATCCAAGGCCGCCTTTCCCCCGCCAAGGGCTGGTCTGATCCTGCCGGTCACCCCCGTTCTCGTAGCCCCTTTTTGGGAAAAACTGGGCATTTGTCCCCTTTGGTCTTGCCAACTGGTGATCAGTTGGCAAGAGCAAAGGGGGGGGGGGGGAGACAAATGCCCAATTTTGCCAAAAAAGTTGGGACACCCAGGGCCAAAACAGGACATATGGTCACCCTGGGCCAGGGGTCCCCAAACTTTTCTGGTCGTCCCCCTCCTCCCCATCCATGGTCCATGCCCCTCCCCCCCCTCCCCCAAGCTGAGGCCAGGAGCTGCGGTCAGGAGCTGGGAGTGAGGCCGCGGTCGGCAGCATGGCCAGAGGTCTGGCTGGGGCGCAGCCAGGAGCGGAGCCGCAGCTGGGAGCAGAGCCATAGCTGGGGTTGGGGTGGGGCCAGAGCGGAGCTGGGGGCAGAGCAGGGCTGGGTGGCGCTCCCACCCCTCCCCTTTGGGGGCTGAGCCAAGCCCCACTGTGCCTCCCCCAGCCTCACTGTATCCCCCAATGTTCCTCTGTGACCCTCTAAGGGGACACACCCCACAGTTTGGGGGCCACCACCCTAGGCTGTGATAAGAGCTGCCCAGGGAGCCTGGGCTGCTGTGGGGAACCCAGAGCCCTCCATCTTCCCTGGGCCTGGGGCTGAGGTGCCTGGGAGCCCCCGGCCTGTGTCCCTGCCACCCAGGGCGTCCCACTCAGGGAAGGTGAAAGGTCAAGGGCTCCCCATAATAGCCTGGGCTCCCTAGGCAGCTGTTACCACGGCCCCAGCTTCCAGCCAGGCCGGGGGCGGGGCCTTGGGGGAAGGGAGTGAGCGGGGGACGGGGCCCCGTGGCAGGAAGGGGGAGGAGATGTGGAGGGGCCCAAATGTTCTTTGTGCTCAGGACCCCAATAAATCTTAATCTGCCTCTGGGCACTTGACCCCCCCACACACCCCTTCTAGGGGTCACCTCTGTTCTAGACACAGACACATGCATGGAAACTCAAGCATACCAAATAATATTGTTAGAGCCATTTGTGCTGCCCAATTAAAGAGCACAAAGAAAACTAAGTAGTGCCTAGAGCTACACAGAATTCCCCATACTCACTGTCCATCCATGAATAATAAAGAAGGTTTTAGCTGTCAAATTGAATTTGCAGTCCTCTAAACATTTGTCTTGGCCTATGGAGAGAAAGCAGCCTTCACCCCCTGGAACTGTGGAGGAGCGAAGATTAAACTTCACTTGTAGTTTTTGAGCCTGTGCAAGTTCTTTTTCTTTCTTCAGCAGCTCAGCAATAGTGTCATCTGGAGACAGATCAGCAGGGTGCATGGTTACTACTTTTATGGTCTGATTCAACAAAGTAAGTGCAAAGTAGGGTTTTATTTTTTAAACACAGAGAAGTAGGAGTATTTTAAGAGTTTGTTTGCTGCCCTTTTGGTATCAAATGAAGGCTGGGAGATGGGAAATCAGATTCTCCACTTCTTCAATTTGAAGAAGGGGAGGTGATTTTCTGGCTTACACAAGATACCTCTAAAAGATACCAGCCGGCATGTAGTTTCAGAGACAGCTGCATAGGGAGGATACCTCAACTTCCTTAAATGCCCTTGTCTACATCCTCTGCAAGTGATTCGAAGTCAGACACTACATCCCCCTACTTATCCTGCATCCAGTAGAGCAGCATTTTCCAGCTCAGCAGCTGGCTTTTGTTCTGTCAAAGCAAGAAGCTTCATGCCGTGTTCTTCTAAAGTTTTGGAAAACAGGTTTCTCGGTAATATCCAAACTTTTCTGAGGCCTGGGGCTTCTTTAATGGAAGATTGGGACTTCAGCCACTTTGCCATACTGTGTAGGAGATCCTGGGTGAAGTTCAATTACAGCAAACTATCCTGATTACAGATTGGTGAGCTGCCCAGTCACTTCAGTCTGCTAGCCACAGTAGTTTGGTTTGGAATTCACAGACATTACAGGAGGGGAGGGGTGGGAAGGGGGGTGTCCAGAAGGATGCCATGGGGGGATACTGTGCTGTCCATTTAATTAGTGTAAGTCAGTTATGCAGAGTAGATAATGTTGATTGGCTTTCAAGAGCATAGCCAAAATTTATTGACCTTCCAAAATCTAATTATCCATGGAAAATGCTGCAGCCCTTATTAGCACAAAATCCCCATTGACTTTGATGGCAGTTCGGAGAAAGGGTTAGTTACAGAATTTGCCTTTCACCTTCCCATCTGAACTTGAAGTGGAGGCAGGGGGTGATTAACAGCTGGGTTTTTGTGGAGCAACAAGTGCTATATTTGACACTGAATCAGTTTAATTTCATTTCAAAATTGGTGTCTAGTCTTACTGTAAGTGCAACTTTTATAAACTGAAAGGAAATCCAGCCCTCGTGCCACTCCTGTGACTTCAGTGGAAGTACACCTGCTTTAGACCTCTGTGCCTTTACTAGCATCTTACAGCTAACACGTAGGATCAAGCACACGTTAACATGAGATTACGTGTGTCTTGATCACCTCAACATGCCATTTTCCTTGTCTCTGTCATGTTACAGAATGCACCAGGACTCCGCAGCTCATGAGAACACGTGAGCAGAACTAGCTATGAAAACGTGTGTATGTGAGAATGTCTAACAGGTTTCCTGCATCCAGGCTTCCAAAGAAAGAAGTGACAGTTAGTTAGGGATGCTAGAGACTATTGCTTATGCCTTAAAGCTTGTAGAGTGAGTAAAATATTTCTAACGTTCAGGGGGAACTTTCATACATTCCTAGAGCACTAGCTCGTCTACCCATTCAGCTGAAAAAGACTACTTCTATTTCCTACCCCATGCCTACACTGTATGATGCGTGTACCAGCTTTCTACACACTAGTCTTGTCAAATACTTCAAAAGAAATCACACAGCAAGTTTTCTCTTAAGATGTTTGCTATTACAGTAATAGAGCAACCTCTCACAGCAGTTATCCCCTTAAATCTGAAACTTTAGTGCCTCGTATGTATCTATTAATCAAGACTGTTGTTGGTAGGAGAAATCCACCTGAACGAAACCATTATGTTAAACCAAATTTATATGAACTTTATTTTTACAATACCAGCATATTTAATAACCCCTACAAAAAAGTATGAAAGGAGGTACTGTAACAACCAAAGGAGCATAGACAAGAATAAGTTAAAATCAACATGGAGTTATAAGTGGGGCACATAAATGACTGGAATCTGACTGTAGTTTGATGCCTAATCCATGCGTTAAGTCAATGAAACAA
This sequence comes from Terrapene triunguis, assembly GCF_002925995.2. Lineage (NCBI taxonomy): Eukaryota > Metazoa > Chordata > Testudines > Emydidae > Terrapene > Terrapene triunguis. The sequence goes on along the minus strand of NW_020664420.1, from coordinate 9,301,938 downwards.
CTGTTGCACCGATCCTTACAGTAAATTCTGGTGTAAATTACCTTTCAGCAGTTCTTCCTTTGCACCCGGTGCGGAGTCCCTCGCTGCAATGCAATATACGAGTCCAATGCACAGCAGGAAAGCAGAGCTTCTCATTGCTTAAACAAGTCAGGATCTCTTCTTTTTGTGTGTGGGGGGGTCTTTTCTCTCTTACTGCTGCTGGCCCTATTCCAATCAGAGCTGGGGGGACAGAGGCACAGCGCTTCTTAGCGTCCCTCCCCTAGAAGAAGGAAAGAGAACGTAGCAAGTTTAAAAAAAAGAGAGAGAGAGGAGAGGAGAGAAAGAAAAGGGGAAAGCGAGAAGAGCAACTGCAAGGCGCCTAGTGCTGCCGGTGAAGCGTTGCTCCTGCCAAGAGGCGGGCTGGGGGGTAGTTGTTAAAGTCGGGGATTGGGAGTCACCTGACCCATGGCCAGATGGGCTTGACTAATTTATTCATGGCTGCGGGATCCGATTGGTCACACCCTCCACAGACGCGGGGCGGCAGCGCTCCAAATCTTCTGAATGAAGCCGGGCCCCCCCCCCCGGCGAGCGGCGGAACGAGTCAGGAGAGCGACTGGGGAGCCGCATGGCATTGGCGGCGGCGGCTGCCAGACGTGCAGCCACGCGGGGCCCGAGCTGCCCCGTGGTGTCCTGGGCCCGGGGGTGGCAGCGGGATCTTTCCTTTTCTCATAGGCGGGGGCGCATCACAGTTGTCCCCCCCTTGTCCTGTGTAACAGGACACCTCCAGGGACTGCTCCTCCGCGTGTGGGAGGCGCTCGCTTTCCCCGCGGGGCTGAGTGAGTCCTTCTCCTTTCCGCAGCTGCTCTGGGAAAGGAGGCTGGCGTGGGGAGAAGGAGACTCTGCTTAGACTTCTACTTAGGGAGACTTGGGCGCTGCAGCCCAATGAGTGGCTTTGCGGGGGGGTCCCAGAGTTGCTTGAGCCAGCCCTGGTGCTTTACTGCTTCCTCCCTGCCACAGTGCTGCTTTCTGACTCCCAGCAACACCCTTACCTCCCCCCCTCCCTATGCCACTGCCTTCTCCACCTGACTCCTTGCCTGCTTCTCTCCTCCCTCTCCCCCCCCCCAAGCTACTTCCTGATCCATTGCCCCCATGGGGGAGGGATAGCTCAGTGGTTTGAGCATTGGCCTGCTAAACCCAGGGTTGTGAGCTCAATCCTTGAGAGGGCCATCTGGGGCAAAAATCTGTCTGGGGATTGGTCCTGCTTTGAGCAGGGGGTTGGACTAGATGACCTCCCGAGGTCTCTTCCAACCCTGGTAGTCTATGTCTGTCTACATATTCCAAGTGCACCTGTCACCATGGGATCAGTTGTGGGTCCGCTTCTGCTCAATATCTTCATCAATGATTTAATGGCATAGAGAGGACACTTATAAAGTTGGCGGATTATGCCAAGCTGGGAGGGGTTGCAAGTGCTTTGAAGGACAAGATTATCATTCAAAATGATCTGGACAAACTGGAGACATGGTCTAAAGAAAATGGGATGAAATTCAATAAGGACACATGCAAAGTACTCCACTTAGGAACAGTCAGTTGCACACACACAAAATGGGAAATGACTGCCTAGGAAGTAGTGCTGCGGAAAGGGAGCTGGGGGTCATAGTGGATCACAAGCTAAATATGAGACAACACAACAGTGTAACACTGTTTCAAAAAAAGCAAACGTCATTCTGGGATGTATTAGCAGGAGTGTTGTAAGCAAGGCATGAGAAGTAATTAATCTGTTCTACTCTCTCTACTTAGGCCTCAACTGTAGCATTGTGTCCAGTGCTGGGTGCCACATTTCAGGAAAGATGTGGACAAATTGGTAAAAGTCCAGAGAAGAGCAACAAAAATGATTAAAGGTCTAGAAAACATGACCTGTGAGGGAAGATTGAAAAAAAAATTGGGTTTGTTTAGTCTGGAGAGGAGAAGACTGAGAGGGGACATAACAGTTTTCAAGTACATAAAAGGGTTGTTACAAGGAGGAGAGAGAAAAATTATTCTCCTTAACATCTGAGGATAGGACAAGAAGCAATGGGCTTAAATTGCAGCAAGGGAGGTTTAGCTGGTCCAAGACTGGAATTGCTCCAGAAGGAGGGGAATAACTATATGTATGCAGGGTCTGAATGAACTCTCCCCTGACAGCTAATGAGGAGCCAGGGACGGGAAAATACCTCAGGACCAGACTGTATTTACATGAACACACCCACTCTGCCTAGGTATGAGCAGACAGGAGCTGTGTTGTTGGGTTACCCTGCCAGTGGGTCGGAGCGACCAGTGGGGTGGCGACACCAGAGCAAGCGCTCAGATGGAAGAGCGAGCAAGGTGCCTTCTCACTTCCAACCCCCACAGGGTGGGAGTTGAACTCAAGCAGATACAGCTCTGAACTCTGAGTCTTCGCTGACCAAGGGCAACCACTGTGAGTGGGATGTGGTGGAGGGAGAATGCGGGGGCACGTTAAAGGCCCTTTTGGTTGTTGGACTCAAGAACCTGAGGCAAAAGACGCTGCCCAACGTACTCTGGGGTGGGCGTTTTGCTCACAGTTTCGTGATTATGAATCCCGCTTGTGGTATTTTCCCTAATTAATGCTGGGTGACTTCCCTCCTTTCATTAAAAGTTTATTTTCTACACTCAGACTCTGTGCTTGCAAGAGGGGAAGTATTGCCTCTCAGAGGCACCCAGGGGTGGTGAATAATTTTCCCAGGTTACTGAGTGGGGGCTTGAGCCGGTTCTGTGTTGTATTGGTGAAAAGGAACCCCAAGATATTGAACCTGGCTGAAGGGCTACACATAGATCCCACCACCATTCACTGCAGTTAGCTTTCCCACAGCAAAGACTATATGAGAATGGAGGGAAAGGAGGAGGAATAATTGCGGCAGAGTAATTCCTGGCTGCCTCAGTGGAATATGGAATGTGGGCCTTGTGCTGGAGGGGCTAATTCTGAAGTTAGGGGCTTGGACACAGTATTAATGCATGGACCAAAAATACTATCTGCAGTGACCCCTCCCCTCAGTAACCTGAATGGGCTGGAGAAATGTCTACTCTCCTCATCTCAGCCCTGTCCTGAGAGGCGGGGGTTGACCTGTCATCCATCTGTAAACCCAGAGTAGAGCTCCCCGCTGAAAAGACAGGAAGAGAGTTAAGTTTTGAGGTGGGGGGAGTGTATTCTACTCGGAAAACCAACACTGTTTATTTCCATGCCACCTTTCACACGGAATTGCCTCCCCCAGGCACTTTCCAAATCGTTACCCTCTCGACATTTACATGCACTTTCCAAACCGTTCCCTCTCGCCATTTAAAGCCCTTCCAGGAGATCTATTTTCTACTCCATGCTCTGCCACTGACTCGCTGTGTGTCCTGAGGCAAGGCCAGTTTGTCAAAAGTGGCCTCACATTTAGTGTGTCTCCATTTTTGGGTGCCCACCAATGACACACATGATCTGATTTACACAGGTGCTGTACTCCGGTTGAAGTCACTCAGAGCTATAGGGGCTCAGCAATGCCCAGAATCAGGCCTTTAAGGTGTCTCAAGTAAGGCATCTGAAATCAGAAGCCACTTTTCAAAAATTTGGCCTTGCCACCTCTGTGCCTCAGTTTCCCCCTCTGTAAAATGGGGGTGACACTTGTCTTCCCTTTGTTAAACACTGTGAGGTCTATGAATAAACCATGCCACATAAGTGCTAAGTGAAAAGCGAGGGTCCTGTGAAATCACATCAAAAAGATCAAAGAACTTCAGAGGGTCCGAGTAATATATCTAGATTGAAATTTTTAATGGGAAATAAACAGCAACAATCTGTGTGAATGGGGCTGAAAGTGAACTCACAAGCTACTTCAAACTCCCACCAAGGAACTTCATTCATTAACACTAGATAAACTGTTCAATATCTCAGGCCTATTATTTGTGTGACCACACCACATAGGAACCCTAGTCATGGACCAGGTCCCCATTGTGCTAGGTGCTGTACAAACACAGAACAAAACAGTCCCTTACCCAGCACTAGTGCATTTAGTTAGCCAGATAATGCATGTACATTTCCAAATCGATCTGCACATTATTCTCTCTTATAACTATAAACCTGTCTCATTAACCTTACAGATGGGGCAAAAGTGGAACGCTGGGTCTGAATGGCCCCTCCTGAACTTTGGATCCAGGTCAGTATAAGAACTTCTTAGCTTGGGCCTAACTATATAATAGACAACCAGGAAAGCAGGGAAGAAGTGTGGATTGGGTTCTGTACTGGGACTAACTCTCTGCAGGCCAAGCCATCTTTAGGTGTTTTACTTTAGTCACAAACAAACAAGTCATTCTCTTGCGAGTATGATGGCTTTGGGCTACTTGGGGTTAGCAGGGTATTTATTATTGAAATTAATGGCACAACAGTAGGAGTGGGAGGTATTCCAATAAAGACTTTTGATTTGCACACCAAAGATACAAATAAAACTGAATAGGAGTTTTATATTTTAATCTCCGATCAGAAATCCAGGGTATTGTAATGACCCAATACTAGGTTGTTAAGGTTCCTTTTCAATTCTCTTCCATGCACACCAATACACAGAACCTCTTCCCATATATATTATCCACTCTCCCCCTCTCACTTTATTTTCCTTTCTCTTCTCCAGTTGCAGAGGAAGTGGAATGAAGGATTTACAGCTTTTTTTTCTTTTTTTTTTTAAGGTTTAGTTATCAAATGCAATTTGGGCATCAGGATTTAATGGGATAGACTTTGGTTACCAGGTTCCCTTCCCAGCTCCCTCCACCTAATCTGGGTTTGAGAGGGATGGGAGCAGGGAAGAGAGAGGGGGAGACTAATGCTGAGGAATGAATGGAGCGATGTGGGGAAGGGACGGTTTTGACCGGCAGTAACCCTGGAACACACAGGAGCTGGGGACAGGGAAAGGACAGAGAAGGTGCATAGGCTGGGCAGGGACACTGACCTGGGTAAAGGATCTGATGGGAGCTGTGGCAAATGGAGTGCTGTTGAGTACACCCTATTGTTGGGATTCCCGCTGAAACCTCTTTCCACTCGATTTCCCAAGAACTCAGTTTGACTACACCTACCAGCATCCTGTATGTCAGGTACGTCTGTGCAGACACTGACTCCATTCCACATTATATGATCTTGCACAGGGCACTTAGTGTATCTCCAAAGAAAGCACCACAGCACACACAGTGCACTGCTCCCTGCTTTATACAAAAGAACAACCATCTCCTTTTCCAGCAGTTTTCCTTCTGACTTTTCCAGAGCGTCCTCCTCTCCAAACCAGCCAGGAGCTCTACTTCTCCTCCTGGGTTCAGAAAAGCAAAAGCCTTTCACTAGCCCATGGGAAATGTTGTCTGTTACACATCTTGGGCCAGATTCAGATGTCAGGTTCAACACCATTGAAGTCCATGGGGCTAGTTGTGGAGTAAGAGTAGTCAATAAGGGTAAGGGCATTGTGATCTGACCCTTGTCATTAAGTTATACAGTCTAGTAGTTGACTGAGCACAAGTCAGGAGCCCTGGGTGGTTGCTAATTATTATTTGCACAGTGTCAGTTGTGTGCTGGATGTTCTGTAGATCAGATGGAGATAAGGTCCCCCTGTGATAACTTCCATTGAACAAAATGTTCCATGTTTCGCAGGACTATTAAAATAAGAAAGGGAATTTCCAGTTTATCTGCATTGCTGTAGCAGCCAGAACCCCAGTCATGGACCAGGAACCCACTGTACACAGTACAAAGAGAAAGTCTCCACCCCAAAGAGTTTACAGTCTAAGTACAAGGCTAGCTTTGGCATTTATTTTTCTTAGCAGTAATGCATGGGGCCTACAGGCCTGTATCCTATAAGACATTGGCTTCAGCAGTTAGTATAATGCTTGAGGTCTAAGAACTTTGGCACAGATAAATGGCCCAATGGTCACCTGTGCGTTTTGGGGAACTGGGAACAGAGTGCTTAAGGGAGAAGTTGGTACATAATTATTCCAGGCAACCACAGGAATATTGAATTGATCCTAGGCTTGGATATTTTAGGGTAGAATCATTGGCAAATGCTTAACCACAAATTTGCCTTTGCAACAATTTAATGTATATGGTAGTAAGCTAAATTTATTATTATAGATTCATAGATTCTAGGACTGGAAGGGACCTCGAGAGGTCATCGAGTCCAGTCCCCTGCCCGCATGGCAGGACCAAATACTGTCTAGACCATCCCTGATAGACATTTATCTAACCTACTCTTAAATATCTCCAGAGATGGAGATTCCACAACCTCCCTAGGCAATTTATTCCAGTGTTTAACCACCTTGACAGTTAGGAACTTTTTCCTAATGTCCAACCTAGACCTCCCTTGCTGCAGTTTAAGCCCATTGCTTCTTGTTCTATCCTTAGAGGCTAAGGTGAACAAGTTTTCTCCCTCCTCCTTATGACACCCTTTTAGATACCTGAAAACTGCTATAATGTCCCCTCTCAGTCTTCTCTTTTCCAAATTAAACAAACCCAATTCTTTCAGCCTTCCTTCATAGGTCATGTTCTCAAGACCTTTAATCGTTCTTGTTGCTCTTCTCTGGACCCTCTCCAATTTCTCCACATCTTTCTTGAAATGCGGTGCCCAGAACTGGACACAATACTCCAGCTGAGGCCTAACCAGCGCAGAGTAGAGCGGAAGAATGACTTCTCGTGTCTTGCTCACAACACACCTGTTAATACATCCCAGAATCACGTTTGCTTGTTTTGCAACAGCATCACACTGTTGACTCATATTTAGCTTGTGGTCCACTATAACACCTAGATCCCTTTCTGCCGTACTCCTTCCTAGACAGTCTCTTCCCATTCTGTATGTGTGAAACTGATTTTTCCTTCCTAAGTGGAGCACTTTGCATTTGTCTTTGTTAAACTTCATCCTGTTTACCTCAGACCATTTCTCCAATTTGTCCAGATCATTTTGAATTATGACCCTGTCCTGCAAAGCAGTTGCAATCCCTCCCAGTTTGGTATCATCTGCAAACTTAATAAGCGTACTTTCTATGCCAATATCTAAGTCGTTAATGAAGATATTGAACAGAGCCGGTCCCAAAACAGACCCCTGCGGAACCCCACTTGTTATGCCTTTCCAGCAGGATAACCTATAGGATAAGGGCACCCCAACATTAGTAGGGTGAGGAAATACAAATAAGGCAGAGGGGAGAAACCCCTATTGAATATGCATTAGGCATAGTGGTATCAGCGTAACATATTATGAAAGTTGTATCTCAGCCTGTGCGTTTGTGGAGAGAGAGATGAAGCTGTTGTTGGGAGGTGCCATGATGATGGCCATTGGCAATGGTGAAAAGGGAGATGATGGTGATGAGGAAGATAATGACTAACATTTCAGGTTCTTATAAACATTCATATACTCACACCATCCTGTGCAGATGGACATTCTGTACTATTTCTATCTACCTTGCTGGGCTAGAGTGTTGGTGACTTTGTGAAGTGCATTAATAAAACTATTACAAATACAGAAGGGTTTTCCTAACTGTGAGTGTTGCAACCATGCACATCAGGGTTCCCAAATGAGCAGTAATGTTAATAATACTGGGCCTGTTCTTGGGACAAAAACCTATTAAACCTCAGGGTGTTAACTGGGAATTCTTAAGGAATCAATATAACACATACACCAGCCATCGATCAGGCAACAACATCTAGTTTGCTCCTGTAACTGTCCTGGCCGACGACAGCAGGAGCAATATCACACACGTTGATTTATCATCACACAGTTCTGTGCCTATTCAGGCCAATATTATTTCTTGTATTATAACATGCAGCCCAATGGTCTGTCATGAAGCAGAATATATCCCAGTATTTCCTATCAGTGGAGGAGAAGTTGCCAATGCAGATGCATTGGCGAGTGACGTTTTAAAAAACTCTAATGCTTTAAGGGGTATCTCTTCCTGGTGCTAACTGGGGAGTAAAGAAAGCTGATAATGCTCCTTTGTGCTGTCCCTGTGTCTGTCTGGTTCTGTGATGCTGTCCTGAATCTGTGCTCCTCCTTCTGCCTGCCTTTGATGAGTGTGTCATTGTGTGTGTGTCATGAGTGTGTCACTGGACTATAAGGTATAAGGACTATAAGATAGAAAGCTGGCTAGATCGTCGGGCAGCTCAACGGGTAGTGATCAACAGCTCGATGTCTAGTTGGCAGCCGATATCAAGCGGAGTGTTGCAGGGGTCGGTCCTGGGCTGGTTTTGTTCAACATCTTCATTAATGATCTGAATGATGGGACAGATTGCACCCTCAGCAAGTTCGTGGATGACACTAAGCTGGGGGGAGAGGTAGATATGCTATAGCAGAGGTGGGCAAACTACGGGCCACATCCGGCCCATGGGACCGTCCTGCCTGGCCCTTGAGCTCCTAGCCGCGGAGGCTAGTCCTCAGCCCCGCCTCTGGATAGAGGTCAGGGGGGCAGTCAGGGGACAGGGAGCAGGGGGGTTGGATAGGGGTAGGGTCCCAGGGGGGCGGTTAGGGGCGGGGGATCCTGGGAGGGGGCGGTTAGGGAACAAGGAGCAGGGAGGGTTGGATGGGTCGGTGGTTCTGAGGGGGGCAGTCAGGATGTGGGAGGGGGCCGATCGGGGGCGGGGGCCAAGCTGTTTGGGGAGGCACAGCCTTCCTTACCCGGCCCTCCATACAGTTTTGCACCCTGACGTAGCCCTCAGGCCAAAAAGTTTGCCCACCCCTGTGCTATAGGGTAGGAATAGGGTCCTGAGTGATCTAGACAAATTGGAGGATTGGGCCAAAAGAAATCTGATGAGGTACAAGTGCAGAGTCCTGCACTTAGGATGGAAGAATCCCATGCACTACTACAGGCTGGGGACCGACTGGCTAAATGACAATTCTGCAGAGTTTCTAGCAGGGTTAAGCTGCACTCGTGTCAATCATGGCATTGGCTATGTATATTAGGGGTTTGCACGGGGGCAGTTACACTAGCAGCTGTGGCTGGAAATCCCAGCGTAAACGAGGCCTCAATTCCATCCCATTTATTTCAAAGCCATTCCTCTGTGAACCACCTTAAACACATTTCTTCTCTCCTCCCCCCCACTCCCATAGTGATTCCTTTCGAACACTGAATGGCTATGAGGACAACGCTTCGGTTCCTTCATGTTCTTTGATAAACAAGTCTTTTTGCTTACAGAATAAGCTAATCGAGTTTGATGCCAGGCCACAATCTTCCATGGCATTGTCCTCTCTTGAAGGCCCAGTTTGATCTCTGCAAAGTTGTCTTTGCTGAAGGTAACCCCCCCTTCCGCCTCATATTTCTCCTAATCTGTTTTTTATGCAGTATCATTCAGGTTCAATATCCCCACTGATATTTAGATGCAGTAAAAGTGATCAAGGAGGATAAATTGCAGCTAGATGGCCAGCTAAACTGTCTGGCCACTAAGTGTTCTGTTAGCCGCAAATTTACTTTACCACAGCACGTAATCCTTAAATGAATGTCCACCACTAAATCCCCTGGCATCTGTTCGCGTGTTCTTATCAAGCACATGCTCCCCTGGTGCAGTGTTCAGGCCCACTGTAGCCCTAAGAGCTGCAGTCTAAAGAGTAAATCCATGCATTCCTGGAAAATGTTAAGTCCCATTCATGTTGTCAGGCAGTGAGGCGAGTTACAGGGTGTACCTGCCTCCAGGCATCTCTGTCAGCAGTGAGATTTTCAGAATGGTTTGAACTGAATCCACCCCCTCTCCCCCGTGGCAGGTCCCTATTCTGTGGTGGGCTGACCCTTAACCAAAGAGAGGCTCTTTGCCTGTGACCCCTCCCTGCTCCCGCTGGCCTTCTTAACCAGTGCCGGCCAAGCTAGATCCTTATTTTTAGTTGCTTTCTCCCCGAGACCTCTGACTTGCCTTAATGTTCAGATTGCTCTTGACTCACACAGTGTTCTTCCAAAGCGTCTCAGGTAAGAGTTTCCTCTTTCTAGCTACTGGGTTTCCAGACAGGTGTCTGCTTGCTATTGCTCCTCTCCAACACCTAGGGTGACCAGATGTCCTGATTTTATAGGGACAGTCCCGTTTTTTGGGTCTTTTTCTTATATAGCCTCCTATTACCCCCCCTATTACCCCCCACCCCCATCCGGATTTTTCATATTTGCTGTCTGGTCACCCTGCCAACACCTGTTCTTTGTCTCAAAGATCCCCGGTACTGACTTGGTCCTTACAGTAACCCTCACCCTTTGAAGGTGTGGGGGAGAGGGATGAATACTCAATGGTGTTTTTCTGGCTTCTCTAGATTCACTTTTCTCCTCACCCAGTAACAGGGACAAGATTTTTTTTTTTTTAAAGAATAATATTTCTTCTCCTTCCCCTGTTTTCTAAATGCACCAGCTGCCTTTCTCATCCCTGCAGAAATTCTGATACCCTGCTCCTTATCTAAGTATGTTTATAGCTCCCTTGAACTAGACTGGACCTCTCACTCTCTTCCTCCAGATCTCTGGGGATGATTTGCCCAGTCCCTGAGGAGAGTGTGTGTGAGTGCCAAAGTAACCTTTGGGTGGGGTAGAGTTTACTTCACTGCCCTTCTCCAGGGCCTAAAAAAACCCAACTCCCACAGAAAAGCACACGTAGATCCACAATTCTGTCACTGGGGATTTTCAGCAAAGATTGCACAGGGTCAGCCTCCCATAATCAAGTCCAAAAAGAACAAAATAAATTTACTTAATTATTAAATACCAACTTTATCAAATCGTGTCATGATAAAGAAACATCATAACTTAATTTCTATAACATAACATGGCTACTTTATAATCCACATATATTACCTTCAGCGATCCATAAACATAAATAAAGAACACAACATTAAATCTAAACAGGTCAGTCCACACAGAAATACAGTGAGAAGTAACTGAGTTCCCAAAATCTTAGATTGAGTTCACCTGAGTCTCAGTTACAGTCTTTGATCACCAAAATCTATACAGGCTGCTGGTCAAAAGCACTGCAACAGTAACTTCCCTCCACTTGCTCGTAGAAATCTGCAGCTGGAATCCATGCAGACTCTTCCTCCTCCTCTGCTGAAATCACTCTGTTAGCTAGTTAGCTAACTAATTAGCCAGTTTAAATATATAGATTTTTTTTAAACCCTGTAACAAGAAAAATACGAAACTGAGAATAGCAAAATATAAATGACTCTTTCCACATCATCCCATCTTAGAGAAGAGTTGGTGAATCATACTGGTTGAGACCATTTAACTAAAACGATTTGGCTAAAATCAAGCAACATTCCGAGTGTACAATTAAAATTAAATACAATAAATTAGTTTTCCCTCCCAATTTCCTCTTTCCATAACTAACAGTGCCAGGGCTTCCCTGTTGGAGAGTTAACAACATCACTAAACTGCTGCAAAATGTTTCAGAGTTAGGGAAAATGGCCTGCTTTCTGCTCCTCTGGTTCAGCTTCTCCTAACCCACGCAGGGCACATGGCCTTTTGTGCTCTCATGGAGTCTGAGTCCAGCTGCAGGGAACCTATTGAGCATACCCAGAACTGCCACACCCAATCCAGAAACTTCTGGGTGTGGAGTGCTAATTGTACATCAGCCTAGCACGGTGGTTTTCAATTTGTGCTCTGCGGATCCCTGGAGTTCTGCAGATTATGTCTAAGGCGTCCGTGAAAGGTGACTATGAAAATAGTTTCAGATCCCAGAAAAGGCATTCTGTTTTTCCTGATCAATCAAAAGTATGTGAATATCCCCACCTACTGGTCAAAACCCAGAAGTGTTCTCGTTACCATAGCAGCCCACGGTTTAGTGCCCTTTCTCATGCTGCATCAAATGCCATACCCAGCACATGCAACATTGGTAGTTGAATTCTGTTCACTCCGTTTTCAGTCTAAGGCTTCTATAGTAAGGGTCCATGGACCAGAGATTGAATTTCCAAAGGGATCCGCACCTCCATTTGAAATTTTCTGGAAATGGAAAATGTTGCTAGGCCAGTGGTTATCAGCCATCACTCAGGGCAGGTCTACACTACAGCCAGGATCGATGCTCTGAGATCAATCCACTGGCGGTCAATTTAGCGGGTCTAGTGAATACCCGCCAAATCGACAGCAGATTGCTCTCCAGTCGACCCCTGTACTCTACCCCCAACGAGAAGAGTAAGGTAAGTCGACGGGAGATTTTCTCCCATTGACCCCCCACGGTGTAGACCCCGCAGTAACTCAACCTAAGGTACGTCGACTCCAGCTACGTTATTCACATAGCTGGAGTTGCGTAGCGTAGGTTGACTTACCACGGTAGTGTAGATATAGCCTTAGACACTACTCATTCCCATTCCTCCTTCTCTATAGAGCTCTTAAAGAGATATCTAGCATTAGGCACGTGGGTTACACCAACAAAATGAACAGTCAGATTGAGGCTCAAAATAGACTGCAGTACATTGTTCAAATGAGCATCCACTTGCCCTGGTTTTGTGACTGTATATGTGGCTATCAGACATATCATTTGATGACGGGGTACATTTCTTAAGAGGATGACATGAATTCCATGGAGTATGGAAAGGTGGAATTAAATAGAGATAGAGGATTTATAAAACCTGCTATTCCTGTCTGCATCCTCAGGTTTTGTAATAGGCTCAGACAGTCCACACTGAGCTCTGCTACCCGGTGATGTCACTGAGAGCTGAAATCACAAAAGACCTGGGTTAAGCGGTGGAACATCGAACATGGCATCGCAGAAGGGGCAGTGAGTGTCCAACAGCGGCAGCATGCCACCAGTGGCAGCAGAGAAAGCAGCGGAGGCCGCAACAACCACCAGTTGCAACCACAGACATTGCTCGATGTCTCCCTCCCCCGACTGGACCTTTCCCCCTATGAACCCTGGATCTTCGCTAACCAAGGACTGCCAGTGACAAGTGGGGTGCAACGGAGGGAGAGGGGAGTGATGTGTTAAAGGGACATTCATTCGTTGGATTTTCCCATCGCAAGGTGACAAACTAGGCAAAGGGCACTGCCCAACGCACTGTGGGGTTGGGTTTTTGCTTATGGTTACATACTTTTGAATGTGGTTGTGGTGTTTTCCCAAACTAATGCTTGGTTCCTTTTCCCTTTTATTAAAAGTTCTCTTTTGTTACCACAGACTCTGTGCTTGCGAGTGGGGAAATATTGCCTCTTAGAGGTGCCTGGGGTGGGGTCAAGTGTTCCCAGATTACTGGGTGGGGGCTCGAGCTGGTTCTATTTTTAATTGTTAAGAAGAACCCCTAGATATTGAACCTGGCCCTTGTTGCTGGCAGAAGGGTTACACTGGATTACTACGTTCCCTGTCACGCATCTTAGTGGATATGTGTTGATATTTTAAACTACGAATGAGCTTAACATGGTGTCTTCTATTTCAATAAGAGCAAGACAGAGAGGTATAAATTCAGCTCTTGGAAATACACAGTACAAGGCTGTACTACATACCAGCTCCTCTCTTAAATGACTATCTTGTTCTTCTGATTTCCAACTTTCCTTTGATATATATAAAATATGTCTTTAATTGTTAGGGTTGCAAAGAGAATCTCAGAAATGTGAACCAAGGATAAACTAATGCAGAGACGTCTACTGGAGCCTGCAGATTGCCTGGAACAATACCTCTGAGAGGTATGAACTCTCTCATTCTTCTCAGTGAGGTCTTAACTCCGACATTAGTTTACAATGGTGACATTTTAAATTATTTCATTTCTCACGGATTTGCACAATTTGCTCCGACTCTCATTTTGTTGCCACAAGTAGGTGGTATTTAGGAGAAACCATCATTTCCCTCCCCACCCCCAGTTAACATGGAGCCTGACAGAGCCCAGTATGGACACCTTCAGCCTCACTGAAGATGAGCCAGTGACATTCAGAGAACGTGCATTATCATATCTTAAGCATCTGCCTAATATACTGTGAGCGGCATCTCATGCTAACAACTCATTTGGGCAGAGCTTAGAAGAGCCTTGCCACCTTTCCCCTCCCCCGAGCCTGACCCCTGGATGTACAATCGAAAGTTAATATAAACAAATCTACACACTAAGTGTGTGTGAAATGTGAAGAACCTCTTGTTATATGCAGGAAGAAAAGGATCAGGATGGATCTGAAAATGGTTCCCCAGCATAGAATTCTTGTTTACACTCTGGCTATTTACCATTTATTGCTTAAATTTTATCCTCTTAATTACTCACTCCCTTTATCAGCTGCTTGTGTGTGAATAAAATATGGATATTATTAAAATGAGCAAGTTTACTATAAGGAACTGGGGTATATATTATTAATTATTTATTTGTGTTTCCCCGATGAAGTGCTAGATGCTTGCCAGACATTCAAGAAGGCTCAGTCCGTGCCCCAAGAAGTTCACACACTAAGGACAGGCAGGCAGACAAGTAGATAGAGGTCAGGGTAGGGGAGCAATGAAAGGAATTTTCTATACAAATCAGTTACAGGCAGCACAGCAGAAGTGGGTTCTTAAGAAGTTAAAAGCAGGAGAGAACAGGGGCCTGGTGGATGAATTCAGAGAAATCATAGCGTTCAATTCCCAGAGGCCCGCTGGGTCACCTTGTGCATGGCACTTCACCTCCTTGTGTCTGTTTCCACATCTGTAAACTGGGGATACTGATACTGACCTCCTTTGTAAAGCACTTTTAGATCTACTGATGAAAAGTGCTATTTGAGAGCTAGGTATTATTGTTATTTATTATTCTAATAATTATTCTAATGTTATTTATTATTCTAATGTGGGGTCATGTGGAAGGAAGCATAGATGGACTATAAGGTGGATTGAAAGCTGGCTAGATTGTCAGGCTCAATAGGTAGTGATCAATGGCTCGATGTCTAGTTGGCAGCCGGTATCAAGCGGAGTGCCCCAGGGGTCGGTCCTGAGTCCAGTTTTGTTCAACATCTTTATTAATGATCTGGATGATGGGATTAATTGCACCCTCAGCAAGTTCGCAGATGACACTAAGCTGCAGGGAGAGGTAGATATGCTCGAGGGTAGGGATAGGGTCCAGAGTGACCTAGACAAATTGGAGGATTGGGCCAAAAGAAATCTGATGAAAGTCAACAAGGACAAGTGCTGAGTCCTGCACTTAGGAAGGAAGAATCCCATGCACCGCTACAGGCTGGGGATCGACTGGCTAAGCAGCAGTTCTGCAGAAAAGGACCTGGGGATTACAGTGGACGAGAAGCTGGATATAAGTTAGCAGTGTGCCCTTGTTGCCAAGAAGGCCAACGGCATATTGGGCTGTATTAATAGGAGCATTGCCAGATCGAGGGAAGTGATTATTCCTCTATTCGGCACTGGTGAGGCCACACCTGGAGTATTGCGTCCAGTTTTGGTCCCCCCACTACAGAAGGGATGTGGACAAATTGGAGAAAGCCCAGCGGAGAGCAATGAAAATGATTAGGGAGCTGGGGCACAAGACTTATGAGGAGAGGCTGAGGGAACTGTGGTTATTTAGTCTGCAGAAGAGAAGAATGAGGCGGGATTTGATAGCTGCTTTCAACTACCTGAAAGGGGGTTCCAAAGAGGATGGAGCTCGGCTGTTCTCAGTGGTGGCAGATGAGAGAACAAGGAGCAATGGTCTCAAGTTGCAGTGGGGGAGGTCTAGGTTAGATATTAGGAAACACTGTTTCATTAGGAGGGTGGTGAAGCACTGCAATGGGTTACCTAGGGAGGTGGTGGAATCTCCATCCTTAGAGGTTTTTAAGGCCCAGCTTGACAAAGGCCTGGCTGGGATCATTTAGTTGGGAATTGGTCCTGCTTTGACCAGGAGGTTGGACTAGATGACCTCCTGAGGTTTCTTCCAACCCTAATATTCTATGATTCCATGATTGCCTATATTTCCATGCTTGTCTGTCTGTCTTTCAAGCAGAGCAGAGGGGCTGGAGAGGGGGAAGGAGGGAACGATGTGAAAGTCATCCAAGGAGGACAAGTAAACAAGGATAGATGATTTGAAGGAGGTGACTAGTAGTTTATATTTCATGCAACAGCAGATGGGGAGCCAGCGGTGGCTGGGATTCAAAAAGGGGAGTAACGTGATCAAATCAATAAGCAAATAAAATAACTTTAGAGCTGCATTTTGTGTGGACTGAGGTGTGTGTGTTTTGGAGAAAAGAATGTGGCAGAAGTCAGGGCAGGCTGCAATGAGGGCCCAGACAAGGGTTTTGGCTGTGGGAATGGAAAGAAAGCACAAATCTTGGAGATGTTGCAGAGAAAGAAATAGCTGAACTTGGACATGGCATGGATGGGGCCGGGGAAAGAGAGAACCTCCAGCTGCCAGCCTGAATGACAGGAAGAAAGGGTAATGTCCACAATGATGAAGAAGAGGGGAAGTGGAGAAGGCTTTCAGATGGAAGGTCAGGGGTTTGGTTATGTGCATTCTCAGTTTAATCTGACAGTAGGAGGAGACCACTGAGGCAGAGAGTGAATGACTCCGTAGCCCACTGGTTAGGGAGGTGAGAGACCCGGGTCCAGTCACTCTGCTCCAACCACTTTTTCATTATTTATTCACAGTGGAACAGCTTCAAGAGGAGAGACTGAGGGAGTCCCACATCAGAATATCCCATAAATTAGTGATCAGAATACTGTCTTTTAAATCCTTTCTCTCCTTCTGGCAAAGAGGGGAATTGAACCTGGGTCTCCCACCTCCCAGGTGAGTGTTCTAACCAGGGGCTAAAAGTTATAAGGCTGGCGGCACCACCATTGTGTGTGTGGAGCAAGGCAGGCACCTAACTCATTACTGCACCTAAACTGCCTGACTCCAGGCCTGGGTTCCCATTTGTGGATTGCTAAGCACAGATGGGCTACCAGGAGGTGCCTGACTTAGGCATCTCCATGAGAGGGGCAGGAGCAGGGCTCAGCACATACCCCCATTGGCTGGCTTAGGTGGCTCCCTGCTTTGTGTGCTGGCTTTTGTGGATCGCATTCTAAGGTGCCTATCACTGCCATTCATTGTGCACGGAGCCTCATCACTTAGCTCAGGCTTTGTGGCTTGCACTGGTGTTTCTGTGATTTTTCTAGACACCTAAAACATAGGCTCAGCGTTGCAACACCTAAGGCCCCTTGTGGTGATAGGCCCATGTAAGTCCCTGATATGTAACTTTTATCTACAGCTCTCAAATTGCATTATAGCCTTAATTAAGTAAATTTTCCAGCATTCCTAGAAATTAGCATTGTCCACATTTTACAGAAGAGGAAATTGAGACACTGGGAGATCCAGGTTACATTTTCAAAAGTTGCTTCTGAGCTTTGAATGACTCTCACATTTTTCAGAGCTCAACATAAGACACTTAAAGGCTGATTTTTAGAGGAGCTGAATACCTCTTTTTTGGTTGTTTTTATTTGCTTATCTGTAGGTAGGTCCTGTTTACAAAGAACTGTGATTCCAGATATCTTGACAACAAGCCGTTAGGACCTGCCTACGGCAATCTTGTCTGGAACTACCATCCCCTTGATCCAACTGTTAGATATGTGTACAGCTCTATTGTTCCAAATATGTATACATGATTTACAATTTAATACCCTGAGAGAGTCACAAAAGTCTAGTTATAAATCCTCATTTGAGATCACTTATGTGACCTGCAAAAAGTCATTTAGGCTGAAATTTAAAAAAATGCCCACTAATTTGGGAGCCTCCATTTTAAAAATTCTGTCATCTACTGTGTTTTATTTACATATAGGGTCACAGCCTAAACTTTAGACATACATAATGTTATGTAGCACTCCAGTATCTAGCAAACTTTACTTGCACTTTTTGTTCCATGGTATTCCTGTATACACGGTGTCTATGCGTACACCAGGCATGTTGCTTCCTAAAAGTCAGGTAGGCTGTCCCAAATTATTCACATTCAGTATGCATCCCACCATTTGACCTGCCAGTCAAAGGTGTAGAGCAACCTGAGCTCCAGTTGAAGCTGATGGACGATGGAGGTGCTCAGTACCTCTGAGAACTGGATAACAGGTATTTCAAACTGGACCCCCAAATATTTAAGTGCCAAAAGTTAGTGGAAGTTTCTGAAAATATGGGCTGCTGCCTCAATTTCCTCATCCATAGAATGAGGATGATAATAATCCCCCACTGTGAGGATTAATTCATCAGCACTTGCAAATTACTTTGAGATCCTGCAGAGAGACTGTGCTTAGATGCCAAGGTACAAGGCACCTTATAAAGATAGGTGGATGAAATGCACTCTAGAAGTCCACATCATCACTATTAACATACAGCCATTCACCTTTCTCTTTTATTCTGAAGCTTTTAATTTATTTATTATCACTTGCAATTTATAAAAGAAATTGTTCCCGAGAAATTATTATCCTTGGTCCATCTCGCAGATTGGTTTATTTATCCTGTTGAAACACTTTCCTGTTCTGTTTTTATTCTCATCCGAATCTGCCACCTAGCTGCTGCTCTCTGATTTGCTCCTTATTCTTTTCTCACTCTTAAAGTTTAGTTGTTTCCTACTGTAACTAGAAGTGGTCTTGTCTTGAGCCAGTAGTTAATAAAACTAGATTGAATGTGGCATTGCTACCAGGCATATGCAAACAAAACACAAGGCACCGTGCATGTCTTCAACACATGACTGAGAATCTACCATGGTTATTTCTGATTTTGTTCGTTAAGGCGTTTGGCACACAAGTTTGTTGCACACTGAAATGTAAACAGCTGGCATATCTTAATTGACCGGTAGGGTTTAAGTATTCCTTGTAGTTAAGGAAGACATCTCTTTCTTAGTACAAACAAGTCTGTCAGGAGCTAGTCTCCACACAAGCTATGACCTCTCCAAAATACTGCTATTACAAGATAGCTTCTGATTTTCATACATATATTCCTGTATACATGGTGTCTATGCGTACACCAGGCATGTTGCTTCCTAAAAGTCAGGTAGGCTGTCCCAAATTATTCACATTCAGTATGCATCCCACCAAAATTACTGGAGCAAATTTGTTTTAAATTGAAACTCTCGTTTGTGTATTCTGTCATCTACTGTGTTTTATTTACATATAGGATCACAGCCTAAACTTTAGACATACATAATGTTATGTAGCACTCCAGTATCTAGCAAACTTTACTTGCACTTTTTGTTCCATGGTATAAAATGATTTATATAAAAGTCACAGTGGTGCAGTATACAGCTGTTATCCTACAGTCTGCAAAACACACCAGTCTAACCTGCAAATGATGTGTAGATCAGTAATTCTCAACCACGGGTCCGGGGCCCCCTTTGGGGCCACAAGCAGATTTCAGGGGGGCCTCTAAGCAGGACCGGCATTAGACTTGCTGGGTCCCAGGGCAGAAAGCCGAAGCCCCACTGCCTGGGGCTGAAGCCCATGTCCCTGAGCCCCGCCCCCGGGGGCTGATGCTGAAACCTTAGCAATGTATCTTCGTGGGGGCCCCTGTGGCATGGGGCCCCAGGCAATTGCCCTGCTTGCTATCCCCTAATGCCGGCCCTGGCTTTTATATGCAGAAAACCAGGTATTGTGGCACAGGTGGGCCGTGGAGTTTTTATAGCATGTTGGGGGGACCTCAGAAAGAAAAAGGTTGGGAACCTCTGGTGTAGATAGTTGATTTTATAGGGCTACTAACCAGCTCCACCTAGTGGCTTCTGTGGGTTTTTTTTCTTTCTCAAGGGTTTTTCATTCGCAGTGTGGGTGATCTGGTTTGGATCAAGGACATGGTATGGCCATTAATGAAGGGGAGGAAAGCAAAGACCACAAGTTCTATTACTTTGGTATATTTCCTTTCATACACTTTCTCCTGTATGTTGGGAGTGAAGGCATATTTAGGGCTGACAGAAGCCTGCTGTGGCTCTGAAGTGTTTGTTCTGATAACATTTAACAGAATAAGCATAAGTAGAACTGTGCATGTGTAAGAAATTGCAGAGTAATCATGTTCATGAGAAAAAGAAAAGATCAAGTAACTAAAAAGCTAGAAAAGACTGGTTTGAACTAACACTAAACCTGAACTGATAGGGGAGAAGAGTTAACATGGAAAGGAGATACTAATACATATGTATAAGAAAAGATAACAAAGACATAAATAAGTTTGTGTAACAAAGGAAGGTTGAAGCTGTATTGTCTGGTGCTGGAAGCGACTGTGATGAGATTGTCCCATTGGGTTCCCACTTGTGGGTAATTGATCACTACCTGCTGACTGTTTTGCCTTAATAAAGATTTGTTCCACCTACCTGCTGAGTGAGTGCTCTTTTCCCCATATGGAGCATCCGTCCCCCGACACACACACACCCCGCCAACACTCACCATGCTTTGGGTGTTCGCAGATATGTGTGCTTGCTAAGGGTCAGTGAGAAAGTGATTGTTATGTTACAAAAGGTGTATTTTACTGAAATGTTTCAATACTATGCGTGAATTTAACAATCATGCTTCTGTGCATTGTTCCTTGTGCTTTGGCAGATGTGGCCTTCAGGAACACACCCCACACACCGGCCAAACATCTCCGCCAGATAAGAAAGTACCCAAGATGGAGCAGTGAAGACATGTTCCTGGAGATACTGCACTTCTCCAATGCAGAGAAAAGGGAATGCAAGGAGTGGAGGGAAGCCGAAAGGCAAGACAGAAAAGAAAATCAGGAGTTCGTTAAGGACACTACTGAGCGGATGATTAAAGCAATGGAGGAGCATACGCAGATGCTGAAGTCCTTAAAAATGCTGCAGACTGAGCAGATCTGTGCCCGCACTCCCCTGCAGCACATTCAGAACTCTTTTTCATGCCCCACCGAAATTCTGCCCGCTCAGTCTTTCTGCTTTCCGGGACTTCTCGATTTCCCCTTCACTGCACGCCCCCGGACAACTTTCAAAATGATAGCTGGACCTACGCACAGCTCTGAAAGTGTGCCCTTTCCTGGTGCCTTCTTTCCCACCAAGCATCTTTGTGTGTGTGTGAGAGTTGTTTCTTGTGCAACAAAAGCCAAGTTTTTGAATGGTAACTCATCTTTAATTGTTTCCTACAAATTAAGATAGCAGTCACTACCAATACGTACACAGGAAGTTTAATCATCTACTTACTGGAATGTAAGGCCCTAAATTTCACCACTGCTTTCTAGGAAAACTACATGTCATGTAACATTGCAGTACCAATCACAGAGATATAAATTACATTTTCAAAGTGTTGCCTCAAAGCTTCCCTGATTTGAATTGCCCCCCTTTGGGCCCCTCTGATAACCCTGGTATCTGGCTTCTCAAAATAAGCATCCAAGTGGTCTGCCTCAATACTCCACCCCTGAGCAAACTTTTCACCCTTAGC
Organism: Terrapene triunguis; assembly: GCF_002925995.2. Lineage (NCBI taxonomy): Eukaryota > Metazoa > Chordata > Testudines > Emydidae > Terrapene > Terrapene triunguis. The sequence goes on along the minus strand of NW_020664420.1, from coordinate 9,280,715 downwards.
ATCACAGAGATTATGCAACGTACAGCACGCGGCTATGACCATGGGAATATTATCCTCATTGAGGTCTAACCTGCCATAAAGGCCTCGCCAGCGTGCCTTTAATCTGCCAAAGGCACATTCCACTGTCATCCGGCACCTACTCAGGCCTGGTCTACACTACGAGTTTAGGTCGACTTTAGCCGCGTTAAATCGACTTAAGCCTGGACACGTTTACACTACGAAGCCCTTTCTTTCGACTTAAAGGGCCCTTTAAACCGGTTTCTTAACACCACCTCGACGAGGGGATTAGCGATAAAATCGGCCTTAGGGGGTCGGAATTGGGTTAGTGTGGACGGAATTCGACATTATTGGCCTCCGGGAGCTATCCCACAGTGCTTCATTGTGACCGCTCTGGACAGCACTCTCATCTCAGATGCACTGGCCAGGTAGACAGGAAAAGCCCCGCGAACGTTTGAATTTCATTTCCTGTTTGCTCAGCGTGGAGAGCACAGGTGACCATGCAGAGCCCATCAGCACAGGTAACCATGATGGAGTCCCAGTCCCAGTCCCAGGATCGCAGAAGAGCTCCAGCCTGGACCGAACGGGAGGTACGGGATCTGATCGCCATCTGGGGAGATGAAGCAGTGCTCGCCGAACTCCGAAGCAGTAAAAGAAACGGCAAAACATTAGAAAAGATCTCCAAGGCCATGAAGGACAGAGGCCATAACAGGGACGCACAGCAGTGCCGCGTGAAAATTAAGGAGCTAAGGCAAGCCTACCACAAAGCCAGAGACGCAAACGGAAGGTCCGGGGCTGAGCCGCAAACATGCCGCTACTACGCGGAGCTGCATGCCATTCTAGGGGGTGCAGCCACCACTAGCCCAAACGTGTGCTATCAGTCCCTCGCTGGAAACAGGGAAGCGGGTTCGGCGGACGAGGAAGATGAGGATGGAGAGAACATAGATAGCTCACAGCAGCAAGGAAGCGGAGAAACCAGTTACCCCAACAGCCAGGATATGTTTGTCACCCTGGACCTGGAACCAATAACCCCCGAACTCACCCAAGACCCTGAGGGCACACAGGGGACCTCTGGTGAGTGTACCTTTGTAAATATTACACATGGTTTAAAAACAAGCGTGTTTAATGATTAATGATTAATAATTTGCCCTGGCAATCGCGGCCAGTACAGCTACTGGAAAAGTCTGTTAACGTGTATGGGGATGGAGCGGAAATCCTCCAGGGACATCTCCAGAAAGCTCTCCTTCATGTACTCCCAAAGCCTTTGCAAAAGGTTTCTGGGGAGGGCTGCCTTATCCCGTCCGCCATGGTAGGACACTTTACCACGCCAGGCCAGTAGCACGTAGTCTGGAATCATTGCATAACAAAGCATGGCAGCGTATGGTCCCGGTGTTTGCTGGCATGCAGACAACATCCATTCCTTATCGCTCTTTGTTATCCTCAGGAGAGTGATATCATTCACGGTCACCTGGTTGAAATGGCGCAATTTTATTAAGGGGACATTCAGAGGTGCCCCTTCCTGCTCTGCTGAACAGAAATATTCCCCGCTGTTAACCACGCGGTGGGGGGGAGGGGTGAAGTGACCATCCCAGAGAATTGGGTGTGTGGGGGAGGGGGGTTAGTTGGGTTTGTGCTGCATGTTAAACCTGAAATCGCAGCCCCTCCTTTTACATTGCAAACCCATTTTAAATGGCCAACCAAACGGGTGCTTGGTATGGGAAATGAGGGCAGTACTGTTTGAAACCATCCCCACATGTTAAGAAGGTTAAAAAAGCCCAAAGACTGTATGTCTTACCATGGCTGCCTGCAAGCTGAAATCTGTGTCCTGGCACTGCGTGAGTGATCTCTCACACCAAACCAGGAGACTCTCAATATAAGAGGAAAAATGCGACCTTGTAACGAAAGCACATGTGCTGTGTGATGTTGTGAACAGCAAAATCTAACGTGAAAGAGTGTACCCATTGTTATCTAAAATGTATCTTTTTTAACCACCTCTCCCTTCTCCACCAGCTGCAAATCTTACTCCTTCGCAGAGGCTAGTGAATATTCGAAGAAGGAAGCGAAGGAACGCGTGACGAAATGTTTACTGAACTACAGACTGCCTCCCACGCTGACAGAGCACAGCAGAATGCGTGGAGGCAGTCAATGACTGATTTTAAAAAAGCCCAATATGAGCAAGAGGAGAGGTGGCGTGCTGAATCGCGGGCTGAAGAGAAGTTGCGTGCTGAAACGCGGGCTGAAGAGGAGAGGTGGCGTCAACTTGTACTCAGAAAGCAAGAGTCGATGCTCTGGCTGCTGGAGCATCAAAGTGATATGCTCCTGCGTATGGTTGAGCTGCAGGAAAGGCAGCAGGAGCAGAGACCGCCGCTACAGCCCCTCTGTAACCAACAGCCCTCCTCCCCAAGTCCCATTGCCTCCTCACCCAGACGCCCAAGAACACGGTGGGGGGGCCTCTGGCCACCCAATCACTCCAGCCTAGATGATTTCCAGTGCAATAAGTTTTAAAGTTTTAAAGTGCACTGTGTCTTTTTCCTTCCCTCCTCCCCCACCCATCCAGGCCTACCTTTGCAATTATCCCCCTAGTTGTGTGCTGAATTAATAAAGAATGCATGAATGTGAAGTAACAATGACTTTATTGCCTCTGCAAGTGGTGCTCGAAGGGGGGAGGGTAGTAGGGGAGGGTGGGGTGGTTGGTTTGCAGGGAAGTAGAGTTAACCGGGTGGGGGGGGAGGGGCGGAGGGTTCACCAAGGAGAAACAAACAGAAGTTTCACTCCGTAGCCTGGCCAGTCACAAAACTGGTTTTCAACGCTTCTCTGATGCGCACCGCGCCCTGCTGTGCTCCTCTAACCGCCCTGGTGTCTGGCTGCACGTAATCAGCGGCCAGGCGATTTGCCTCAACCTCCCACCCCGCCATAAATGTCTCCCCCTTACTTTCACAGATATTGTGGAGCGCACAGCAAGCAGCAATAACAATGGGGATATTCTTTTCGCTAAGGTCTGAGCGAGTCAGTAAGCTGCGCCAGCGCGCTTTTAAACGCCCAAATGCACATTCCACCACCATTCGGCACTTGCTCAGCCTGTAGTTGAACAGGTCCTGACTACTGTCCAGGCTGCCTGTGTACGGCTTCATGAGCCATGGCATTAAGGGGTAGGCTGGGTCCCCAAGGATAACGATAGGCATTTCAACATCCCCAATGGTTATTTTCTGGTCCGGGAAGAAAGTCCCTTCCTCCAGCTTTCGAAACAGAAGAGACTGCCTGAAGACACGAGCATCATGTACCCTTCCCGGCCAGCCCACGTTGATGTCGGTGAAACGTCCCTTGTGATCCACTAGGGCTTGCAGCAGCATTGAAAAGTACCCCTTGCGGTTTATGTAGTCGGTGGCTTGGTGCGACGGTGCCAAGATAGGGATATGGGTTCCGTCTATCGCCCCACCACAGTTTGGGAATCCCATTGCAGCAAAGCCATCCACTATGGTCTGCACGTTTCCCAGAGTCACTACCCTTGATATCACCAGGTCTCTCATTGCCCTGGCAACTTGGATCACAGCAGCCCCCACAGTAGATTTGCCCACTCCAAATTGATTCCCGACTGACCGGTAGCTGTCTGGCGTTGCAAGCTTCCACAGGGCTATCGCCACTCGCTTCTCAACTGTGAGGGCTGCTCTCATCCTGGTATTCTGGCGCTTCAGGGCAGGGGAAAGCAAGTCACAAAGTTCCATGAAAGTGCCCTTACGCATGCGAAAGTTTCGCAGCCACTGGGCATCGTCCCAGACCTGCAACACGATGCGGTCCCACCAGTCTGTGCTTGTTTCCCGGGCCCAGAATCGGCGGTCCACGGCATGAACCTGCCCCAGTAACACCATGATTTCCACATTGCTGGGGCCTGTGCCTTGTGAGAGGTCCATGTCAATTTCCTCATCACTATCGTCACCGCGCTGCAATCGCCTCCTCCTCAGCTGGTCCTGGTTTTGCTTTGGCATGTCCAGGAGGCTCTGCATATACTCCAGGACAATGCGCGTGGTGTTCATAGTGCTCATAATTGCCGCGGTGATCTGAGCGGGCTCCATGATCCCAGTGCTGGCTATGGCGTCTGGTCTGAAAAAAGGCGCGAAAGTAGTATCTGACGGACCAGGGGAAGGAGGGAGGGAGGGATGGAGGGAGGGGCGAGTGACGACATGGCGTACAGGTACAGGGAATTAAAATCAAGAAAGGTGGCTTTGCATCAGGGAGAAACACAAACAACTGTCACACAGAATGGCCCCCCCCAAAGATTGAACTCAAAAGCCTGGGTTTAGCAGGAGGGAGGGGGGAAGCAAATGAATGCAGAATAAATCTATTTTTTACATCTTAAGACGACGGTGCAGCATGACTGATAGCCCTTGGCATTTTCTTGCGCTTACTGCCAAGCGCCCAGTATTTGCTGCCAAGCAAATACTGGGCGCTTGGCAGTAAGCCTTCAGGTCTATTGCACGATCTGATACCCACTGCAATATGACAATGATGGATACCAATCGTAATATGCTATCTACTGCCCAAAAGGCAAGGAGTTGCTGCTGTGTAGCAATCTAGCCCCACGTCTGCCAGCACCCAGATCGCCATCGGCCTCTTCTGGGTGCTTAACAGACAATACTGGGCACTTGGCAGAAAATAGCATACTACGACTCTGCTAACGTGCAATGAGCCAACAGGGCGCATGGCAGAAAATAGCATACTACGACTGATAACCATCATTGTCTGCCCGGGTGCCCATGATCGACAGCCACTGCAGTACAACGATGACGGATACCAGTCATAATAAACCATCTTCTACCAAAAGGCAAGGGGCTGGTGCAATGCAGCCCCACGGCTGCCAGCACCCAGATCACCAATGAAGGCTACCAGTCATGCTGCACCGTCTACCGCCAAAAGGCAGTAAGCTGCTGCTGCTGTTTAGCAATGCAGTCCCACGTTTGCCGGCACCCGGAAGACATATGGTGACGGTGAGCTGAGCTGAGCGGGCTCAATGCTTGGCGTGGTATGTTGTCTGCACAGGTAACCCAGGTAAAAAGGCGCGAATCTATTGTCTGCCGTTGCTGTGACGGCGGGGGAGGGGCCTGACGCAATGTACCCAGAACCCCCCGCGGCACTGCTTTGCATCATTCGGGCATTGTGATCTCAACCCATAATTCCAATGGGCGCCGGAGACTCCGGGAACTGTGGGATAGGTACCATAGTGCAATGCGCCGGAAGTCGACGCTAGCCTCGGTACTGTGGACGCGGTCCGCCAACTTCATGCACTTAGAGCATTTTATGTGGGGACACACACAATTGGCTGCATACAACCAGTTTCTATAAAACCGGCTTCTATAAATCCGACCTAATTTTGTAGTGTAGACATACCTTCAGACTGTTGTTGAACCACTTCTTACTGCTATCCAGGTTTCCTGTATAAGGTTTCATGAGCCACAGCTGTAAGGGGTATGCCGGGTCTCCCAGGATCACTATGGGCATTTCAACATCCCCCACTGTAATCTTCTGGTTTGGAAAGAAAGTCCCCACTTCTTTGACATGAAAGACGTTACATAAATGTATATTAATTATAAGTTTGAATTCACACAATTGACAGTTTTGTCATTTTCTTAGAAGCTGGAGGTCTCAGTACTGGGGAAAACCGCAACTCCTCTAGTTTTAATCTTTTGCAGCACACTTTGAATTACCCAAATACATGTTATTTGCAGATTTCAGAGTAGCAGCCGTGTTACTCTGTATCCGCAAAAAGAACAGGAGTACTTGTGGCACCTTAGAGACTAACAAATTTATTAGAGCATAAGCTCTAATTTGCATTATTTGCAGACGGTCCCTTAGTGCTCTTCTCGTCTATCGCCCAGCTCAGCACCACCACAGCGCTCCCTAACTGAAATCCCATCCCACCTCCTAGACTCTCGCGAGACTTCGAGATTTCACGAAATCTCCCAGCAGCCCTTGTTCTTTCTCTTCCCTGGTGCGGGCGGCCCCTGAGGTGAGTTTGTTATGGCTGCTGCACCCGGCTTTCCCGGGTCCGGATTCAATCCGCCGCCCCTCGGCGCCATCCTGCCCTGGGAGTCCCGGAGCCGGCACCGGGCGGCGAGGGGACGGGCTCAGCCGCCTGCTGGCACCGATATTTCCGTGCCCGGGGGCCGCCACAGGGAGGACGGGGGAGGGGGAGCAAAATGGCGGACTCTGAGTGCCCCCGTATGGACGCTCCGAATGACCCGGATGTGCCAGCTCGGGTGAGGAGCTGGGGAGGGGACGCGCGGCCTAGAGTTGTTGGGGGACGTAGGGCGACAGAGTCCGTATGTCGGGGCCAGACGCCGCGGTGAGGGGGGACTGGGCTGGCTCACTGCAGCGGGAGGGGAGATTGGGGGACTGGGCTGGCTCACTGCAGCGGGAGG
>NW_020664420.1:9245659-9274295 GCF_002925995.2 Terrapene triunguis | reverse complement strand
GCGGGAGGGGAGATTGGGGGACTGGGCTGGCTCACTGCAGCGGGAGGCGCGCTCTGTACGTGGTTCGCTAATTGCTGCCTCTCCCACTAGAGTGTGGGTAAGAGCGCTAGCTACCGATGAATTGATCGGGGAAGTGAGGCTGTTACGTGCTGAAAGGAGCCCACTCGCGGCCTGGGCTATTTGCATGCTCGTTCTTCTGCCCGCGCTCATTGCTGTAGTATCTGAGCACTGGTGCCAAAATGTTAAGGCAATGGCTAGATTTCTGTCTGAAACTGTTTGGGACTAAGATGTTTTAGGTAACAAGATTTATAATTACAAGTTCTTTCTGTGGGTGCATGTATGTGTATATGGTTTATATAATGAGTTTTCAGTATGGAAATCCAAAGAATGATTCTATATGTGTGTGTGTGTGTATATATATGTATTCATGAGTCCCCCGTATGTGTGATCTTCCAGAAGTCCTGATAGATTAAGGATGTTTTACTGTTGTGTTGCAACAGGCCGCACACAATGTGAGCGGTTTAGGTCATATGTATAGTGTGTTTACCCTCTGCCAAACGGTACAGGAACTGTGCTTAAAAACAGCTTTCATGAGAAGGTTGTGGCTGCAGTGATGACGTTCTTAGGACACCTTTGGATTAATCATGAAAATAAAATGGATTTCTGAGCAGCTGCTTCTCTCTGCTATCTCAGCCAGACTAAGAAATAACAGCATATTGGACATACATGTGATAGAACTTTGAAATCTAACTCTTCATTACTGTTTTCCAGTTAAGCTCTGAAAATGGTCCGCTACTCACTTGATCCAGAGAACCCCACCAAATGTAAGTGATTTTTTTCAAGTATTGGTTGCACTTTTCAGGAATCAATCAGGTTCTGTAATTTCAAAATGTTATTTTTTGTTTCCATAGCATGCAAGTCAAGGGGTTCTAACCTTCGAGTCCACTTCAAGGTATGTGGAGTGTATGTTTGGATTTTTTTTTTTTTTTTTTAGAATGTAAGGAATAGAAAAAACATTAATTTTAGAAGAAAATACCTTCTTCCTTTGTATTTCTTGAATTCGTTAAAGTTACTACTTATACAAGTACAGTAGTATAAAGTAGTGTCAGCACATGGGTAGTTCTACTGTGTAAGACTAGGTGATCACAATGGTCCCTTTTGGCCTTGGAATCTATTAAATCTATTTGTAGTGGTTGTGTTCATAAATATAGAAACAAGACAGTCTGTGTCTCAAGGAGTTTGCTGCCTAGCAGATTATACAACACAGTGGGAAAAGTAGCTGCTTATAAGGGGAACATAGGAATTGATATATATCTGATCAGACCACTGGTTCATCTAGTCCTATTCCTTTTCTCCTTTTTTTTTTTCCCCAGCCAATGGAAAAGTGTTCAAACATGTTGGTTTAATGCTTTGTTGTTCGTATGCTTAAGGATAGAGACATCTGAGGAGTTCTGTTAAATTTCATTAAATTATTTTTTACTGTTCGTAAAGACCATTATGCCAATCTTACTGTGTCATACTGACCATCAAAGAAAAATATTTGAATAATTGCAGTGTAATATCTGTCTACATATTGAAAGGGTGCATCCTTTATTGTTGGAGAAACAGTGTTGTGTGGCTGCAATGATGACTTTCTTAGGACACCTTTGGATTAATCATGAAAAGAAAATGGAAGTCTGAGCAGCTACTTTTCCAGGGGTTAAATTTCGTCTATCATGCATCTTCCTTCATTTGATAACTATTAATTCATCTCCCTCCTTCCAGTTTTCTTTTATGGCTTTGAAATTAATATGACCCCCTTTTTTTGTTTCCTTGATTTTATAATTGTTTTTGGTACAGTTCTGAGAATAGCCTTTACTGGCTATTTGGCTCTGAAGTAGTGGATGAAATAGTATTAAATTAGCCCAATCCCCACCATAATACAAGAGTGAGTTATGTCAATATTTCGTGTCTGAAGTAGCTGAATATTTGTAATATTTTATGCACTTGATTTTGGCAAACACTGTTCGACTATCAGTAGTGGTGTAATTAATAGGAAGTATAGTCAAGGGTTTGGTCACTGCTACTTGAAAGATCTGGTCCCCCCAGTGACCTCAAGGAGCAGCTAGGTTATATACAAGAACTACAAAACTGTCAGTTGAAGTGGCAAGTGGATGGGGCTTAGGGATGCAGGAAGCACAATATTCATAAGTCAGTTCATGATTATGGAATTCACTACTAGACAGATAAAGTCTGCTAACCTCATCGCATTCAGAACTAAATAAAAAATCTTTCTTTGCATTTATTAAGCTCTGCAGTCACAAATTAAGCAACAAAACATAAAACTAGAACTAATCAGCTATTTCCCCTTCTCTGCTGAGAAGCAAGAGAAATATTATTTCTATTTTTAAATAAACAGTTATAATGAGGGGGGCTTAAGTAGTGCCTAGATAGAATACTTAAATTGCCAGTAAAAAAGAACTTAGAGAAACCTATCCATGAATGTACAATACTTTGTTTTGTTGCTAGAACACTCGTGAGACAGCTCAAGCTATCAAGGGCATGCATATCCGGAAAGCCACTAAATACTTAAAGGATGTGACCCTAAAAAAGCAGTGTGTTCCCTTCCGTCGTTACAATGGTGGAGTTGGCAGATGCGCTCAGGTAAGAGTTGAGATTGAAATTTGGAAAGACTCTTTGAATAATTGATTCTCATGGTAGAAGAGGGCCAGATTGCATTGTGTGTATCCCACCACTGATGACAAGCAAAAAATGGTGTATTTAGATCAGGGGTGGGCAAACTGTTTGGCTCGAGGGCCACATCTGGGTATGGAAATTGTATGGCAGGCCATGAATGCTCACAAAATTAGGGGTTGGGGTATGGGAGGGGATGAGGGTTCCGGGCTCTGGGCTGGGGCCAGAAATGAGTTCAGGGTGCAGGAGGATGCTCTGGTCTGGGACCGAGGGGTTTGGAGGGCGAGAGAGGGAACAGGGCTGGGGCAGGGGCAGGGGGTTGGGGTGCGGGAGGGAGTCAGGGTGCAGGCTCTGGGCGGCGCTTACCTCAAGCAGCTTCCAGAAGCAGCAGCATCTCCCTCTGTCTGGGTCCTATGTGGTTCCCGGCCAATGGGAGCTGCGGGGGAAGCACTTGGGGCGGGGACAGTGTGCAGAGCCCACTGGCTGCCCCCTATGTGTGGGAGCCAGAGGGGGACATGCCGCTGCTTCTGGGAGCCGCGCAGAGTGGGGCAAGCCACTGACCCCGCATCCCGGCAAGAGCTCGAGGGCCGGATTAAAATGTCTGGAGGGCCAGATGCAGCCCTCGGGCCATAGTTTGCCCACCCCTGATTTAGATCATAAGCAAAAAATAAGTGTGAGCCCAGTCCATTCTAATGAATGTAAACCTCCGTGTAACTTCACATAGTTGGCAGCCTTTACTTAGAAGGTCCAGGGCAGCAGTCATTAGCGATACTGTAAGTCAGAACTGATGTGTTCAGACATGCATTGGGGAGGCTGACATTATAGCACTCATATCTTTTAAAAACAAAACAAAAAATAAGCCCACAAAGCCAACTTGGGCACGTATATAAAATGAGAAGACAGATGTATTTTGGTTGATCCTGAACACTGGTAAAGGGGAATGGAAAGCTTGTGTGGGGCTAATTGCATTTGGAAAGAAGGTACGGTCATTTTGGTGCGTTAGCTAAAAAAGCAAAAAGGGATTTCATCCTATATTTTTGGGTTAGAATTCCTTGTAGAGTCACGTGCATTTATGGTTGCTATGATGACTTTCTTAGGACACCTTTGGATTAACCATGAAAAGAAATGTGTATTCTGAGCAACCTTTGTAAAAGAAAGGTGATTGTTTTTGTTTTGAGTAAAATTAAAACTAAACTCTTAAACGTTCCAGGCCAAGCAGTGGGGCTGGACACAGGGGCGTTGGCCTAAAAAGAGTGCAGAGTTCCTACTGCACATGCTCAAAAATGCTGAGAGTAATGCTGAACTCAAGGTATGTTAAAAATGCAAATGGACATGTACATTTTAATGCAGTGGTCCCCAAACTAGGGTGTGGGGTTTGGAGGAATGTAGAGCGGCCGGGGGTGGGGGGCGCAGTGGGACCTGGACCAGCCCCTTGGTGGGGGGGAGGGGGGAGTGTGGCTCAGCTGCAACTTGGCCGCCTGCCCCTGTTCCTGGCTGCAGCTCTGCCCCTGGCTTGGGGAGGGGTGGGGGGAGACGTGGACACATTCCATTATTGATTTTGGGTACCACTGATTTAAAGCCGCTCAAAACCTTGGATCCAAATACTCCTAAACGGTGGTTAAAAAATCTGAAAGGTCAGAGGAGCCTGGAGAGCTTTGAGTTGTGTACTGAGGTCTGGATCTGGGGTTTTGGTTTGGCACCATATCTCTTAAAATATTTAAATTTATGCACATATTTGGAGCACAAAACATGGCGGGAAGTCTTATAAATTATACCTAGTTCATACACTAAATTATCAACTTGACTACATAAAGAATGAATACATGTGTCAAAAATGAGTCTTTTAAGATCCACACTTAGGTCCGTGTTTTTTTGTTTTGTTTTTTTTTACACATGGAAAACTTGCGTTTTGTTTATAATGTCGTAACTAAATTGTAGTGACCTGTGGTGGCAGTGATGACTATCTTAGGACACCTTTCGAATAACAATGAAACAAACTTCATTTCTGAGCCATCATAATGATTTTGAATATTTCTTGTAAAAGGCTGTCTGAATTTTTTAGTCTTCCTGAGCTATTAGTTGAGTCTTCAACTTTATAAATGCGTAAAAATGCTATGTACTTTTGTGAGATTTTTTTCCATGATTAACTAGCACATGTTCCCATGTAATAACTTTTCAGTTTTCATGTTCTGCCATTTTTTGGTACAAACAAAAACGTTTTGTTCATAGAGGAAAATAAACCTAGAATAAATCTTGTAAGTTACTGTTGCATTTTTTCAGGGTCTTGATGTGGATTCTCTGGTAATTGAGCACATCCAGGTCAACAAGGCCCCCAAAATGCGCAGGCGTACCTACAGAGCTCATGGTCGTATCAACCCCTACATGAGCTCCCCCTGTCATATTGAGATGATCCTCACTGAGAAGGAGCAGATTGTTCCAAAGCCAGAAGAGGAAGTTGCTCAGAAGAAAAAGGTAAGAAAACTTTAGTAGTGGTATTATTGAGTGGTTTTGCTCTGATCTTGTGTATTATAGACTTGTTCATTTGTCAGTGTGTTTTAAACACATCTGAATTTTTTAACTTGCATTTTTCAGATAAAATTGTTGCTATTATGATTATCTTAGGACACCTTTGGAAATAACCATGGAAAAAAATGCATTTTGAGCAACCTTAATAGTGTTACAATTTAAATATAGCATTCATAATATGAAAGGATTCTCTATAAATAATTTCACTGAAAGGGATGGCTTTCATTTGTATGCTTCCAGTCCCTGATTTAAAAATACTTATACCGTATATACTTGTTCATTAGCCCATTCGTTTATAAACTGACACCCCCCCCCCCCCCCCCCAATGGATAGGTAAAAACTGTATCACCCTTTCATAAGCCGACCCTATATTTCAGGGGTTGGAAAACTTTGGCTCACGGCCCGTCAGGGTAAGCCGCTGGCAGGTTGGGACGTTTTGTTTACCTGGAGCGTTCACAGGCACGGAGCCCCTCAGCTCCCAGTGGCCGCAGTTTGCCGTTCCCAGCCAATGGGAGCTGCGGGAAGTGGCGCCATTCCCGCAGCTCCCATTGGGTGGGAACAGCGAACCGAGGCCACAGGGAGCTGAGGGGCTCCATGCCTGCAGACGCTCCAGGTAAACAAAATGACAATGTATTAGATATTCAATTCAATGATTCCATAGAGTTTTAAATGATCAAATTTTGGTGTAGACCTGTTTATAAGCCGACCCCTGCTCTTTGAGGCGTCACTTTTTTACCAAAAATATTCGGCTTATGAACGAGTATATACGGTAATTGTTCCTGAAGAAAAATTCACATGATAACGTCAAGGTAAAAAGAGTTGTTCAGTTATATTAAAATGGGCTATTAAAATAGCCACACTAAGAGAGCAGCTGGTGAAATAGTACGCACTTAGGGCAGTCCCATTTCTAAGGTTTCCAAACTCTTATGTGAAACTGAGAATGACAATGGCCTAATTGTAGGCCGTGTTGTAGCTGTGTTGATCCCAGGATATTAGACAAGGTCGGTGAGGTAATAATACCTTTTATTGGACTAACTTCTGTTGAGAGAGACAAGCTTTCATGCTCGGAGCTCTTCTTCAGGTGTGGGAAAGGTACTGAGTGTCACAGCTAAATAGAAGATCGAACAGTTTAGGACAGGGATTCTCAAACTTCACTGCACTGCGACCTCCTTCTGACAACAAAAAATACTACACAACTCCAGAAGGGGGGACCGAAGCCTGAGCCTGCCTGAGCCCTGCCACCCCAGGTTGGGGGGAGGGGCCGAAGCCCAAGAGCTTCAGCCCTAGGCTGGGACCTGTAACCTGAGCCCTGAAGCCCTCGGCCCCAGGAAGTCTAATGCGAACTCTGGCTACCCCATTAAAATGGGGTTATGACTCACTTTGGGGTCTGGATTCACAGTTTGAGAACCGCTTAAGTACACCTCTACCCCGATATAACACGAATTCGGATATAACGTGGTAAACCAGCGCTCCAGGGGGGCGGGGCTGCGCACTTGGGCGGATCAAAGCAAGTTCGATATAACGCGGTTTCACCTATAACGCGGTATGATTTTTTTGGCTCCCGAGGACAGCATTATATGGGGGTAGAGGTGTATTTAGCACATATTCTAAGGGATGACTCAAGGTGAAGTGGCCTGTTAAAATACCCCTGTATTTATAGGACAAAAAAGGGGTGGGGGGGAGATTTGTAATAAGCCATAAATTCAGTGTATTTATTAAGACCATGATTTTTAGTGTCTAGCAAAGTTATGGATTTAAGCTCCCACGCTTGTCTTTTGAAAGTGTTTCACAGGTTTTCGATGAGGATGGATAGGTCACATATAGAGTGGTGGTATAATCTCCTTGATAGATGCAGATTTTCATTCTTTCCTTTTTATTTTTCAGATCTCTCAAAAGAAGCTGAAGAAGCAAAAACTTATGGCTCGGGAGTAAATCTGACATAACAGATGTACATAAATAAAAAAGAAAACTGATATCGTGTGTGCTTCTTTTCTTGAGTGATTAACTTTTTCAGAGTTTTGCTTTGTTGATCATAACTTATTTGCAATATTTAACTGGTTTTTTTTGCCCTATTTAAATATTTGCATGTTACTATTTGAGAGTCGTCAAGTCTTTGAAAAGTGTGCTTCTTTCCCTATTCCTTCCTAAGCAGTTATTTGTAAATTATCTCCAGATTGGAGTTTGAAAATTCTGTTTGGATTATCGGCTATGGCCTTCACGATAAGACACATCACAAAAGTTTCAGTAAAATCAACTGGTAGTGTAAACTTTTTACACAAGTGTTCTGACTGCTTTTTAATGAACTTACTTACCTTTGAAAGTTGTGTAATGTCCAGAGTTATGCCTGGTCTTTCATTTCTACCCCCACTACATCACTTTGGAAGCAATATTATTTTAGCTTTCATAAATGAGAACAGTAGATAGATAACATTGGATTGAATTACTTGTAGTTGTCTTAGGTGAGGCAGGAAATTAGTTTAGCAGATATTGAATTTATTGCAGAAAGATGGCTATACATTTCAGTAGATTTAACTCTTCTATTTATCTACAAACGGTTAGTGCAGATTTCTCCATGCTGTCCCATCAGTTTTTCAATCATGGTCTGCGGGAAGACCACTTTTGGGAGGTGACTGATGCCCATCTGATCCTTGGCATCTGGGGAGCACATAGGTACATTATGATGGTTTTCTGTGTGGAAAGCTATGCCATCATGAACATGGAATCCAGCTATTCATTTCACCTAGGCTGCTAAACAGTTCTCATTAGTTATGTTGGTCACCATTGACTAGGGCTGGATTTGAGGTGATAATAGTTGAAAGGCTTCCAGTCCCCTGATCAGTCTTGTCCCTGGTGTATTTGTATTCTCTGAATAGATTAATTTGCTTGTTAACCTGCAGAGTTACTCTAAATAGCACCATTTGACATCTGAAGTCTTGCATTTTTATTGTAAAAACAATTGAATGTTTGGGATTTGTTAGTATTATGACATTGTTCATTTTTATAATGTCTACAATGCAAACATTCAGAAAATGTTTTTCCTGAAATTAGGAATTATAATTCCTAACCTGTTTTCTCTTAATCCCAGTACTCTTCCTTTCTACTCTCTCCAAAACCTTGGGGGGGAGGGGGGGGGAGGGGGGAAATTAAAGTATTTACATCTCTCGTGTAGCAAAGTTTGAGGAATATATTTGATCTAAAAACCCTGTGCTCAAACTGATATTCTGAGTTGTACTGAAGTAAATGTGTGGACAAAATTGAACTGATTGCTATTAGATCTATTTCTTCTACAAAATATAAAAATTACAAGTCCGTGTTTAAGGTGAAATCCTAATTTTAAAGCAGAGATAGGCAACTTTAAGGAAGTAAAGGGGGGCCACAAAATCCACTAAAACCCTTTTTAGTTTATTGTGCAACTCAAATGTTTTACAGTACAGCATGTTTGCATACAGCTAACTATTCACAGTGTAAAACCAAAGTTTTCTTAAATATAAATACAGCACCACCTTTAAATTAAGAAAAAATTGAAACATTTTTCACTAATCTTTTTCAATATGCAGAAGAGCAGGGGATTAATAAATGAAAATAGCAAATAACGTTTTTTCTTTGCTGCTTATTGTTACAGTATCTTACTGTGTGAAACTTGAGGGTGAGCCTCAGTCTATATATCAATTTATATCTATCAATTTTAGTGCATCTAACTCGTTAAGATGGGAGAGTGTTTTCATCTGTCAGTCAATTCCTTTTCTTTGATTTCAAATGATTCAGTGTAGAGAAGTTACTTTCACAGATGTAAGTGCTTCCAAACATAGAACACAATTTCAACAACCAGTTTTTCAGATTTGGGAAATGGGACTCCGAAAGCAGTTTCCAAAACTGAATATCACTTTCATTAGCTGCAACCAAGAAAAGATCAGCCTGCAGTTTGCAGTTACTGTTGCAGTTCAGAAGGCTGGTCATTGACAACAGCTGCAAGTGGATCATTAAAAAGGATCAGGTGAGGCTGAAAACTTGTAAAATCTGTAAAATTTGGTGATATTAAGCATCATTTCAACATCAGTAGCGTTCCAGCTACACTGACTTGCGTTCATGCCACGCTGGGCAAAAGTGGGTAAAATGGGCAAAATCCAAATGCAACAGGTGAGTCTTTTGAAAAGTCCAACTTTTCTTCTGAAACTATCCAGGTGATCAATGAGGTCTAACAGAGTCTGGTCCATGCCTTGTAATTGCAGATTCAAATAATTCAGAGGTTGGGTTGTGTCAATAAAAAATGCCCTATTAAAAAGAAAAATGGAATATTCCAGCTTTTCCAGTAACTCCTTGGTATCAAAACTTGCAGTGTTTTTCAGAAAGGCAATTAAATCTTTGAAGTGCAAGGAATCTCTTAAAAAGCATTTACCACAAATCTGCGATGATGCAGTGATCTGTTGCCACTTCCAATCAAGTTTGTAACTTTCACAACCCCATTCATGACATGACATGATCTGAGTTCAGCAATTTTTCTACACAACCCCACTGCTTTGATAAATGTTGAAACTTGACCTTTAGTTCACTCACAGCAGGTGCTCCATCAGTAACAACAGCCACCAACTTTTCAAAAATCTGCAACCACCTCAACTACATCAAAAATATCTGGACCCTTCGTTGTGTGCGATGAGGTTAACTTTGTAAGTTCTTCATGCAGATGAAAATTATTGTCAAACTAAAGAAGTGTACAGCCACTCCTAACAACTAGTCTTCCACTTTTTTATGTGCAATATGTTTATCATAGGAAAAGAACAGTTGAGAAAAAATGTCATAGTAAAATAAATCTATTAACTGTTTGCGGGCCAAATAAACCAATCTGGTGGGTTGTATGCAGCCCCTAGGTCACAGCCCTGCTTTAAATTATGGAAATGAACACTTAAGTATTTGGTGCCAGTAATACAGGCCCTGATGGTATAAGCAGTATCAGGCATGTGCACCCCTGGTCAATGTCCTGGGCAGCAGGCAGCGCCATGGGCTATTCTTGGGCATCCTCATCCCCCACCTAGGGCAGGTGGAGGGTATAGGGCTCCCCACAGCAGCCTATGCTCCTCTTACCATGGCCCAGCTCAGGTTTCCTGCCTGGCCAGGGGGGATAGGGTCTTGGGAAAGAGGAGCAGCAGGGAGTGAGGCCTCATTGAAAGAGGAAGAGTTGGGGGCGGGGCTCCTGCACTTTTGCCTTTTGAAAGGGTGGTAATCCTATTCCCATTTCCCAAGCATTGAACAGCACTACTGATAATAGTGCTAATGATATTGACCACCAAGTGCTTTAAGACAGAGGTGGTCAAACTGGTCCACGGACCACTCCATTCAAGTGGTCCACAGACAGGTCCCTCCAAGGTGCGAGCCTGGGTGACTGCACATAGACACTGAAGGGCCTCCCATCTAATTAGTGGAGCCATGCAGGCGTGGCTCCACTAATTTAGGTGCCTGGACCCTGGAGAAGATGCACAGGTAAGGTGAGGTGGTGGCCTTGGGGGCAATGGGGGTAGGTGGGAGGGGGCATTGGGGTGAGACTAGGGGGTGGGGGGAATTTGGAAGGTGCAGGGCTGCGGCGGCCAGAGAAAAAGGCGACTTTTCCCAGCTCCAGGGCTGTGGCTGCCAGGGAGAGACCCCCCTCCTTCCCAGCTACAGCTCAGGGGCTGCCGTGCCGGGGGAGAGAGGGTACATCCATTGCATTAGAACGGTAAGACTACTGTTATCAGTTGTGTGCTTTTATTTGTAGAACAACAAAATGTTTATTTTAAGGTTTTTTTTTAGAGAGAGAGCCTTTATCCAAAGTGCTTTACAATAGTTAGCTAACGGTACAAACATTTGGAAAGATCATTAAGTGGTCTGCTGAGACCCTCAGCAATTTTCAAGTGGTCCGCGGGGAAGAAAGTTTGAGCACCACTGCTTTAAGACATACGGATGAAAGGGGCCTTCGAGCTTAGTGTTGGCTCTGTGGGTTTTCAGCTAACTTAGCAATGCGCATGTTCTCTTCAAGTAGAAATGTTTGCTGCTCAAGGTGATCATGTGGACTGGGGGGAAAAAAAGGTTTTGTGATGCACCTAAAATCATTTTATGGGGTTAGCAAAATAACCTGGCAGGTGGTGCCTGTGATACTGCTCTAGCTGTGCACACTCTGGGGTAGGTAACTCCTGTCTGGAAGATCCAATTCCCCCACGGCTCAGGGGAATGGGGGGCCAGCTCCCCTCCAGCTCGATCAGGCCTCTACCCTCTAGCAGCTCTGGCCGTGTCTTGCCGGGCGGGGGGGAAGAGTCCAGACTCTTCAGCTTTGGCCTCTAATGCTTTGCCTCTGGTGCCATGGCGGTTGGCGTCAACTCCCACCCCTTATGTTTTGGGCACGTGACCAACGGTGCTCCTTTTCCCATTGGCGCTGGGCCGGTAACGTCATCAATCCCATCCGGAAGGCGGAAGTGAAGAGGCGGCTTCCGGCGCGGTGTCGGTCAGAGCTCGGGTGGTGCCGGGCTGCGGTTGGAGTCGTTACTGGAAGGGGAGCCGGTAGGTGGGTCCGTTACGCTCAGGGAGTCCCTTGTCTCCCCCCCCCCCCCCCCGCCCCGGTCATAAGGGGGCTGTTCCATCTACCTCCTCGCGCCTCCTGCCGGGCGTCGCACACCGCCCTTGCGGGTAGGGGGCAGCTGTTCCCCGAGGGGAGCTGGTGGCTTGCCCCGGTGAAGGGAGAACCCACCCGACGCCCCCCATCACTGATTGACCCACAGACCCACCTGCTTGTCCCTGGACTGATCCCCTCCTACCCTGCCTGCTTTTCTCGTGCCCTGGATCCCCCCTCCTCCCGCGTGTGTCCCTCGTGCTTGGTGGAGGCAGTGAAAGATGGGCGGCCCTTCTTGCCCTATGCCCAGGGTTGCTTCTGGCCTTGTTATGGCTGGTGGAGGTGGCTGGGCCCCTGGAGTTTTTGCGCTCACCATTTCCCTCCATAAACTCCTTTTAGGCATCTGTGTGTCATAAACAGGAAAAGAGTTCAAGATTTTGTTGGTTGGTTTAAATCCTTTGTGATGGGTCACCCCTGAAAGGCTGCCTGTCATTCATTGACTATTGCTTTTCTATATAAAAGTTCTCACTCAACAATTCCAGCTTTGTGGCTGCAAAATAAACACCCTCTTGTGTAAAAAGAATACTGACCTTGAAACCATCTGGCCATTGACATGTCATGCATGCCAATTCTGGTCTTTGCTGGAAGACTTTTGGGAAGAAGGGGTGTCTCAAGACATATATTGTTTGCTTGCATAACTTAATGGAAGAGTTGGGATCAATTGAAGTTTTAACAAAGATTTCCTCTATCCCCCCCCCATGCATTGTTTGCAACCCAAACACTGCATTATAGAAACAAATCCACTGTTTCTATTGTATAAGCTGTTGGAAAGATGAAGAGCAAGCAGTAGACATGTTGATGTAAATTAGACTTAAACTGGTTTCTTAAACTTAAAGCATTGCAAAGTTTTTTTTATAAGTAATTTTTTTTTTTTTTTTTTAAAAACGTCAGTCCCTTGGTTTTCAATTCTATTTTATTGCCTCTTATATCAACAGATTCTGTCAGAGGATTGGAAAGAACCATGGTGTGCATTCCTTGTATCGTCATTCCAATTCTGCTCTGGGTCTATAAGAAATTCCTTGAGCCATATGTCTACCCTATAATTTCACCTTTCATTAAGCGCATATGGCCTAGGAAAGCTGTGCAGGGAACACTGGCCACCAAACAAGGTCAAGGAGACAGTACTGGAACTATTCTGGGGACGTCAACCACAAACCTAGGCCCAACAGATGATTTTGGAATGTATAAGGTAAGCAATATATTTTAAAGCACGTTAGAGGAGGGAGGGAGGTAGCTAAGCAAGGAATCCCCAAGTAGAGCACCCTATAACAATCCAACCTGGAAGTCACAAGGGCATGGTGGATTGTTTTGGGGGAAATTCAGATATGACAGAAAAGGTTGTGACTGTCTAACCAGGTACAGTTTTCTTAAGTAGGGAGAACAATTGCCCCAAATCAACCTCTGAGACCTCTTGGAACAGAATCATCCTAGAATGGCATGCTCTATCCCAGCTATATCTAATAGTTCTGCTTAAGAGCTTTTCTGACTCCTTACTTCTCCACTACAAAAAATTCAGCAATTAAATCCTAATCCTAAATCTGATGCATTAAGCAGAACTGAAGCCAGTTTCTTGTACTGGCTCTACAGTCCCAGTAAAAAGTCGTGTTTACTGACCAACATGTTTCAAGTGGCTTTTTTGTTTTGTTTTTTTATAACACGGTAACTTTTTTTACCATAATTACATGTTAATATCCAAAGAAATGGGCATAAGCTCTTCTATATACTTTTTTTTCCCTCTGGCCTTTTAGAAAGTAAGAATTGTATATAAGACTTTACCTAACTTCTTTAAATTTCAGTCTGTTAGTGCAAATTTCTCAGAACTGAGGCAGATGTTCTGAACTCCTCTCTTCATTCTTTCCTCCCCAACTAAACTCTAGGGTTCTGAATGTGAAGAATTTTTTTCTTTGCCATTTGTTCATGGTACTCTCTCTTACTTCCAATTTCAGATTGAAAGCAATGGGGTCGCAAATGGAATCACTGCAAAGGGACCAACGGAAGTTTCTGACAAGAAGACTGATTAAAGGAACTTGTTCATTAGGAACTTTTCTTTGCTGTACAATGTGAACTGGTGATACTGTTCCCACTTTGAGATTTGGTGGCCCTTCTACCTGAAAGGAAGCATGAGTTGTTTATAGCAGAGGGTTTCCTCTGCCACTGAAATGGGTGAATTTAGCAGCTCTCTCTTTAAGATGTTTGAGAAGTTGTTTTAAACTATTCTTATTCCTTACTACATTTTACTCACTGAAATTCTCTGCATCTGTAATGCAGTTCAGATGATAAGGTTAGATAGCCTAGATTAATTTATTTTTATCAATAAATGAAGCTTTACATGGTAAATGTGTCAGTTTCTTATAGTTGTCTTGTAATGCATCTAAAATCCATGTATTTTATAACAGTTCCTGAAACTCAAACTTCATTGTAGCTCATTACTCTGCTCTCAGAGCCTCATGCAAAAGGTTAGGGTTTCATCCAATATAGTTTGATGGAGTAATGTGCAATCTCTTGCTCTAAGAGCTATAACTCTCCCATCCCTGCTAAAGATGTTCTGGATTGCACTGAGGACACCAGCGTGTTTCTTGGCAATGCTATGAAGAAAACTTATAAAAAGAGATCTCCACCTGGTAACCAATAAGCTAGAATAGGTGCAATATTTACAGGATTTATTTAGTTTATTGGAAGCAGAAAGCAAGCCCTGAGGAATGGCAGGGATGTAGCATGAGAAAATTACTATGTTGTGTGCAAGCCGCCATAGTTAAGATTGTAGATGTCAGAATTGTAAAATTCAGAATAAGTCCAGAAAAATCTGGTTAACCTACTTATGTAACTTAATTAAAACAAAATGGCATTTTATTAAAACTTGTTTCTTATAAAATGTTTCTAGTTTTTTTTCTTTCTATTTTAAAATTTAGTTCTTGGAATGGAAAAGTCTCAAAGCTTAGGGGAATATTATATAGACCGGGACCCCAACACAGGGATGGCATCTGAACTGCTTGCTTTGTTTGTGGCTGGCTTCCTGACTTCTCATCCAGTGCCAGGTCTGGCCCCCAATAGGAAAAGCTGCTTTCTGTCCTGCTCTGCTCCTAACTCTATTAATGGAAACTGTGCTATTTTAGATGCCTCTCAGCTCTGCAGAGCGTAAAGGTAATAGTCCCTTTCTGTATACACCTCCAGTGCAACTGTTCTGTTTGGAATCGTACGTGAGTCAAGGCAATTCAGAGGAGGGGCTTCTACTGAATAGTCCAAAAATATGTGACAGGTCTGGAGAAGAACTATTTTGGGTGGTTCATGGAGGGCATAACTAGGAGACACAGCACTGAGTCCCATTGGGTAGATAGAAAGATTAACCTAAATAATCTATACAGAAGCCCCTGGAACCCATAAGATTGGGTCCCTAATCCATGAACTATTGGAACTCATTTATAAAACTTTTCGTAAACATTACGTGAATATATTGTCTCATACTATATAATTTGAATTTATAATCCCTATTCCATGATGAGATATCTTTGATCTATAACGTATCTTAATTAAAACTATTATAAAAAAAAATCTTTAATTTTTTTTTTAAATCATTGATTTTTATCCACCCTGGCCGTTAAATCCCCCGTCACTACCAAGTCCTGTGTTTTGGATTATTTTGTTTGTTGGGGGAAAAAAGCCTCATCTGCCACATCTTCCTGGCTAGGTGGCCTATAGTAGACCTCTACCATGATATCACCCTTGTTTGTTACCCATTTTATCCTTACCCAGAGACTTTTAACAAGTCTATCTCCTATTTCCATCTCAAACTCAGTCCAAGTGTATGCATCTTTGATATCTAAGGCAATACCTTCTCCTTTTTTTCTCTGCCTGTCCTTTCTGAGCAAGCTGTATCCTCCTATACCAACATTCCAGTCATGTGTATTACCTGTGATGCCAACTGTCATAGTTGTGTTTAACAACCAGCATTTCTAGTTCTTCCTGCTTATTCCCCATACGTCTCACAATAGTATACAGACCTCTAAGATACCAATTTGATTTCCCCTCTATTTTCTCCCTTATCCCTGCTATAATGGCCCATGTTCTCCCCAGATTCTGACCCTTTTCCCAGGTCTCCATGTTTTTGACTTACCTCTGGTCTTTTGTCTCTTGCCCCCATCAAACCTAATATAAAGCCCCCCTCACTAGGTGAGCCAGTCTGTATCCAAAGATGCTCTTCCCCTTCTTCAGTAGGTGGACCCCATCTCTGCTCAGCAGTTCTTCTCAAAACAACATCCCATGGTCAAGGAAGCCAAAGCCCTCTTGGCAACACCATCCTGGCAGCCAGGCATACACCTCCAGGATGCATCTGTCTCTGCCTGGTTCTTTATAAGTGGTATTTTTACACATTATGCAGATCAAGCTCCTGTGGGTTTAGTCTGAAGCTCCCCTAGGGCCAGGATGAGGTGCCTAAAGATGCATATAGACACCTGTGACAGGCCCATTGGTGCCATCTGGAAAAAGGGTTTATTGTCCTTTACAAGCCCATCCTGTGTCAGACCTGACAAACTCATTATACTTAATATAGTACCACTTTCAGAGTATTTCTTCATGAAGGGTTGCATGTGAGGTCTCAGCTGAAAGCTTATAACTTAGCAATACTCACACACAACTTGCAACGATTATATGGGTAGTTTTAAGGAATAATGTAACTATATTGAAATCTATTCCTTATGGCCTTGAAGTAAAAGTTGAGAGTCCCTGGTGACTATGTCTCAGTGTTGGCCCATTCAAGTGGGAGGTTGTTTTTCCCCCTACTTGGTTAACCAGTAAGGTAAAGCCCTATCTCTACCATTCCCTTATGCCAGAACCATCAGTGGAAAACAATCAGACAACTGCAAACAGTGAAAACCACTTGGAAGTAAAAAGGAACATTATAGGAGACATGAGATCATCCTGTCTATGAATAAAGCCAAAAGACTGATTCAGTATATCACAGGATGGAGAAAGACACTCTGCATCCGTTCATTGAGGAGACATCTTGTTGAGCAGGGGTGTTTCATGAAAGATTAGATCCTGGTCCTTGGGAAGCCATCCAGTTCTGTGCCAGACTGCACTTTGACAGGGGGAGAGGAGGTAGAACCCGACTTTATTACCTAGGAAAGGTAACAATTAAGTGTAAGTTCTAATTCACATTTTATGATTTTGTTTTATATTGTAACCATTTGTTTCCATTCTTGTTTCTACTGGAAGTATTTTTTCCACACAACTCACAGACAACCTGTGGAACTCCTTGCCAGAGGATGTTGTGAAGGCCAAGACTATAACAGGGTTCAAAACAGAACTAGGCAAGTTCAGGAAGGATAGGTCCATCAATGGCTATTAGCCAGGATGGGTAGGGATGGTGTCCCTGGCCTCTGTTTGCCAGAAGCTGAGAATGGGCCACAGGGGATGGATCACTAGATGATTACCTGTTCTGTTCATTCCCTCTGGTGCACTTGGCATTGGCCACTGTTGGAAGGCAGGATACTGGGCTAGATGGACTTTGGTCTGACTCAGTATGGCTGTTCATATGTTCTTTCTTAAATAATTCTTTTGTTTTATAAGTACACTGTGTTATACAGGAGCAGTGCAGAACCTAAGGTAAAACTGGGGTACACTTTCTTTGGAAACAGAGGATCCAGAATTTATGTAAGTAGCCAATGTCAGGGGCTGGATATCTCTTGGGAATATTTCAAGGGCACTTAAGTGCACCTCTTTTTAACCTGCAAGGCAAAGACAGGGCTGTGTAATCTGGAGGAGAGTGAGAGTTGCTGATAGCTCCCTGACACCTAGCTACCACAGGCAAGACTCCCTCATGCAAGAGATAACCCACCCCTGTGAGTCACTTTATCTGAGAACTGGAGACTAGTCTACTCTCACACTCTACTTTTAAAGCTGTTCTACTTTGTATAAACTCAAATATTCATTGGGCCAGAAAGAATGACTATAGGCAGGTGTTTAAGGCACTCACTTGGGGAGGTAAGAGATGTGGATTCAAATTAAGTCAGGTAGAGAGAAGATTTGAATCTTTACCTTCTACCTCCTTAATCCACTAGGCTACAGAGTCACTCTCACTCTCTTTTGGCCAGTGAATACTAATAATCTAGTTGGGAACCTCCCAAGAAATCCAGGAGACCTAACAGAGAAGCAAGGAGGAGTGACTGCAGCAGGGGAATGTGTGAACCATATCCCATGACTCTGCAGACTGGCTGGTGCTGTGACAAACCCACCAACCTCACCATCAGCCCCAGCACCCTCCGTAGAATCCCTTTTATGGATTCCTGTTTGCAAAGACACTCTGCCGTCACCTGTAGAAATCTGTGTTCCTCAGGGCTGAGTTGTCTCCTCATCTGATTCTGGAGGCCATGTTCCCCTCCTCACCTCCCCACCCCATTATCCTCTGCAACAAGTGTCATTTCCTAGCCTGCAAATGCTTGACTTTGCAACCTTAGTGTTTCGAATGTAATTTTTCTTGGCAGCATCAATTGCAGGGAAGGTCCTGCATGGCCCCTGCAGCCCTGAGCTGGAGCATGCTCAGCACAAATGGAATCTTTGGAAGACCTGTGAAGCCAAAATAACAAGTCTGACTATCTGCATACTGAGATCTTTCAAAGGCTTATAACTTGGGCCAAGTGTTCACAGGGACAGCAACAGGAACAAGAGACCCAGGTTACATTTCAAGTCCCTGCTCCAAAGCTCGTTAGCCCTAGAGCTTCTCAACAAAATGGTTGTAAAAAAAATTTAACCTGGGCAAAACACTTTCCCCTAATCTCGTTCTTGGGATCGGTTGAACCATCTTTGTTAACTTTCAAAAAAGAGTTCAGGCTGAGACAGGCACTAAAGCATGGAAAATTTCAAACTGAACGGTTGAAGTTTGGCAAAGTTATAAAAAAGGAACAGGGTTTTTATAATGGGAAATGTTGTGGAACTTTAACTACAGGCGTTGTTACCTGTGCCATACAGAATAAAATAATCAACTGTTAAGTGGAATATTAAAATAAGAAGTTCAGTTCCCCCTCCCCTCTGCCATGTATTAATAGGAAACATTCTTGTATGACTTATCTCTTTAAGTTCAGTTTTGGGACATCCCAAGAGATGAGGCTCCAGCCACAAGCAATGGAAGAGTGGGCCATAGCCTAATATACATCAGTAACTTTTCCTGTTTTAATGAAAAAACAGATTGACAGAGCCAGAGGAGTACCCAGAAGTCACCTACTACAGGACAGGCCCAACAAAGAAAAAAGCCACTAGCCGTCACTTTCAGCCCCCAACTAAAACCTCTCCAGTGCATCAAAGATCTACAACCTATCCTGAAAGATGATCCCTCAGTCTCACAGATCTTGGGAGACAGACCTGTCCTTGCTTACAGACAGCCCCCCAACCTGAAGCAAATACTCACCAGCAACAGAACAAAAACACTAACCCAGGAGTCTATCCTTGCAACAAAGCCCGATGTCAACTCTGTCCACATATCTATTCAAGTGACATCATCATAGGACCTAATCACATCAGCCACATCATCAGGGGCTCGTTCACCTGCACATCTACCAATGTGATATATGCCATCATGTGCCAGCAATGCCCTTCTGCCATGTACATTGGCCAAACCGGACAGTCTCTATGCAAAAGAATAAATGGACGCAAATCTGACATCAGGAATTATAACATTCAAAAACCAGTAGGAGAACACTTCAACCTCTCTGGTCACTCAGTAACAGACTTAAAGGTGGCAATCTTGCAATAGAAAAGCTTCAAAAACAGACTCCAATGAGAAACTGCTGAACTTGAATTAATATGCAAACTAGATACCATCAATTTAGGCTTGAATAAAGACTGGGAATGGCTAAACCATTACACACATTAAATCTATTTCCCCATGTTAAGTATCCTCACACCTTCTTGTCAAACTGTCTGAAATGGTCATCTTGATTATCACCACAAAAGTTTTTTTTCTCCTGCTGATAATGCCTCATCTTAATTAATTAGCCTCTTAGAGATGATAGGGCAACTCCCACCTTTTCACCTTCATTGATTTGACATCTACCATACCATTCTCTCACTAGAAGGGAAAACCTATAATGGCAGCAGGCCGTAAAAGAGACCCAGTTTGGGTCTCATTTATCTTTGAGTTGTGAAGAATATGTATTAAGGTTATAACAACCAACAAGAATGCCCTTTTATGTAGAAATCCATGATTAAATTGAGTCTTCCTGACTAGTGATTTAAATCAAATCCACCCTGCCTAGGGCTTGTCTTCACCACCGGCTAAATCGGCGCTGCTGTGATTGATGCAGCGGTGTCGATTTAGTGGGTCTGGTGAAGACGCGATAAGTTGATGGGAGAGCGCTCTCCTGGTGACTTCAATACTCTACCTCCCCAAGGGGTGAAAGCTATGTTGACTGGAGAGCATCAACATAGCACAGAGTAGACACCGCTGTAAGTTGAACTAAGCTATGTCGCCTTAAGTTATGTAACTTAACTGGCGCAATTTAGATCAACTTTCCTCGTTAGTGTAGACCACGCTCCAGCCATCTGTGGGAAAATAACACAGCAGGGCACAGATTGGGGACAATTTTTTATTTCAGAATGTGGAGAAAGCTACTAGGGGAGAGGCTGTTCTAGATTTGATTTTAACAAATGGGAAGGAACTCATTGAGAATTTGAAAGTGGAAGGAACTTAGGTGAAAGTGATCATGAAATGAGAGAGTTCACAATTCTAAGAAATGGTAGGAGAGAAAACAGCACAATGAAGATAATGGATTTCAAGAAGGCAGACTTTAGCAAACTCAGGAAGTTGGCAGTTTTTCAAGGAGACATTATTAAGGGCACAACAGCAAACTATACACTGCGTAGGAATGAGAGGAAGTATGGAATGAGACCACCCTGGCTTAACCAGGAGATCTTCTCTGGGTGTACCAGCTCCAAATCATCTCTCTCTTCCTAGGGAGTGACTGCAAACTACCTCCTGCAGTCCCCAAACACTCCTCCCACTTCAACAAATTACAGTCCCCATCCCAAATCACTTACTATTGCATAAATAAATGATCATTTATATATTGTGCTTATGTTCTAAGGCAGATTATGTTGCTTTGTCATATATTGTCTGCCTGTAGCAAGGTTAAAATACTATTGCTTACATTTGCATTACTCGAATTTTATATATAATTTTGTGCACACAGATAACAGGATTGGGCTCATGACACTATGAGAGTTTTCATCTTCAGTGGAAGAATGAGATACTTAATTGAATAGATATTGATGGACACAATAGAAAACCTTAAAATACAGTGCTAGATAGCTATATATACACACACACACACACACACACACACATATACTGGATGTTGCCAGAAGCAGGGTAAGTGATCTGATAACCCAAGAGTCTGATGTAGTATGCCAAATCCTATGTTCCTATTGCTGTAACAGTTGCTTTTCATTCAACTTTTTATATTTATCTGAGTTCTCATTAATTGAAAGTACTGTACTATTATCAGAAAATGAAATTAGGCCAAGACATTAAGGAATATCCCAGAATATCTCAACAGGTAATGAGAAAAGCCTCTGGCTATAAGCAGAATTAATTAGAAGGATGACAACTGCAGTATTATAGTTCTGTTTCCAGTCTTATAGGAAAGTGGTGTCATATGAATCCATGAATGGACCCAAGTTCTCTGAGTCAAGGTTATAAATGTCCCAATGTAAAGGGGGATTTAAATGTAAATAATTATTTAAAAACTAAAATCTAAACAAGTCAAATAGACATTGACTGATGGAGTCACACCACATTGGACTGTGAACATATCAGATCTTATAAGCTAAGTATGGATGCAATTAGTTAGCAATTAAATATGAGACAACCAAAGAAAACCCAAATCCTGCAGGTAGTAGTATATATGTGATGCAGTAGGTAATATCTGCAGTGTTTTTGTAACCCTATTGTTCCCAGAATATTAGAGAGACAAAGTGGGTGAGGTAATATCTTTTATTGGATCAATTTCTGTTGGTGAAAGAGACAAAAACTTTTGAGCTTACACAGAGCTCTCAAAAAGGTAGAGTGTCACAGTTAAATGCATGGTGGAAGCTCGAAAGCTTCTTTCTTACCCCAACAGAAGTTGGTCCAATAAAAAGATATCTCACCCACCTTGGCTCAGTAGGTGATAGTCTAGTGGTTTTGGAGGAGACATAAAATTGGGACTCCAACCACATGAGATCATTAAGATCCCATAGTACTTTTTGCATGAGTTTGCCAAGTTTGTATTAATTCTGATGTCATGAGTAAATTAGCTATATTCTACCTACTTAAATTCCCCTGTAGAATCAAGGGGATAACAATATTTTAGGATGGAAAGAAAAAAATTGTATGCACTGTTAAACAGCTGCTGTGTTCCATCCCTGAGGCAATGGCATTTATTAGTGGATGAAGCAATCCCCAGCTATAGTTTGAGTATTTGAGAATCTTTTAACTAACAGGTGCTAAGTGAATGTAACTTATCATCATGGATCTTATTATCTGGGATCTCACTCTACTCTTGGGAGTATTTATTAAACGAAACACCCCTTGGCTGCTCTCCCACCAGCATCAATACTGCTGCTTCTTGAGGATGGTTTAATTATGCTGAGGAGAGAGCTCTCTCCCATTGGCATAGTGCGGCTACATGGGAGACCTTACAGTGGTGCAGTTGCAGCGGCATAGCTGTGCCGCTGTAAGGTCTGTAGTGTAGACACAGCCTTAGCCCCTGTGCCTCAGCTCCTTATCTGTAAAATCAGGATAACAGCATTTTCCTACCTCACAGGGCTGTTGCGATTGTGAAGTGCTCTGGTTAGGGTTACCATACGTCCGGTTTTTCCCGGACATGTCCGGCTTTTTGATAATCAAACCCCCGTCCGGGGGGAATTGCCAAAAAGCCGAACATGTCCGGGAAAAATACCGGCCGGGCACTTCCCCTCCTGGGCTCCAGCTGCTCTGCTCCTCCCCTGACTCTTCGGCTCTGTTTAAGAGCCAAGCTGCCCGAGCGCTACTGGCTTCGGGCAGCCCCCTTGCCTCCGGACCCCGAGCCGCCGGCCGGGCACTTCCCCTCCCGGGCTCCAGCTGCTCTGCTCAGGGCCCGTGGAGTGTCCTCTTTTTTATTTTTTAAATATGGTAACCCTAGCTCTGGTACTATAGTGATGAGAGCTGTATAAGTACTTCAGATAGTCTTTCTTAAAACTCCAGCTCCTGGAGTCACATGGTAAATGAGAACATGGGCATTTGTTTAATAGAAAGTTTCTAGTAAACTTCGCACGGTTGTGAAAGAAAAACATGAAAATGTAGATTCTAAGGCCAGAAGGGACCACTGTGATCATCTAGTTTAACCTCATATATAACCCAGGCCATATCCCTGCATTAATTCCTGTTTGAAATAGAACACATCTTTTAGAAAAAGATCTAATCTTGACTTTAAAATTGCCAGCAATAGAGAATCCACCACAATCCTTGGACTCTTTTTCTGTTAAAGAGTCCAATATGAACACTAACAGTTTCAAAAACCAGAATGCAAATAAAACAAGTGTATTCTTTAAATCTAATGAACCCAATCTCTTGGGCTTGTCTCACAATTTTTTAAACACATCAGGTTGTTAATACTGCCTTTATCTTGTTAGGTTTTTATACCAGGCCTCTCTGGATGACTTCTGCTGTCTTATGTATCTTGAACATTAACTGCAAGTTTAAAAGTCAGGCCTGAGCCTTTCCCTTTTCTCTTGGCTTATGCCCTACCCTGTGACTTAAAACCCCTTAATCAACCTTAAAAGCATCTTATATTAAATTACACCACAACCCGGAGATAAACTTTAAGGCACTCTGTAACACAGCAACATTGAGAACAGGGCAAGAAAACTTAGCTGCATAGCGCAGTAGGAAAAGGAGTTCAGGTCATGCTCCTGAGGCCAGGACAGTCCTCTCTCTCCCCATTGCAAGGGAGAAATGCCTGATTCAAGCCCTCCAGTGCATGGTAACTGGGGTAGATTTCCCTCCCTTGTGGGCACTACCTGGGGCAGGCCCCCTCCCCGCCCCGTTCGTGGACGCGCTCTGCAGGAGTTGGGCAGGTTGCGCCTCCAGCTCCCCCGTAAAGTCCCCCAGAGAACTACATTTCCCAGCATGCTCCTCCTCGCCTGTCGTTGGCCGCGGACGGACGCAGCCGGGGGAGGGGAAGCTGCGGCGGTGACGACGTGGAAAGATGGACGCGGCCTGATCCCGGCGGAGCCAAGGGGTGTGTGGGGTGTCCGGGGAGCGAGCCGGCCCGTCCGACCGCCAGCCGCGCGGGGAGGGGAGCGACAGCCGCTGCCCCTCACCCCCTCCCACGGGAGCAGGAGCCAGGTGAGTCTCCGCCCCTTTCCCCCCCTCCCCAGGTGCGGGGCTGAGCATCTCTGGGGAGAGGGGGTGGTGCCTGGAGGGGAGGCTTAGGGTTGGCTGGGGCTCGAGACGCGGGGCTGGCGGTTGGTTGTGTCTGGGGGGTCGCTGCCGCCCGGGAGATGGCGGTTTGGGAGGGGCGGGGGGAGTAGGACTGGGTGTTGCGATGCGGGCGGGCTATAGGGGGTGGCAGGTGGAGGAAGAAGTGGTGTAGTGCCGGTGTAGAGTCAGAAACTGCTCCCTGTAGGAATGTGCTACCTGTACCAATGTCATCTGATGTAGCTAATTCCTACCTGGGCAGAGCCTCCCCAGCCACAGGGAGACACGCTGGAAGTGGCCTCTCTTCTGCAGGTGTGTCTTCGCTGGAAAAGGGGCCGGGCAAGTATTTTAGGGGTGGTGATCTTTTGGGGAGCGGATGAATTGTGACTTGATAGGGTTTGGAGTTGGGGTGTGTATGTGAGAGAGAGAGATTTGGAGGGATGTTCTATGGTCGTAACTTGATAGGCCCAGAGCCCATTTAAACAAGGGGGTTTCCAAAAAAAATGCAAAGATTTAAAAATGTTTTTGAAATGCAGAAAAATCCTTCATCATGAGCAGGTTATACAATACTCTTAAAAAGTGTCTAAAAGACTAATCTATAGCGAAGGAGTCTTCCTTTCCTCGTAGCAGATCTGCCAGGGTAAATGTTGATGATAAAGGAGGACTAACTAAATACTGTTGGATTTTAGTATAGTTCAATAACAAGTGTGTTTGCTATGCCTTGGTTGGTGCTGCCATCTGTACTTTGTTCCATTTACAATATTTTTGTTTGTTGTTTTAGATAAACATACTAGTGAAAAGAGTAAGAAGAGATTCAAAACTGTTTATCATCGTAGTATCTGAGCGCCTTGCAATCTTTAATTCATTTATCCTTGCAGGTAGTAGTAGTAGGCATCCTTCAGTCTCGAGAGACCATGGGTATGCGTCCCTGAGAGGTAAAGAATTTACTCAGTTGGTTTTATGGCAGCCGCAAACGTGGCTGAAGAGACCCAATTGAGAGAGAGAATCTCTGCCGCATCTGTCACATTTAAAGGTGATGTTTCGAGCCTTTGGGCTCTGCCTTCTGCAAGCTCTTTTCTCCTCTGCCAAGCAGGACGGCTTCCTCTCATAACTCCGGAGACCTCTGTTAAGCTCTTGTTTCCAAAGGCTGCGGCCTTGAGTCTGATCTTGCCATTTGTCCATATCCATGTCCATTTCTTTGAGGCCTCGCTTCCTTGAAATGCAATTTTGGGTGTCCTTTGGGTCTTTTTCCAGATGCCAATTCACCGTAGAGGATGTCCTTTGGGTTGCGCCCATCATTCATTCGTCATACATGCCAAGCAAGCGGAGGCATCTCTGTTTGAGGAGAGTTCGTATGCTGGATATTGCTGGCCCATTTGAGCACCTCAGTGTTGGTGACTGTCCCTCCAGGAGATTCCAAAGATTAGACAAAAGCTACGCATATGAAAGCTGTTGAGCCTCTTTTCCTGATGAGAGTATAAGGTCCATGTCTCGCTCCCATACAAAAATGTACTGATAACACATGCACGATAAACACAGATCTTTGTGTGTTCTGTCAGTTTGTTGTTTTGCCATACCCTCTTGTTCAGTCTAGACATTGTTGTGGCATCTTTTCCAGTGTGGATGTTTCAAGTGAAAGGAACTCAATAGTGGATAGTGGACCCCAGGTATGTGAACTCACAGGTAGGGAAGTGGTATTATTTCTATGTTATAGATGGGGAATTGAGTGACAGAGAGGCCCAGGGACACACAGGAAGTCTGTAGTGGAGCAGGGAAATGAACCCTGGGTTCCTCATTCCCAGATGAGCTCTGTAACCACTGGAACCATCCTTCCCCTTTCTTCCTTTTTCTCTTTGCTTTTTCAAAGTGTCATAGGAGAGAATGCAGGAAATTTTGCCTGGATTTAATATGGTGCACATAGGTGTTTGATACACACACTGTAGTGTTCTGACTTAATGGAATCATCAGTAACATATATTTTCATAGTACCACTATTACCATACTGTTGCACATGTCCATTGGCTTGCTAAAGCAAGTACAGGGTGTACTGGAGTAACTCTCAGCACTGCCTCCATGGAGAGTTCCCCATACAATGATAAAATGCTCAGACTTATCCTTGTGGTTCACTGAGTCTTCCTTCTTCTTTAAAAGGATTGGGCTTGCTAGCCCCATATGTGTTGCGGATATGTGTTGTAGCAGCCAAAGCTGGGAAGACCATGACTTTCAATGCATGGTTAAATAGTCATGCTGTGGTCATCTCTGTCTATGGCACTTTTTGTCTGTATGCTTGTGAAGTCTGGGCCCTATGCTGTTAGTATCTGTTGTTTGTAGCGGTTTACCATGAGAATAGTCACTAAGAAATTTCCCCAGTGTCTTCTTGTTGGAATCATAAGGGATTCTCCTCAGTGCTCCAGGTTGCATCTATGATCTTTTTATATGCAGAGTCTAGAACGGGATCTTTAAGAGAGTTGTCTGTGTGTATATATTTTGTGTTCCTTATCACAGCCCTTACTAATTATGCCTCAGTTGCAATGGAATGGTTTACAATTCTTGCTGTTTTTCTTTTTGCACTTAATAGAGCAGAGGACACTTACGGTGCTCAGGAAATATTCTAATTAAAATTAATTATCTCATATTCATATTACTTTTCATATCTTATATTAGATTGTAAGTTAAGCACTGTCTTTTCATGATGCATCCTCTAGTGCCTGGTGCAACTAGGTCCTGATTCTGCAATCTAAATTTTGGGCCTACAACTAGCTTCTTTCACGGCATATAATATGGGGTAACATGCTAGTTCTAGGCAGTGGCAGTAATCGCTTTAGGTGTTTGTAGGAATAGATAGATTGCACAGATCTAGGAAATATTTAATACATTTTTAAAACCCTCACTGTGTGATTTAGGCCCTGAGGAACTCTTTTTAGAACCCTTCATCCCAACCTCTTAGTTGGTTGTGGAGAGCACAGGCCTAGCCTTGTGTATGTTTAAACCTTTCCCGTGATCACATGAGAGCTCAGTCCTCTTGTGTCTCTCCCCCTGCTCCCTGTGCGGTTCTGCTACCGGACAGTTCTTGGTACTGGAGAAACTTACTGTCTGATCTCAATTTTTTCTTCTAGTAGTGGGGAGAAAAATGAGGAGCAAACCTCCTTGGACACTAGATTTAGTGCCGAGAGGCTTGACCCTGGCTGTCTAAAATGTTTTACAACTTGCAGTATTTGGTGCTCAGTGTATTGTGAGTTTCAGTGCTGCAGCAGTTTTCTTTAGCAAATATCAGTTTATATTAACTCTAGAATTTTTCACAGCTGTGCTCAATCTCAATGTGTTTTTAATACTCTTATGACTGAAAGTTGGCCTTGCAAATTCATCTTTAGGCATCATAAAAACAAAATGACAAGGCTTTTTATATAAAGCAGATACAATGACATATTTAAAATCTGAGAAATCCTATTTGGTGTCTGATGGTCTGTTATCCAAGAGGGTGGATAAAGCAGATCATCCTCATTTTTCAGAACCTGAAAATGCTGTTCAAAATAGGAATCCTATTGTACCTTGCAGTAATTAAACTGGTTGGCAACGTTATTTTCATTTAGAGCAAGTGGTTGGAGCAGCTGACTCTGGTGGTATAGCTTGGGGTAAAATACAGATATAAATCATAATGTGAAGTACAAGATAATTTATATGAATGTTTAAAAAAAAAAGCTAAACAAAGTTGGACTACTTTTGTTCTGTGCAGTATGCAGTTTTATACAGTGTACAGATTTCTAGCTATGTTTAAACTAGTGACACTTAGCTCTATTTTAGAGTCTGCATAACACTCACATGTGGCCAGATTACAGGAGCCAAAATAATTGCCTCTCTAACACTTGATCTATGCAAAAAGGTTATATTCGTATCAAACTTAATGAACATCTAAGTATCTTTCCCATGCCTAGAAGGCACTGCAGATGCCACAGTTGAGATTTCCTTTGTGGAAGTATATTGTGGCCAATAGGCAAGCTCTTTGGGAGAGGAAAGAGGGCTATAAGGTTGAAATGAGTATACACCTCTACCTCGATAGAATGCGACCTGATATAACACGAATTCGGATATAACACTGTAAAGCAGCGGGGAGCCCCGGGCCCTTTAAAGCGCCACTGGAGCCCCACTGCTTTACCGCGTTATATCCGAATTCGTGTGGAGCCCCGGGCCCTTTAAATCACTGCCCAAGCCTGGCTGCTGGAGCCCCGGGGCTTGGGCAGCCAGGCTCGGGCGGTGATTTAAAGGGCCAGAGGCTCCGGCCGCTGCGGTGCGCCCCGGGCCCTTTAAATCCCCGCCCGAGCCCCGCTGCCAGAGCTCCAGCGGTGATTTAAAGGGCCCGGGGCTCCCCACAGCAGCTG
>NW_020664420.1:9204826-9245559 GCF_002925995.2 Terrapene triunguis | reverse complement strand
GTGATTTAAAGGGCCAGAGGCTCCAGCCGCTGCGGGGAGCCCCGGGCCCTTTAAATCACCGCCCGAGCCCCGCTGCTGGATCTCCGGCGGTGATTTAAAGGGCCCGGGGCTCCCCACATCAGCTGGAGCACTGAGCTCTTTAAATCACCGCCGGGGAAGCCGGTCCAGTCCAGCACGGCATACTGGCTCTTGCCAATACACCGTACCGGCCCAAACCCAATATAACGCGGTCTCACCTATAAGGCGGTGAGATTTTTTGGCTCCCGAGGACCGCGTTATATCGGGGTAGAGGTATACTTACAGCTTTTGTATGAAGGGGAGTCTCTTCTGGAAAGCGCCATCTCTAACCTGGGTAAATCTGCTTGGATTGCCACATAGTGCTTGGTTTGGCATTTACATCATACGGAGCTGCCGGTTTTAATCATAATTTAAAGTGAAATGTTAATGTTTTGAAATTTAATTTATTTCTAGATACATGTGTGTAGTAGGTAAAGAAGGAGATGGACAAAGTTGCCCTGGAATTTTCATACAGTAGTAAGCAACCATTCTGATGTTGAGGAATGCTTCCAACAATAATAATTTTAATTGTTTTTTTTTTAAGGTAATCACTAGAAAAGAGAATTGGACAAATTCATGCATTTGAAATGTCATCCCTATTATTGTGATAGCCCTCAAATTTTTATTTTCCAATTACTGAACAAAAATAAACAGTGAAGACACAGTACTATTATATGGGTGGGTACCATATTCCTAAACTGTAAATCAGTCCTCAGTTCAGGGGATGGAACACATGGATTTAAATTACGGTTGTCAATCGCAGTTAACTCACGCGATTAACTCAAAAAAATTAAGCGCGATTAAAAAAATTAAGCGCACTTTTAATCACACTGTTAAACAATAGACTACCAATTGTAATTTATTAAATATTTTTGGATGTTATTCTACGTTTTCAAATATATTGATTTCATTTATAACACAGAATACAAAGTGTACAGTGCTCAGTTTATATTATTATTTTTATTACAAATATTTGCACTGTAAAAATGATAAACAAAAGAAATAGTATTTTTCAGTTCATCTCATGCAAG
Organism: Terrapene triunguis; assembly: GCF_002925995.2. NCBI lineage: Eukaryota > Metazoa > Chordata > Testudines > Emydidae > Terrapene > Terrapene triunguis. The sequence continues at coordinate 9,244,471 of NW_020664420.1, read as the reverse complement.
TACTGTAGTGCAATCTCTTTGTCGTGAAAGTGCAATTTACAGATGTAGATTTTTTTTTGTTACATAACTGCACTCAAAAACAAAACAATGTAAAACTCCACTCCCTGCTATTTCTTGTTCAGCCAATCGCTCAGAAAAGTTTGTTTACATTTACAGGAGATAATGCTGCCCGCTTATTATTTAAAATGTCACCTGAAAGTGAGAACAGGTTCTTCACATGGCACTTTTGTAGCCGGCATTGCAAGGTAGTTACGTGCCAGATATGCTAAACATTCGTATGCCCCTTCATGCTTTGGCCACCATTCCAGAGGACATGCTTCCATGTTGTTGATGCTGGTTTAAAAAAAAAAGTCTTAATTAAATTTGTGACTGAACTTCTTGGTGGAGAATTGCATGTCTCCTGCTCTGTTTTACCCGCATTCTGCCATATATTTCATGTTATAGCAGTCTCGGATGATGACCCAGCACATGTTTTTCGTTTTGAGAACACTTTCACTGCAGATTTGACAAAACGCAAAGAAGGTACCACTGTGAGATTTTTAAGAATAGCTACAGCACTTGACCCAAGGTTTAAGAATCTGAAGTGCCTTCCAAAATCTGAGAGGGAGGAGGTGTAGAAAATGCTTTCAGAAGAGTTAAAAGAGCAACACTCCAATGTGGAAACTTCAGAACCCCAACCACCAAAAAAGAAAATCAACTTTCTGCTAGTGGCATCTGACTCAGATAATGAAAATGAATGTGCATCGGTCCACACTGCTTTGGATAATTATCGAGCAGACCCAGGGGCCACAGAGACGGTTCCCGGCCAATGGGAGCTGTGGGGACGGTGCTGGGGGCAGGGACCGTGTGCGGTACTGCCTCACCCCTTCCCCTCCTCCCAGGGCCCACAGAGACGTGCCAGCAGCCAGCCACTTCCGGGAGTGGCCTGGGGCCATGGCAGGCAGGCAGCCTGCCTGCGCCCCGCTGTGCTGCCGGCCGCGGAGATTACAGTCGACTGGCAGAGGCTCCAGGATCGACCAGTTGATCACGATCGATGGGTTGGTGACCATTGGTTTTCAGCTCATTAGGATATTGTGGTGAAAGGGGCTGCTTGTTCAAAGGGCTAATGGAGCATGGGAATATTCTGTGCTGCCAAAGCATTAGTTGAACTGTTGCACAGGTAAAATGGGAAAAGTCCCTGGGGGCCTATTGAATTAATAGGAACAGAAACTGAACTGTGGACAAGACAATCATGACAGTTGCCAGGGTGGATAAAAATCAATGGTTTTTTTTTTTATTTCAATCAGTTTTTTTTTTATTTCAATCGGATTTATTTGATAAAATGCTTTTTGAGGAAAAAACCTATCTAAAGATAGTTTTATTGAAGATACCTTATAGCTCAAAGATATCTCATCATGGAATAGGGATTATAAATTCTAATTCTATAGTAGGAGACAATATTCATGTAATGTTTAAGAAAAGTTTTGTAAGTGAGTTCCAATAGTTCATGGATTAGGGACCCAATGTTATGTGGTTCCAGGGGCTTCTGTATAGATTATTTAGGTTAATCTTTCTATCTACCCAATGGGACTCAGTGCTAAGTCTAGAAGATACCATCAGAGATGCTTAATTTTGCGGTTCTCAAACTGTGGATTTGTGTTTCCAGAGATAACATGCTTGTTAACAGCAAAAATGTTTCAAATAAATAAATATATAGAGTTGAGAAATAACAGACCTCAATCCTGTTGTCCCTCTTCAAATTTGTGTACACAGAGTCAATCCCTTACCTCTTTCTAAAAGTTCAGTTTCAAAAAGTTCAATGAAAAGAAGATTGTTGGGGGCAGAATAGATCGGGATAAGGAGGAGAAGTCTGGAGATAAATGTGAGAGGGGAGGGACAGGCAGTAGAAAGAAAAATGAAACTGTTTGAGCAGCATGTTCCAGAAGTCTTGAGGGTCTTTCTGAGTGTAGCCTTCATTGATTTGAGATTTACCATACCATTTTCTCACTAAAAGGGAAAACCTATAATGGCAGCAGGCGGTAAAAGAGACCCAGTTTTGGTCTTATCTATCTCTGAGTTGTGAAGAATACGTATTAAGGTTATAACAACCAACAATTATGTAGAAATCCATCATTAAATCGAATCTTCCTGACTAGTTATTTAAATCATGATTTAAATCAAATTGATTTAAATCAAATCCACCCTGATAGTTGCACAGAAGGCAACCCGTAACTACAGTAACTCCTCACTTAACGTTATAGTTATGTTCCTGAAAAATGCGACTTTAAGCGAAACGATGTTAAGCGAATCCAATTTCCCCGTAAGAATTAATGTAAATGAGGGGGTTAGGTTCCAGGGAATTTTTTTTCACCAGACAAAAGACTATATAATATATATTGTGTGTGTGTATATATACAATTTAATACTGGTACACAGTGATGATGATTGTGAAGCTTGGTTGAGGTGGAGGAGGAGTCAGAGGGTGGGATATTTCCCAGGGAATGCCTTACTGAGCAATTGGCTGAGCCCTCAAGGGTTAACTCTGACACTCTACAAGGCAGCAGGAATGGAGGGAGGGGAGAGAGATATGCGCATTTCCCTTTTAAGTACACTGCCTTGTTAGATTAGATCAGCTTGCTGAGACCACAGCTGCTGCCAGCAAAGCCCTGTCCTGTGTCCCCCCTGCTCTATGGACGATGGGGTAAGTGGGGTGCAGGAGTGGGGGGGGGACACCGTGACATTAGCCCCCCTCTTCTTCCCTTCCCCCCCGCACAGCAAGCAGGAGTCTTGGGGAGCAGCTCCAAGGCAGAGGGCAGGAGCAGCACATGGCAGTGGGGGGAGGGACACAGCTGAACTGCAGGCAGCTGCTGCACAGGGAACTTAGGGGAGCGGGGAGCTGATGGGGGGGGCTGCTGGTCCACCCTCGTTCCAAGCCCCCACCAGCTAGCTCCAACGGGCTGCTCTTCCTGCAAGCAGTGGACAAAGCAGGCGGCTGCCAAATGACATTAGAAGGGAGCATTGCACAACTTTAAACAAGCATGTTCCCTAATTGATCAGCAACGCAACGTTAACTGGGACCACCGAGGAGTTACTGTACACCGCTTGCAGCATTTCACCACCTCTCCTGCTACTGCTGGATAAGTGCATGAAGTTGGTTTGTAATGATTGTCTAGCACAGGGGTTCTCAAACTGGGGGTTGGGACCCCTCAGGGGGTCAGGAGGTTATTACATGGGGGGTCGCGAGCTGTCAGCCTCCACCCCAAACCCCGCTTTACCTCCAGCATTTATAATGGTGTTAAATATATAAAAAACGTTTTTTTTAAAATATAAGGGGGGTCGCACTCAGAGGTTTGCTATTTGAAAGGGGTCACCAATACAAAAGTTTGAGAACCACTGGGACTCTAGCACAAGTTAGCAGCATCTACTAAGGGAAGAGAGTTTTCATTGAGATTCCTGCATCCCTCTTCCTTGTTAATGGTGCCAAAAAGCCCCCCCTCCCCGTCAAAAAAACCCAAACCAAACTAAGCCTACATGCAAGAGTGGAGCACTGCACAAGTTCAGTGTGTCAGACAAGTCCACAGACAACACTGATCAGGGGAACCATGACATTCACATCTTGGTTGGAAAAGCAGTGGCATCAAGGACACTTGGGGTGGGTGGGGGGTTCCTTTAGCTCTGATGAGCTGCCATAGACCTTGGGTTGTGACTTCTAGTTATTTTTGTGGCAAATTCTTTTCCAAGTTTGCTGCACATGGGAGTGAGCAGAAAGCAAATAGTGTAGCCTATATAGTTTGAGATAAGCTGAAGCTCTGAATTGTACAGCTTTACAGCTGACAGTGTTCTTGTAAAAGCTTTACATGCCCAAGATCCCTTTCTATTGCAAACTTCTCCCTACTTTATTTGTCTTTAATGCCTATGTGTAGTGCACAGGTCACTTGACAGTTCATTTCACTTTTAAAAGGGCCGGGCTGTAAAATTGTTCAGCATAAATGATACTGGTATTCCTTGCATCGAAGTGAGTTAAAAATTAGAGTAAGTCATTGCAGAGACTTCACTTCCAAAATCTAGAAGTGTTTTAGAACTGGAAGAAAAACAGCAACTAAAACTTGTGGATAATAAAACAAGTCACACCATGCCCAAAGTGGGCTAGATGCTTTGCCGATCACACAAAGCGATGTGGTCCCTCCTTGTGAAGAATTTTAGAGTCTAACTTCAAAATATGGTGAGTTGGGGTGTGTAGAAAGGGGCTGGGTTAAGGAAGGACAAAGGTTACAGCAATACGGTCATGCAGTCAGTCCTCGAGGCATTTATCCGTCTTGAACATAACGGCCGTACCGGGTCAGACCAAAGATCCATCTAGCCTTGGTTCACTTAGACTTTTTTTTGTTAATAATAATAATAATAATAATAATAATTGTCTTACTTCTTGTGAGAATAGTAGGAATAGTGAATCTTGAGAGTTTTTACTTGATGGATCACAATGAGGGGCATTCCATATTTGGGGGTGTATGTGAATAAAGCATTGTCATGGTGAGAAGCAGACAAATGGAGCGTAAAGCTGGCCTCGTTGGTGGAGCAGAAGATTCAAGGATGCGTAAGGTGTGATGAGACTCGATTGGCTATCTAGGCAGGGACAATTATACAGAAGCTTAAAGGCAAAGGCAAGAAGTTAAAACTTTATGCAATAGACTCATGAGAGCCAGTGAACTATAAACGTAGGCCCTGATTCTGCGAGCACTTACACATGTAACTATGCACCTGAGTAGTTTAAATGAAGACAGTCAATTGGACTATTCTGTGAGACCTACTCTCATTAGCTGTTTGGGATAGGGGCCATGTTTGTGCAGTACCTAACACAATGGATCCTGATCAAGGCATCTAGGTGCTATTGCAATATGAATAATCACAAGAAATTCCGAGTGAGATGATATGGTCATAATGGATGAGTACGATAATGTGGAAGAAAATACGAATGTCTGAACTGAGACCTTTAAATGCTCTTCTGGGCCTTGCTGCCTGGGGAATTCTTTGTATTGCAACCTGCCACTAACTTGATGGCAAGGTTTGCATTAGGATTATATGATCATAAAATAGAATGCACTAGTGAATATAGAATGGTTATTCATTAACTATATAATGTTTCCAGATGAAATGTGCTCTATAAAGAATAATTCTCAGAGTACCAATATGCTCACTTAGTGAATCAATACTTTGACGTCTTAGTATAACTGCTCGATTAATGCTGAATACACAGTATTATATAGATATCTTTTATTTTCTCATTTTTTGTAGTGCTCTAATCTACCTTGTTTAAAGGAAAAGAGCATCGGTTTGGCTCATTCTGGCAACCTTCAAGTTCCAAAGGTAAGAAGCACTTCTTATTACGTATAAACTGAAATTCTGATTAATTTCAAATGTGGAAAAGTTAGTCTCTTATTAATAACAGCATTGCCCAGAGGCTCCAATCAGTGGTACTGTTCTAGGTGATGTACAAACACACAATACAATCTCTGCCCTTACCCTTCTTCCATCACTTCAATTGTAAGAGATATAGTCAAAAATATACAATTTATATGCAATCTTTACGTACGTTCCTGAACTTTTCCACCTCATGTATAATAATCAGCTGTTCCTGTTTGTCCCTCAGTCTTGCCCTCATTAGTTGACTGAATTCTTGTAGGTCTCTGAGTAGAAGTGCAAGCCTAGTGTAAGAGTGCCGATCCAGTATTGCATTAGATTGAATGTTAGATTATAATCAGTATATGTTTAATATGCTAATACAATTGTGTCAAAACACGTGGCTTGGAGGCTAGATCCAGCCTTTATGTTGGAATTATACAGCCTACATGATAGACTCAAATTCAGATTGGTATTGGTGTGACCACTATGGGTACACAGTGTCCATGTCTGGTGTCCACAATTCAAGAAGGATCTTAATAGATTGGAGAGGGTTAAAAGAAGAGCCACGAGAATGACTGAAGGATTGGAAAACATGCCTTATAGTGATAGACCCAAGGAGCGCAATCTATTTAGCTTAACAAAGGGAAGATTAAGAAGTGACTTAATCACTTAAGTACCTACATGAGGAACAGAAATTTGATAGTAGGCCAACTCTTCACTGTATCAGCCAAAAGTATACAGGCGCTCCCCGACTTACGCAAGCTTTCCGTTCCGGAACACCTTGCATAGCTTGAATTTTGCGTAAATTGGAAACGTATACCCGACCATTATGCGCAACCCCCCCCCCCCCCCCCAAAACCAACAACTCCTATATCTAGCTTACGGAAATTTTTACGTAAGTGCGGATTTGCGTAAGTTGGGTTTGCGTAACCTGGGGGGCATCTGTAACAAGATCCAATGGCTAGAAGCTAAAGCTAGACAAATTCACGCTGGAAATAAAGTGCAAATCTTTAACCATTGGGACAACTTATCAAGGGGTTGTGGTGGATTCTCCATCGCTGGCAATTTTTAAAATCAAGACTGGATGGTTTTTGAAAAGATATGCTCTAGTTTTAAACAGGAATTAATTCAGGGAAGTCCTGTGGCCTGTGTTATTCAAGAGGGCAAATTAGATGACCACAGTGGTCCCTTCTGTCTTTAGAATCTATTAATTTGTGATTGTTACAACGTTTTCATTAATACCCTTACCCTCTTGTAGCCTTCATAGTTGTGAATGTACATTTAGTTCATGTTTTTAAAGTTTTATGGATGCAGTGTTCTCTGCCTGAGTCTGCAGACAACCTGAAACAATCTCTCTGAGAAGGGAAACTGCTTTACATGAGCTAGATTTTTTAGCGTATCAAAGGGACCACATCAACTTGGAAATCACAATTCCATGCGAACATTAGTACTTATGACAAGTAATCTCTAAAATTATGCGAAGAAAAGTATTGTAGAGAAAATGTTTGTTTTCTCCATTTATTTTCAGTTTCCTTGCTTTGTGCCTAGTCAGTTTCATTGGTTTGTTGATGGCCAGCTGGATCGCGCTAAGGCAGTGGTCCCCAAACTGTGGGGCATGCCCCCCCAGGGGCATACATATGAGTACATATCCTATCCCTAGGGGTGGGTGGAGGAATGTTCGGGAGGGCATGTGGCAGGGCCCGGGCAACCCCCATGGAGGGCAAGGAAGGAGCGCCCCTCAGCTCCACTCTGCACCAAGCCCCAGCCGCAGCTCTGTTCTGCCTGCAGCTCAGCTCTGCCGTCATGCCCTCTCTGCCCCCCGGCCAGCTCCACCTCTATCCCCAGCTCTTCCCCCATCCCCAGTTCCACCCCCATCTCTGCCTTGAACCTAAGCTCCTCTGCTGAGGAAGCCTTGGCTGTGCAGTAATGGAGTGAGGGCGCAGACAGATTCCATTACTGATAAGGGGAGGCACAACAGGAAAAGTTTGGGCACCACTGCTCTAAGACATTGCTGCTGTGGCAAAGCTTCTATGCATCCTCTGCTCTGCAAGAGGGTGCTTACCAGTAATAACAGCAACAGCAAAGCTTAAGAGGGAAGAGGAAGGTGGGGGAGAAAGAATTGGCCTGGGCATATTTGGTGATGGTAGTGGCTGCGGGCCTGACCAAAAGACCCAGGTAAATTTAGTGAAGGAGAGAAAAACCCTTTCCATTTTTTTTTTTTAAAAGAAAGAAATGAAGACATGCTATTTGAGGGATGCTCTACTAGAAAATTCAGCTCCTTGATTCCAGTACACAGACTGTTGAAGCAGGACAGATTTTTGTATACAAAACGGTGGAAAGGTCTCGCATGTATTGCTCCAGTATAATGGGAAGAAAAATTATTTACCTTTGCATTTATATGGCTATCAAATATACAAAGTTTCAATAGGTAATGCTAAAAAAATGTTGTGGAAGGGATTTTAAACCTCATGCTAAAGGCTTAAGCCAATCTTTAACTATTAGAGATCAGGATGGGACCTGATCTACTTACTGGTCTGACTACTGTGGAGTTTTTACACCTTCCTCTGAGGCATCTGGTTCTGACCACTTTTGGAGACAGTATACTGGACTAGCTGGGACCTTGGGTCTGGTCCAGTGTGACACTTCCTTTGTAGGATAAGTTAGCTGGTTGGAGGCCAGCATTAAACAAACAAAACCAGATGCTAAAAGCATAAAGCAACAGATTTGTGTTTGTATTTCTTTGTCCCGACATTGGTAATAATGATTGCTGTATTAATTTAAATGTCTTGTTAGTTATATTGTTTTTGCTTTTATATTTTTTCTTGAAAAAATAATAAAATTAAACAATTGTAATTTTATGAAGAAACGGACATTCCCTTTTTACTTCTGCAAGGAGTCATGCATCTATTTCATGTATTTGGGGAAGCCTTATATAATATTCCATCAGTTATTTATGTGTGTGGTGGGCAGCATCTCTCTTTGAGTGAAGGAACATTTGTCCTGCTGCAGTATGTGCCATGCCAGTATCTTTGCAAATGAAAGAAATTGGTGTTTCTGTTTTATCTTTTATTTTGTATCAATTTCAAAACTAGTATTACTCTAGCAGTGAAAGTCTCTTAGTAAGAGGTATTGCCATGGCGATAGTTTAGAGAAGTTCATGGGCAAGTGACACACAAACACAATAAAAAACCCATTACTGTTAAGTGAAATCATTCAAGACGCTGATCATCTCCTACTATCACTTATGCATATAAACCCTTACCCTGTTGCCACCCAACCAGCATGCAGGATTCCACAATAGCACCTCTTAACCCAGAGGATGACAAACCAGTTTGCAAACGTAAATAGTTATACATTCTGTACAGGGATCATTTTACCACCCCTGAAGTGCACCCACTTCTGAAATGAAACATAGCAGGCATTTAACAGTGCACGGGTTTAGGGCAGGACATGAAGAATAGCATATCCATTTGAAACTTCATGGGGAGTGTAGGTAGGCAGAATATAATTATCAGAGTTAACCTGCAGTGCCTTAACTGAATTCTAACACGCATACTCTTATTAAAGATCCATGAGATTTTTAATGAGGTTAAGACCTTGTTTTTCATCTCATCTGAAAGATGGCACCTCCAGTAAAACAGAGCACCATGAATGTATGCTGGTCATTGGTTCAATGTGGAGTCAGAGGAAAGAGTGCCCTTACTGATTGCCAGTGTCTCTTTCTGCATCACCTGTCCAGAGGTGTTCCTTGAAAGTCTCTTCTCCAAGTATGGACCCAGCGTTATATAGCTCAGTTTGTGGAACTGTATGAAATTTCAGCGGAAAGGTGCTATGTCTGTAGGGGTGGGGTATTTTGTTAAGTGCTAATTCAGCTTTTAGAATGGTTTGGATTACTGACTGACTGGTGAAGTTACTTTTATTGGGTCTTCATATGTTTCCTTTTTAATCCAAATATCTTATTCTAAGGTTCAGTTGCACTTGGCTAGTTTCTTACTTCTCTAGTAGATTAATTAGTTAACATTTTTACAAATGTGAAAGCATAATTGGCAGTCTGGAAGAATGAAGTCCTCCCTTTATACACAGAACAGGTACAGCTCAGCCAATGATAATGTGATTATTTCCCCATATAACCTACAGTGTGCTGCTACCTAGTTCTGCAGGTATCACCTCTGAAAATGAGTTAATTCTTTATGAACATTTGGTCTTAGATCTTTCCACTAACAACTGGATTAGGGCTAACCAACTCATTTCACATAGGTCAGCGAATAGCTATGAGACATTAATGACACTAGGGGGCTTGTCACCTGATCTAGATTTAAATTATTCACCTAGAAGTGATAATATCTGTGACCTTGATGTGGTTTTGAACATAGAGAAGGGGAAAATCATCAGTGATTCACAGGAATTTAGTTGCCTGATTCCCATTCTTGCCTATGGCAGTCACATACCCAAGGTCTACATTGTCTACATTGCATGCTGCTTTTGGCGGTGCATAGCGTGTATCCCCTAGCACGGGTATAAATAGCAGTGTAGACGGTGAGGCATGGCTTAGGTAGGTAAAGACACTCCGAAAGAGTGTGGGTATGTACTCGAGTACATATCCTACACAGCTCTCTACTTGCCCAAGCTATGCCTCCCCATCTATATTGCTATTTTTAGCAGTGTAGTGTGCCACTGCCTCTCTGCTGCTTTCCCTGCTGCCTCCCTGTAGCTGGAGACTTTCCCCACAGCAGGGAAAGATTCTGGCAGTGGGGAAAGGCTTTGGCAGGGAAGAAGCAGTGGGGAAAGTTTTAACCTTTTCCCATTTGACTACCCCCTCCCGCCCCCCTTGCCAGAGCCTTGCCACAGTGAAAGGCTTCTGCAACAGGTTGCTGCTGAAGCAATTCTCTGCCATCTCTCCTGTGCTAGAGACTTTCACTGACTTGGGTAGCTACACAGTGCAATGTGATCACAGACTGCTTTTCATTGCTGCGTGTAGAGACACGTACATCTCTTCCAATAGTGTGTAGTGTAGATGTACCCTGAGTACCTGTGCACGACTTTGAAAATGCTAAATTTTTGAATAGTGCTCTAACTAATGTGCCTGCTTAAATTGTAGATTTCCTGCTACTTTCCCTTTTGCTTACAGCTGTTGTGTCAATGTGTTCTCTCTCTGACCACAGCTTATGAAAAATTCAGTGGAGAAGGCCTGGAATGTATGCCTATCAATTTTTTAAAATTTGGATATTAACTATATCTTACTGTCCTAAACTGCTGAAAGCAAACTATTCCAGCCTGCTCCTGTGCTCTTCGGTTTTATATCTTTTCAGCAACTGTTGTAGTTCTGGAACTAGAGATTTATTGGTTTCTAGTTTGGTAAGTTCTGTATATCCCTTACACGTGCCAAAGATGTGTATTCCTGTTATTAGGATTTAAATATTTCCTCTCTTTCTTTTTTGTAGGCTTCTGTTGAAGGAATGAAGCTTTAAAAAGGAATTTACAAAATAAGAAAATGGGTGCAAACAGTAGCAGCATTTGTGAGCTCCCAGAAAATGAGTACTTAAAAAGATTATCGGGAGCCGAGGCTGTCTCTGAGAATGACCCATTCTGGAATCAGCTGCTTTCTTTTAGCTTTACTGCCCCAACAAGCAGGTAAGAGGATGCTTGCTGAAGGACTGAACATTTATGACAAATACATTAGCAATGGTGCCAAATAAATCTGAATGCAAAATAGACTTATTTTTCCTCTCTTTTTGGGAGTTGGTAGGCATGTGGAAAGTCCACCTGAGCGTGGGCTGTTGGAGTACCGTTCCACCATATTCTCTCATTCTTGCAGCTTCTTTTCCTCATTGCAGCTGTAATTAGTCTTCATTCTCCTCACAGCTAAGAAAGGTCAGCAATAGGTCTATAACACTGTTTTTCTAAATAGGCCCCTGGAAATGCTGAAGAACAACAGATGGTGCCCCCTTTGCAGGACCTATAGCTTTCAGCTCAAGCAAATTAAAGCAATGATGAAGTTATGGGGTTCATCCTGCCAGTGCTGAGTCCCTTAAACTCCCATTGAATTTAATGGGAGCTGAGGGTATTCAGCATCTCAGGTGATTGGGCTGTAAGTTTGTTACTGGATAGGGTCCCTTATAGCTTATGTTCTTGTGACATGCCAGGATATAATCCAGACTAATGAGTAGCTGTGTCACCCCTGTCTTGTAGCCTGGGGGAGCCTTTTACAATGCTTTGCTGCTGTAGCCTCCAGCCTGGACTGCTCACAAATGGTCTCCAGCATGTAAGTCTCTCCCAGCTATGTCGGGGTGTGTGAGCCAGCCAGCCACAACTCGGCTCTTACCAGCCTTGATTATGCTGCAGGGTGACCCCATCACATCCCTGGTCCTAGATTTTTCCCCCAGAAATGTATGTCCTGTACTTCCCAGCTCTCTCCTGGACAGTACAAATAACTAAGAACATAAGAACGGCTGTACTGGGTCAGACCAAAGGTCCATCTAGCCCAGTATCCTGTCTACCGACAGTGGCCAATGCCAGGTGCCCCAGAGGGAGTGAACCTAACAGGTAATGATCAAGTGATCTCCTTCCTGCCATCCATCTCCATCCACCCTCTGACAAACAGAGGCTAGGGACACCATTCCTTACCCATCCTGGCTAATAGCCATTAACGGACTTAACCTTCATGAATTTATCCAGTTCTCTTTTAAACGCTGTTATAGTCCTAGCCTTCACAACCTCCTCAGGCAAGGAGTTCCACAAGTTGACTGTGCGCTGTGTGAAGAAGAACTTCCTTTTATTTGTTTTAAACCTGCTGCCTATTAATTTCATTTGGTGACCCCTAGTTCTTGTATTATGGGAATAAGTAAATAACTTTTCCTTATCTACTTTCTCCACATCACTCATGATTTTATATACCTCTATCATATCCCCCCTTAGTCTCCTCTTTTCCAAGCTGAAAAGTCCTAGCCTGTTTAATCTCTCCTCATATGGGACCCGTTCCAAACCCCTAATCATTTTACTTGCCCTTCTCTGAACCTTTTCTAGTGCCAGTATATCTTTTTTGAGATGAGGAGACCACATCTGTATGCAGTATTTAAGATGTGGGCATACCATCGATTTATATAAGGGCAATAATCTATTCTAAGTCTTATTCTCTATCCCCTTTTTAATGACTCCTAACATCCTGTTTGCTTTTTTGACCGCCTCTGCACACTGCGTGGACATCTTCAGAGAACTATCCACGATGACTCCAAGATCTTTTTCCTGATTCGTTGTAGCTAAATTAGCCCCCATCATATTGTATGTATAGTTGGAGTTATTTTTTCCAATGTGCATTACTTTACATTTATCCACATTAAATTTCATTTGCCATTTTGTTGCCCAATCACTTAGTTTTGTGAGATCTTTTTGAAGTTCTTCATAGTCTGCTTTGGTCTTAACTATCTTGAGCAGTTTAGTATCATCTGCAAACTTTGCGACCTCACTTTTTACCCCTTTCTCCAGATCATTTATGAATAAGTTGAAGAGGATTGATCCTAGGACTGACCCTTGGGGAACACCACCAGTTACCCCTCTCCGTTCTGAGAATTTACCATTTATTCCTACCCTTTGTTCCCTGTCTTTTAACTAGTTCTCAATCCATGAAAGGACCTTCCCTCTTATCCCATGACAACTTAATTTACCTAAGAGCCTTTGGTGAGGGACCTTGTCAAAGGCTTTCTGAAAATCTAAGTACACTATGTCCACTGGATCCCCCTTGTCCACATGTTTGTTGACCCCTTCAAAGAACTCTAATAGATTAGTAAGACACGATTTCCCTTTACAGAAACCATGTTGACTTTTGCCCAACAATTTATGTCCTTCTATGTGTCTGACAATTTTATTTTTTACTATTGTTTCGACTAATTTGCCCGGTACCGACGTTAGACTTACCGGTCTGTAATTGCCGGGATCACCTCTAGAGCCCTTTTAAAATATTGGCGTTACATTAGCTATCTTCCAGTCATTGGGTACAGAGGCTGATTTAAAGGACAGGTTACAAACCCTAGTTAATAGTTCCGCAACTTCACATTTGAGTTCTTTCAAAACTCTTGGGTGAATGCCATCCGGTGCCGGTGACTTGTTAATGTTAAGTTTATCAGTTAATTCCAAAACCTCCTCTAGTGACACTTCAATCTGTGACAGTTCCTCAGATTTGTCACCTACAAAAGCCGGCTCAGGTTTGGGAATCTCCCTAACATCCTCAGTCGTGAAGACTGAAGCAAAGAATCCATTTAGTTTCTCCGCAATGGCTTTATCGTCTTTACGCGCTCCTTTTGTATCTCGATCATCGAGGGGCCACACTGGTTGTTTAGCAGACTTCCTGCTTCTGATGTACTTAAAAAACATTTTGTTATTACCTTTTGAATTTTTGGCTAGCCGTTCTTCAAGCTCCTCTTTGGCTTTTCTTATTACATTTTTACACTTAATTTGGCAGTGTTTATGCTCCTTTCTATTTACCTCACTAGGATTTGACTTCCACTTTTTAAAGGAAGTCTTTTTATCTCTCACTGCTTCTTTTACATGGTTGTTGAGCCACGGTGGCTCTTTTTTAGTTTTTACTGTGTTTCTTAATTTGGGGTATACATTTAAGTTGGGCCTCTATTATGGTGTCTTTAAAAAGCGCCCATGCAGCTTGCAGGGATTTCACTTTAGTCACTGTATCTTTTAATTTCTGTTTAACTAACTTCCTCATTTTTGCATAGTTCCCCTTTTTGAAATTAAATGCCACAGTGTTGGGCTGTTGAGATGTTCTTCCCACTACAGGGATGTTAAATGTTGTTATATTATGGTCACTATTTCCAAGCGGTCCTGTTATAGTTACCTCTTGGACCAGCTCCTGCGCTCCACTCAGGACTAAATCTAGAGTTGCCTCTCCCCTTGTGGGTTCCCGTACCAGCTGCGCCAAGAAGCAGTCATTTAAAGTATCGAGAAATTTTGTCTCTGCATTTCTTCCTGAGGTGACATGTTCCTAGCCAATATGGGGATAATTGAAATCCCCCACTATTATTGAGTTCTTAATTTTGATAGTCTCTCTAATTTCCCTTAGCATTTCACCATCACTATCACTGTCCTGGTCAGGTGGTCGATAATAGATTCCTAATGTTATATCTTATTAGAGCATGAAATTACTATCCATAGAGATTCTATGGAACATGTGGATTCACTTAAGATTTTTACTTCATTTGATTCTACATTTTCTTTCACATATAGTGCCACTCCCTCCCCTGCACAACCTGTTCTGTCCTTCCGATATATTTTGTACCCCGAATGATTGTGTCCCATTGATTGTCCTCAGTCCACCAGGTTTCTGTGATGCCTATTATATCAATATCCTCCTGTAACACGAGGCACTCTAGTTCACCAATCTTATTATTTAGACTTCTAGCATTTGTGTACCAGCACTTTAAAAACTTGTCACTGTTTATTTGTCTGCCCTTTTCTGAAGTGTCCAATTCTTTATGTGAATGTTTCTCATCTGATCTGGCCCTTACATTATCCTCTTCCATCTTCTGCTCCTGACTATAACCTAGAGAATCTCTATCAATAGACTCTCCTCTAAGAGAAGTCTCTGTTCGATCCACATGCTCCTCTGCAGCAGTCGGCTTTCCCCCATCTCCTAGTTTAACATTAAAAAGGTTGCAGAGCAGTTTTTAAGTGTCAGCAGTCTGGTTCCACTTTGGTTTAGGTGGAGCCCATCCTTCCTGTATAGGCTCCCCCTATCCCAAAAGTTTCCCCAATTGAGTCTGTTATTCATTCAAGGGAATAATATGCACACAACTTGTTACCCCAAATGGAGTTACCCAGACACTTTAACTTGAACATACTGGATTAGATAAAACTGTAAAAGAAATTAACTACAAAGAGGGAGATTTTAAGTGACTACAAATAATGAGGCATAGAAGTCAGAAATGATTACAAGAAAAATAGAGATAGAATGCTTACTGGTGCCTAATTTAACAAATTACATTGGATTCAAAACAAAGTTTTCTCACCACATGCTTTCAGCAGTCTTACTGACCAAACTCTTTAGGTCAGGACCCCTGCCTCAGAGTCCAACCGCTGCTTCCTTTGTCTTTTCAGGTGCAGTAAATGCAATGTCAGAAAGAATGGGGGCGGGGAGGGTCTCTTGTGGTATTTATTCTTTCTTTTACTAATTTCAGTCCACCCCTTGAAAATCATTTCCCGCTGAGGACCAGGAGACAAAGAATCTATGTGGAAGGATATTCCCTGCTGTCCCGTCCCCCCCCTTATTTGAGCTTCCTTTGTTTTCCCTCCCTGCTTGATGACTTTGTTTACTTCTTAAATGCAAATTAAGACAAGCACACATTCCTTCTTTCGTTTAGGACAAACCTGACTTTGGGCAGGGCTGGAGTGTTTGGAACGTGTGTTAATAACATCATAAAGTGGAATCTGAAACAGTGTTGTCACGCACATTTTATCAGGACAATACTGATCAGCAAATTATGAGTTTTCAAATGATACCTCACAGGACATACTTTGTATAAAGATTATTACAATAGTGTTTAGGGCAGGGGTGGCCAACCTGAGCCTAAGAAGGAGCCAGAATTTACCAATCTACATTGCCAAAGAGCCACAGTAATACATCAGCAGCCCCCTATCAGTTTCTCCTCCCCACCCCCCCAGCGCATCCCACCCACTGGCAGTCCCGCCGATCAGTGCCTCCCTCCCCCTCCCTCGATCAGCTGTTTTGTGACATGCAGGAGGCTCTGGGGGGGAGAGGGGAGGAGCGAGCGCACTGCAGGCTTGGGGAGGGGGCAGGAAGGGGTGGAGTGGGGACAGGGCCTGTGGCAGGGCCAGGGGTTGAGCAGTGAGCACCCCCGGCACAGTGGAAAGTGGGTGCCTGTAGCTCCAACCCCGGAGTCGGTGCCTATACAAGGATTCACATATTAACTTCTGAAGAGCCGCATGTGGCTCCGGAACCACAGGTTGGCCACCTCTGGTGTAGGGTGTGAGTACAAGGGAGTATTCATCACAGTTGTTTCCTAGCACTTAATCATGAAAAATATTTTATTATTTTTATCTTTAGTGGCATTTTGAAGTTTGAAATTTTTTTGCTGGACAACTGGGAACAGGGCAAAAAGTCTATCCTGGCTTTAGGGTAACAGTACAAAGCTTGGCTCTGCTGTTCTTCACTACTCCCATATCAGACTTGTGGAGAATCCTAGAAGTAGTATTGAAAGTGAACCCAGCCCTTTGAGTTCACATTTAATCCCCAACACAAGGCCAATTGCTTTTTGTCTTCTGTCCATTTCTTTCTGCCTATTTTTAAGCATGTTTTTACCAATGCAACTGAAAGGATTGTCTCATCTCCACAAATATAAAAGATCTTGTCACGAGCTGTCTAACTCCATCTCAATCATACCATTGATCAGACACTTTCCTGGCTTCCTTCTGCAGAAGAGAAGATGTTCGAGTAGCTTCCAAAGCCAGTTCCCTGTCATACTCAGTCCAGTGGAACACAATCTTATTTCAGGCTTTTCTGCTTATTTCTATAAACTCCTTGTGCTTATATACAAATGTGTATATAAAAAGTCTAAATATGAAGATGGGTGAACTTGAGTGCCTTGTATTAAATGAGGAAATTGATATAATAGGCATCACAGAAACTTGGTGGAATAAGGATAATCAATGGGACACAGTAATACCAGGGTACAAAATGTATCAGAAGGACAGAACAGGTCGTGCTGGGTGGGGGAGCGGCACTATCTGTGGAAAAAAAGCGTAGAGTCAAATGAAGTAAAAATCTTAAATGAACCAAACTGTACCACAGAATCTATGGATAGTAATTCCATGCTTGAATAATGAGAATATAGCAGAAGGGATATACTACTGACCACCTAACGAGGATGGTGATAGTGACTGAAATCTTCAGGTTGATTAGAGAGAGTATAAAAATAAAAAAATCAATAATAATGGGGGATTTCAACTATCCCCATATTGACCTGGTACATGTCACCTCAGGATGGGATGCAGAGATAAAGTTTCTCGACACCTTAAATGATGGCTTCATGGAGTAGATAGTCCTGGAACCCACAAGAGGAGAGGCAATTCTTGATTTAATCCTAAGTGGAGCACAGGATCTAGTCCAAGAGGTGAATATAGCTGAACTGCTTGGTAATAGTGACCATAATGTAATAAAATTTAACATCCCTGTGTGTGGGAGGGTGGGGGGAAAGGAAAGGGAAACCAATGCAGCCCACCACAGTAGCATTTAACTTCAGAAGGGGAACTACACAAAAATGAGGAAGTTAGTGAAACAGAAATTAAAAGTTCCAGTGGCAAAGGTGAAATCCCTGCAAGCTGCATGGAAACTTTTTAAAGACACCATAATAGAGGCTCAATTTAAATGTATACCCCAAATTAGAAAACATAATGAGAGGAGCAAAAAGTGCCACTGTGTCTAAACAACAAAGTAATAGAAGCCGTTAAAGTGGAAGTTAAATCCTTTTGAGGAAAATAGAAAGGAGCATAAACTCTGGCAAGTGACGTGTAAAAATATAATTAGGAAGGCCAGAAAAGAATTAGAAGAACAGCTAGCCAAAGACTCAAAAAGTTACAGCAAAAAAAAATTTTTTTTAAGTACATCAGAAGCAGGAACCTGCTAAGCAACCAGTGGGACCACTGGACAATCGATATGCTAAAGGAGCACTTGAGGACGATAAGGCCATTGCGGAGAAACTAAATGAATTCTTTGCATCGGTCTTCATGGCTGAGTATGTGAGGGAAATTCCCAAACCTGAGCCATTCTTTTTGGGTGACATATCTGAGGAACTGCTGCGGATTGAGGTGTCATTAGAGGAGGTTTTGGAACAAATTGATAAATTAAACAGAAATAAGTCACCAGGACCTGATGGTATTCATCCAAGAGTTCTGAAGGAACTCAAATGTGAAATTGCAGAACTACTAACTGTGGTATGTAACCTATCACTTAAATCAGCTTCTGAACCAGATGACTGGAGGATAGCTAATGTGACTTTTTTTTTTAAAAGGTTCCAAAGGTGATCCTGGCAGGTACAGGCTGGTAAACCTACCTTCAGTACCAGGCAAATTGATTGAAACTATAGAGAAGAACAGAATTATCAGACACCTAGATGAACGCGATTTGTTGGGGAAGAGTCAACAAGGTTTTTGTAAAGGGAAATCATGCCTCACTAATCTACTAGAATTCTTTGAGGGGGTCAACAAGAATGTGGACAAGGGGGATCCAGTGGATATAGTATACTTAAATTTTCAGAAAGCTTTTGAGAAGGTCCCTTACCCAAGGCTCTTAAGCAATGTAAGCTGTCATGGGATAAGAGGAAAGGTCTTCTCCTAGATCAGTAACTGGTTAAAAGATAGGAAATAAAGGGTAAGAATAAACAGTCAGTTTTCAGAATGGAGAGAGGTCAATAGTAGTGTCCCCCGGGTGTCTGTATCAGTATCAGTACTGTTCAACATATTCATAAATGATCTGGGAAAAGGGGTAAACAGTGAGGTTGCAAAATTTGCAGATGATACAGAACTACTCAAGCTAGTTAAATCCAAAGCAGACTGAAGAGTTACAAAGGGATCTCACAAAACTGGGTGACTTGGAAACAAAATGGCAGATGAAATTCAATGTCGATAAATGAAAAATAATGCACATTGGAAAACATAATCCCAACTATACATATAAAATGATGGGTTCTAAATTAGCTGTTACCAGTTAAGAAAGATCTTGGATTCATTGAGCATAGTTTTCTGAAAACATCCACTCAATGTGCAGCGGCAGTCAAAAAATCGAACAATGTTGGGAATCATTAAGAAAGGGATAAATAAGAAGGCAGAAAATTTCATATTGCCTCTATATAAATCCATGATATGCCCACATCTTAAATATTGCATGCAGATCTGCCCATCTCAAAAAAGATACATTGGAATTCGAAAAGGTACAGAAAAGGGCAAAAAAGTGATTTGGTTTATGGAACAGCTTCCATATGAGGAGAGCTTAATAATACTGAGACTTTTCAGCTTGGAAAAGAGATGATTGAGGGGTGATATAATAGAGGTCTATAAAATCATGACTGGTATGAAGAAAGTAAATAAGAAAGTGTTATTTACTCCTTCTCATAAAACAAGAACTAGGAGGCACCACATGAAATTAATAGGTTTAAAACAAACAAAAGGAACTATTTCTTCACACAACACACAGTTAAGCTGTGGAACTCTTTGCCAGAGGATGTTGTGAAGGCCAAGACTATAACAGGATTCAAAAAAGCATTAAATAAATTAATAGATAGGTCCATCAATGGCTATTAGCCAGGACGGGCTGGAATAGTGTCCCTAGCCTCTGTTTGCTAGGAGCTGGGAATGGGTGACTGGGGATGGATCACTTGATGATTACCTGTTCTGTTCATTCCCTCTGGGGCACCTGGCATTGGCCACTGCTGGAAGACAGGATAATGGGCTAGATGGACCATTGGTCTGACCCAGTATGGCCATGCTTATGTTCTTGCTTTTTCCTCAGTAATGATTAATCTGGGTAGATTATTAGTGCAGTGTCATAAATTTGGCTTTTCTTCTTGGCAGGTTTTAATAACGATGCACCCAAGATAGGATGCATGTGGTCTAGATTCTCCTTGATGGTGTCTTACTTTATTTCACTTTAAGGCTGAGAGGAGGGCCTGAAAGCTATGGGTCAGCCTCACAGAACAATGGTGTAGCCTGACTGCCTCTTCTCCCGTTTCTGGGGTAATACAGTCTAGCTACCTAGCAGTGGGAATTTGTGCAGTATTTTTCAAACTTTTTTGGGGTAACTTTGTCCATCTGCCACTTAACCAAGGCTCTCACTATACTCATCTTCTGCATAATTGCATCTGCCCTCCTCCATCCCCTCCCACAGGCTCTTCATCCTTGTTATCATCATCCCACTAAAGTTCCCAAGAGTTCTACCTACACCCCTCCCACCAGCTCAAATCCAGATACCACATTCAGAGCCTTCTTGGCCTCCACCTCCTTTCCGCTGATGACATTTGCCACAACTCCACCCTTTCCACCTCCCACATCTTTCCCCATCACCATCTCTTCCCCTCTCATGTCACCTTTCCTAACCTCATGCTCATCTTCCCACTTCCTCTTCCCTTTCTCTTGCTGTCTCTGGAATGCCTGCTCCATCTCTAAAGAGATCTCCATTATCGATGACGTCATCTTATCTTCCTCCCTCCAGTTCCTGACTCTCTGAGACCTGGATCCCTTTTGTTTTGTCTGACACTGCCTCTACAGCTTCCTTCTTATGAAGGCCTGTCCTTCTCTCACATTGCCTATACTGGATCAGACTTGCTGCTTCCAACCCCTTCCTCCTCTTGGTTCTCACTCTTTCTCCTTTTGAACAGCACTGCCTCTGACTCACCTCTCCATGTTGCTGTCATCTTCTGTCCACCCAGCTCTGCCCACTGGTCCTCTTATTTTTGGTTCCTGTCTCTCTATTCCTCGCATCACAATCTCAATTCTCATATTCTCGGTAACTTCCATGTTGATGATCCATCCAGTCCCCCATAGTTGCACGTTTCCTTGTCCTAACCTCAGTCTTGGCTCAACTCTCCTGGTCACCCAAAGGGCTGTTCACTTGACTTGGTCTTGCCAAGCATTGCTCTGTCCCTGATTTCTCTGTTGCTGAGTTTGAAGATAGCAGGCTCTCTCTTAATTAGTGGAAGCATTGTCTGCTATGAAGAAGTCATGCATTCTTTAGTGATCTGAAGCAACTACATCCAAACTATTTTATTGGCTATGCTGAGTGCACCAAACTGTAGTCTAAGATGACACATTTAGCTTTTACATGTTTTCACTGAAAACGTGCTGTTTCCATTCTGGACTAATTTTTTCTGTCATCTTGAAAATACTTTTATTAATAAGGAGCTATTTTTCAAGTGAATTGTAGAGAGAGTTTTGCTAATCTTAATATCTTAAGTTTTAAACATGAATGACAGACTGAATAAAGATGGGAAGATATTATATTAGAAATGTTAGTAAAATATGGATATGATGTTACATCAGTCCAACCCTTATTTACCGTAGCTTCTAGGTGGTGGTTGGCTGTAAACTTGATGTTCCAAGGACTGGGTATAAGTAGGGTGACCAGATGTCCCGATTTTATAGGGACAGTCCCGATTTTGGGGGCTTTTTCTTATACAGGCACCTATTACCCCCCATCCCCGTCCTGAATTTTTACACTTGCTATCTGGTCACCCTAGGTATAAGACAGGTATGGGGTGTCTATTTGGAATTTTCAGTAGGGTTTCTTACAGTTGGCAGGTGGACTGAGCCTCATGCCTGGGTGTAGGTGACAATTCAGGCAACTGGGAGATGGATCATCTCAAAGGTATTTGGTATGTGGGAGTTGGTCTGCAAGTGGATGTTCAATGAGAAAAATGGAGGGAATTAGCAGCCTGAAGGCACCTCATTGTGCTCTTATCTAGAAAGATAAGGGAATGTTCTGTCTTTTGTGGAGAGGAGGGTTGAATGGGGGAATATCCAGGAGCCTAATGGAGGATCTAAAGGAGGGATATGAAGGGGTTGGTTTGCTTGTAGATGATCATAAGGGTTTGGTAGGTGGGAAGCGTAGTGAAAAGGAAGAATAAAGTTTTGACAAACTCACTTCTGTACTTTCTTGGTGTAATTGACTGAGGAAAAGCATACTTGTTTGCTAAGTATTAAGGGCTATGTACATAGTGTTAAAATTATATTGTGACTTTTTAGTGTATTGTTTAATATTTTCAAAATATTAAACAGTATATTGATTGATGGAGAAATGTTTGGGTTTTTTTTTCCCCTTGAGGAGGGTCTGTCTCTTGGGGTCTATTCAGCAACCTTTACTTGAGTGAGTGTCACAGTGTCAGGCCCTGTAAGTGTTTTGGTTCTGTATCAAAATCTGGAGTGATCAAGATCAGGAATGGAAACTGGTGTGAAGAATTCAGGGTACTGAACACTAGATGGTGCTCTTGCATGACAACTAGAATAGATATGTATTTTTAGAGACATAGTACTGTCTTCTATGTGGCTTAATAATTAGGGGGAAACATGAATGTTTCTAGTTAAGCTGTGCCTAAGAAGTTCTGCTGTTTTACAAATGGTGTCAAACATTGCTCCCTGCATGCCACCTTGAACCAGTTTCTGAGCTGGATGATCTTACTCACATGAGCAAAATAAGAGTTCAACACCCATTGTAAAAATGCAAGGTCAACCTCGTTAAGAAATCAGATGTTCACCGTGCTTTATTACAGAAGGTATTAAATATGGCTATTCCTGTTCACCCCAGGGGATCAGTCATTTTCAACAATGGCTTGAAGGGGTCAGGTTTGTCACTTGTTAAACATGGCAGAATTTTTTTAGTTTATTCTAGAATTATACCTCTTCATTTTAGTCTCTTGCAGAATTGGATGGTTTATCAGTAGATGCTAGTTTTCAGGCTTTAATGAAAAACATATCAATGCTAAGTTGAGGTAACTGATGGTGACTCTTCAGGGGGATGGTTTTTCATAAGTGGTGTCAGGTTAAATTGGGCAAGCGCTTACAAAGTTAAGGTGGATGCCATCTCCCATGAGGACGTATATGTGATGTTAGCTTTGGCTTTTTTAGGTTTAGTCCTCTAGCTAGTAGTGTCAGGAATGGGGAAGCTTAAGGGGAGATCTCTTCTCTCTTCCTGACCTCTGAAACTTCCTGGGTGTTGGGGCCAACAAGCTCTTATCTGTTACCTGCTACAGTGGCTTCCTCCTCCTCCCCCCCCCCCAGCTTTTTGCCCCTTAGACATAGGAGGAAGCACACCACGGGTGATGCAACATGCCATCTGTGAAGAAAGTGGGTGATATCAGTGTTGCTTTAAGAAATATTATGTGTACCTTTGATTGTTATGATGGGGTTCTTAGCGGGGAGGGATTGCTCAGTGGTTTGAGCATTGGCCTGCTAAACCCAGGGTTGTGAGTTTAATCCTTGAGGGGGCCATTTAAGGATCTGGGGCAAAAATCAGTACTTGGTCCTGCTAGTGAAGGCAGGGGGCTGGACTTGATGACCTTTCGGGGTCCCTTCCAGTTCTATGAGATAGGTATGTAGTGCCAAGGAGAAAAGTGTGTAATAGCCAGAAGAAGGAGCTGAAAGGGAAACTGCTTGCTACCTGCAGCCCCTTTGGCATGAGTGATAAGCAGCAGGGGCAAATGTGTGACTCACTCTATACGAGTGACATTTGGCAGCTATTGCCAGTGGGACCCCAGCAGAGTTTATGGGTGATGGAAGGTGGGCACTGCATGTGTATGTGGTATTATAGGGGGAGCAAATAGAGACCTCTGTTAGGTTGCCCAACACTTTCCATTATAGAGCATTCTGCATCCTTATTTTTGAGGATCTCTGATACCTCTGTTTGTAATCAGGCTGTGGGTATTCATCAGGTGGACTCTCCTCAGGCTACAGAAGTGCCTTTTCTTTATCCCATGAAATTCCCCTTGTTTCAGCCTCCTTGTCCATATACATCATGATAGTCTTTAATTACATGATCACATGTGACTTTTTCCTAACGGACTCCTGGCTCATTCAGTTCACAGGATGGACACACAAGGAGGCTGAATTAAGGTTGCATAAATTTGGCATTTCCTAACTTTCAGTTGCTTGACTTTTCAGCCTAAATAATGTTTTTGTATGCAGAAAAACTGTTAACAATCTGTAGGCCTTTATCTAGCTTTGCCTGGTTTTACGCCAAGAGCCATGGGACATGACATGTGATGTGTGAGCCTTGCTCTCAAGTCAGGCAGAGCAGTGCATTGCTGAGGGGAATGTGACCTTATTTTTAGTACTGTTGTTAGTTACAATGCTTTCATGATGGAAACCTAAAACAGAATTAATTAAAGCAGAACTTGCTGAAAATCATATGCTTAGTATTTACTGTTCCACTTTGTTCTTTCCCTTGAGTTTTAGAACTGGTTGAAGAATAGTGTGCATGATTCTTTAATGGAAAGACATAAAATGAACAACGCTTATGTTGCCTTAATATGGTATGTTTTTAAAATTGGTACAATAAATTATATGTAGCTTTTCATTCGACGTCTTTCTTATGAATAGTCCATTAAAGTCAGCATTCCCACAGTATGAATTTACTGAATGGGCTGATTCTTCTCAGTTTTGTGAATGATGGCAAGGGAAAAGCTTTGCTTAGTCAAGGGAAAAAGGACCAACATGGCTACAACAACACTGCATAAGGGAAAAAGCTGTCAGGAAAGCTTCCTCTCCTCCTCTTTTCCCCCCCCCCCACCTCCCCTAGGGTGGTTGTCTACTACAGTTGGGGTCTTATTTATGCCTTATGAAGACTCGTCCAGTATTGTAACATGTGTGTAACTGCAACTTGTATGGATGGTATTCTAACTATTGCTTTGAGCCACAGTGATTTTTTTAAAGTAGAAATTCTATTTCTGATGCTTTGACGTCATTAAATTAAAAGGAGAGTGGCTTCTCGTAAGAAGAATATTCTATCCTGTCAATCTTTTCACATGGTCAGGCAGCAACTTTTACTCAGTCTCTGTTACTGTAACGCTTTTGCTGAAGTCTCTGGGCCAGATTCTGGGTCAGTTACACCGGTATAAATCCAAAATAACTGAGTTGAAACGAACTTTAGCTACTGTAGATTAAATGCATTGATTTTAATAGGATTCTGGACTGGAATTATGCTGTAATAATTGAGAACAGAATCTGGCCCGCTACTAATATTAAACTAGAGACGAGACCAAGCCGAATATAAAAACCTGCAAGGAATGATATCCATCAATTTTGGGCAATAAACTGCCTATCTTGGCCCTCTCCCCAATCTTTGCTTTTTAAAAAGGCTATTTCTTACTGGAAATTACTCATCAATGGAAGAAACTCCTTGTGCTATAAGAAGTCATTACAGAAATAGAAACACAAAATAAATTCCAAAAAAATAAAAACATAAATATCAGACAAGGTGCTAACAGATTAAAAAGCCAGTTCAACAAAGCAAAACAAAATTCTGCATTGTCCAAACAAAATACTGTGTATGAATAGTGATTAGCGTAATATAAGAGTCACTCAATCTGGATAATGGCTCATAATAAGAGTGAGAAATAATGGATTTGTTTGGTTCACTGGCAGTTCTGAAAAATAATAATAATAAAATCATGTTCGGGCCTTTTAAACTGGTTTTAATAAAAGTTAAGGAAATTTGGAAACAAAGGGTGAGATTCACAAGGGATATGGGCACATTTCACAAGGGGTGGTTGTCTCCTACCCACCATTAACTCAATAGACCAGTGGTTAGGGCACTCGCCCAGGATGTGGGAGGAAGGACTGGAACTTGGCTGTCGTCCCTCCCAGATTAGTGCCTGAACTACCAGGTTGCAGTCATTCTCTTGCTGTCTGGCTTAATGAGTATTTAATTGTTTATACCAAGTAGAGCAGCTTCCCCAGGAGAGAGTGAGGGCTTGTCTACACTGGCACTTTACAGCGCTGCAACTTTCTTGCTCAGGGATGTAAAAAACCACCTCCCTGAGTGCTGCAACTTTCAGCGCAGTAACGTGCCAGTATAGACAGTGCACCAGCTCTGGGAGCCGCGCCCCTCATGGAGTTGGTTTTCTTGGAGCGCTGGGAGAGCTCTCTCTCAGCGCTGTGCCACAACTACACAAGCCACATTAAAGCGCTGCCGCGGCAGCACTTTAACATTGCCAGTGTAGACAAGCCCTGAAACTCACCCAGAATACATTCCTATAGCCTGTGGTTAGGGCACTCACCTGAGAGGTGGGAGACGAGTTCAAGTCCCTGCCTCACATCAGGCAAAAGGGGATTTAGAACTTGGGTCACCCACGTCCTGGATGAGTGCTCTAACCACTCGGCCATTGGATAAAAGGGGGTTCTCCTCCTCCTCAGTTTTGTGAATGGGACCTCAGGCTTTGTTAATCTAGCCAGAAACATCAAAACGTGTCATTTCAGAAATGAAAAAATGAACCATGTCACAGTTCAGGGCTGCTGCCCCTATATTCTGCCTCTGTAGTCCAGCAAGGGCACCTACTCTGAGGCTTTCGGCTCCTCTAGTTGTCACCTCTCTTGGGTGGTGACTTGTCTTACTTCCTTCTGTCCAGAGTATTTCTAGGCTGCACAGCTTCCTGATTGTACTGTGAATTCACCAGGAAAGTCAGACTCCCTAAGCGGGCCTGCTTTGCTTTCCTCCTCAGCAACCGTTAATAGTGCAATTGTCATAGTTATAAGTTACCACACAGTATTTCCTCTGCAAGTCTACTTTATTCTTAAGGTAAAAAAGCATTACAGAAAAAACATTAATAAAAGAACCTACACACGTGCTAATAAGCTTACTAGACATCACTCCACCTCTGACATTGGCTCCGGCAGGAGCAGTTATTCAACATTCTATCCAAAGGGTTTCCTTTATGGTCACCAGTTCATCACAACTTTATTTCAAAACAAGCACCCAGTCTTATGGGGCCTCTGTAGGCCAATTCATCCATTACTTCCCTAAGGATTGGGGCCCTTGATGGACTAGAGGTCTTGTCCATTGGCTGGTTCAGGAAGAAGACCCTGAGCAAGTTTAAAATCAATTTGGCTATTTATCCAAAAATCCTTTCTTTGTCGGTTGGTCCGGTAGAAATCAGTTTGAACTAGTTACTTCTCCAGGGAGGTAGCTTCAAAGGGCTGATAATGGAGGAAATATATTAGCATCCCCCTCCTACTAGAGAAGATACAGACAATGCACAATAATATATACACAATTGCATTTTGAATGCAATGGACCCCAAAGGTATTGACCCTAATTCAGTAAGGTTTAACTTAACTCAATAAACTTTATCTTAATTCCATAGGGTTTGATCAGGATATTGTCAGTCTGTCACAAACCATTTCAACATTTCTGATTTTTTTTTTTAACCAAACTTAATTGCCAAAACTGACACAAATTCATGAAATGTTTTGGTTGATACAAAATTTTGCATTTCAGCAGATTAGTTTCATCTAAAAAATGTTGTCCAACTCTACTCATCATCTACTCCGGGGCTCCACTGCACTCTCTCACTTATGAGTTGTGAAAGGTTGACCTTGCCTTGCTATAATGTTTCTGAAATGCCTTTTGCTTTGTATGTGAACATATTAAATTAAAGCTTCCCCCCCCCCCCCCCACAAAACCCAAAATGTATGCAATGGTAAATTGTGCAGTGAATAAGAGTGGGTTTTTGCATGTTCAATGCACCGCTAAATTAGCTTCCCAAGCACGTACAAATCAACCTACATTTGCTTTGAATGTTGCTTAAAGTGCTACTGTTGTTTTTTAAAAATAAAGTACTGTGCAAATAAATTACCCCTCCCTCCACCCGGAAAGTGTTCACAACTTGGTAAAATCAAAACCACTGGAAGATCCAAAGGCACTATCGAAAGGTAATATCTTTTATTGGACCACCTTCAGTTGGTGAGGGAAAGCTTTCTCACAGAAGTTCTCTCAAAGTAAAAGATACTATCTCACCCACCTTGTCTCTCCTTAGCAATACTTTGAAAGAACAGTGGTCATTGTTCATGCTGCTGTTTGCTCATTACTAGTGATAGGCAATTCTCCTTGAGCAAGGCTGGCTGAGAACAGTGCATGAATATTGGCATAGCATGTACTTTGGAATCACAAGCCTCAGTGCTCTTCCCCCCCTTCCCTCCCCCCCAAAGCCCACTTGACTTGTTGGTGCTCGCTCTAAGCAGCGTCAATCTATGGAGACTGTCTGGCTCAGTAAAAATTCAGGCACATAATTAACTGACCTGTTTTGCTAGAAGTAAAATTTACAATTTGTTAATGATTAATGTATGTATTGTTTGCCTCTTCCTCCTCTGCAGTACAGTGTTAACACCTATTATATCCATACAATGGACTTCTCTCTATTTATATCTGCCAATGTAATGTTAATCAGAATTAATTGAGAACTTCTTCACTTTGCGTTTATGACTTTGATACCCTGACTTTGAGGTAGTTGTTTTAGGCCTTAGCTACATTTGCGAGTTACAGTACAATAAAGCAGACCCGGGCGCCCTAGTTCACTCCCCGTCCACACTGGCAAGGCACGTAGAGCACTCTGATTCCGCAGCTACAGCGCTGCTGATACTCCACCTCAGTGAGTGGAATAACGTTTGCTGCGCCCCCGCTGGAGCGCTGTGGCGCCAGTGTGAACGAGGTGTTGCGTTACTGCGCTGTGATCAGCCTCCGGAAACGTCCCATAATCCCCTTAAGTCAAGTGGCCACTCTTGTCATTGTTGTGAAATCTGCTGCAGGAATGCGGAAATGCCCTTTCAAAGCTCCATTTTGCCGGCTGCTTATCAGCTCTGAGAAAAGCAAACATTTACTGTTTGCTTTGATTGAGAGAGAGGTGGGAGGGGGACGAGGGGGGTCTGAATTTACAAGACAGCATGCTGACACACTCTCAGCACCCCAAAAACCCACTCTCTCTCCCCCCACATACACACAACACACACCCATTTGAAAAGCACGTTGTAGTCACTTGCATGCTGGGACAGCTGTCCATAATGGACTGCCCCAGTGCTGCTGCGAGTGCCGCAAATGTGGCCACACCAATGCGCTTGAAGCTGTCAGTGTGGACAGACTGCAGCGCTTTCCCTACTGAGCTCTATGAAGGCGGATTTAACTCGCAGCGCTCTACATCTGCAAGTGTAGCCATGCCCTAAGTAACTCCTGCTTCTACTGGGGGATTTATAAGATTTTCACCTATAGACCTTCTTTCCTTGATCTTAGCTCTTGAACATATAGTAACTGCAAACACTCTGCTTGAGGGCTCCATCCACCAGGGATTCCTTTGACCTAGAAATGTTGGAAGTGCAAACTGAAGCTACTGTTTCTAGTCTGGTAGTTCATTACGTAGAGCAGTGATCAAATATTGTTTAAAGTAATCTATTGATTTTTTCCATAAAATGTTTAATAATAAGGATGTAACTTGGTAAAACAAGAATGAAAAAGTGTCTCTAGGACAATATTCTTCAATAAAGATGTAAATAAATTTTTCAAAAATTAACCTAGAAAAATATTCATATCCAGATTAATAGCATAACTGATTTCAGTTAAATTTAAATATTGTTTGAGAATAGTCTGTGGAGAGCAATCCAACAGTGACAGTGGATGCAGTGTTGTTGTAGCTATGTTGGTCCCAGGATATTAGCAAGACAGGGGTGAGTGAGGTAATATCTTTTATTGGACCAACTTCTGTTGGTGAGAGAGACAAACTTTGGAGCTTACACAGAGCTTATCTTCAGCTCTGGGAAACTTGCTCAGACCTTGTCTATACTACAGGTTGTTATATTAACTTATTGTAATTTATGTGATTTAAATCACACGCCTCTGAGCAACATAAGTTATACCTACCTAAGCGCTGGTGTAGACAGCGTCTCCTGCTGACATAGTTGCCGCCTCTCTTGGCGGCAGGAATTCAGCTGACGGGAGAGCTCTCTCCTGTTGGCTTAAAGCGTCTCCACCACAAGTGCTACCGTGGTGCTGGAAGTACTGTAGTGTAGATGTAGCCTCAAGCTATCTCTACACTGCACTTTTGTCATTAAAACTTTTGTTGGTCAGGGGTGTGAAAAACACACCCCCCCCCCCGACTGACAAAAGTTTTAACGACAAAAAGTGCCTCATTGGGGGTGGTTTTATTTTGCCAACAGGAGATCTATCTCCTGCCAGCAAAGAGTGGCTACACTGTGTACCTTACAGCGGCATGGCTGTGCCACTGTAAGGTAGGCAGTATACACATGTAGCCTCAGAAAGTTACACCTAAATGCACTGGAACAGATTGTTTAGCATAAGTGGTTAACACATATTTCAAGGCACCATTCAAGTTGAAGTGGCCCATTTACACCCCTCCAGTCATAGGGAAGAAAGGAGTGTGGGGGAGTAGCTGGCAGGAGGGTTGTTAGTGGGTTATAGATTCTTTGTAATAAACCATAAATTGAATGTATCTATTCAGTCCATGATTTTTAGTGTCTAGTAAAGTTATGAATTTAAGATAATCTTTTGAAAGTTTTCAGAGTAGCAGCCGTGTTAGTCTGTATCCGCAAAAAGAACAGGAGTACTTGTGGCACCTTAGAGACTAACAAATTTATTAGAGCATAAGCTTTCGTGGGGCATCCGAAGAAGTGGGTTGTAGCCCACGAAAGCTTATGCTCTAATAAATTTGTTAGTCTCTAAGGTGCCACAAGTACTCCTTTTCTTTTGAAAGTGGTATTGTGCAGGTTTCCTTTGAGGATGAGGACTAATAGGTCAGATATAGAGTGATCGCTTTGTGAAAAGTGATGGTGGAGTCTAGCTTAGGTTCCTTTCGTTCTGTGACAAACGTAGAGGGTCTCTCAAAAGTTTACCTGATAAAGTTGAGGACTCTTTGATTATTCTTCTGTGTGTGTATAAGACACATCTTCCTGGGATGAATTATTGCTTCAAACACACTTGGTAGGTAGAGTGTATATTGCAACTCCTTTTGTGATTCTGGTTCATAGGTTACTTCTCAAATTTGTTCTCATGTATGGGTGAGTAATCTTCTGAACCACATGACTTTAAGCATATATTAAATCTTACACCTCAAATCATAAATACTTTTTGAAAAAAGTCCTACCTGACAATAAGGCTGCCATTATTTTATGGGGAGATTTTTTTGGCAGGGTAGGGGGATTGGAATTCTTGAACTGCTGTCTGTGATCAATCCACTAAATGAACTTTACTCCTTGAAAAATATTCTCTCGTTGTTCATCAGTATTGGAAAACAGTTTGAAGTCTAACACTGCTACTCTGTGGATTAATGAAAGGATCCATGCTTAAGATAAGTTTCCATCTTTATATTCATTCATTAACTAAACAGCATCTCCGGGGGGACTATGGTGCAAAGCAAATCCAATAGCTAGTGCTAGTGTTGTTGCTCTCATGCCACCTCATGAATCTTGGCTGATGACATGCAGAGACATTTTCTGCATAAGTGGTTAATATAGTCTATCTTCTGTCTTCATAACAGAAAAATTATTCAGGCAACTTTTTCCGCTTCTTGCATGTATTTTTTTCCCCTGCTTGAGTTTAGCTGACTGTTACAGTTTACATGGCAGTTTACTTTGCATTTCCTGTTAAGCTTTGCTTCAGCTTTCTAAAAATGGGCTGATTTTTAGGTGTACACTGCACCCTCTTCATAAGGCATCCTTGGGGGCCTAATAATAATGTTGAGTCGTAAAGGAATAGTGTTACACTATTTGGGCATGGTAGCAATGCTGTACTTGTGGTGGAGGCACTTCCATTATAACCTTCCCCCCGGGTGCTTGTAACTCTTGTGCTGAGTTTTTGCAGGCATGTTTTTACCTAAAGTGTAAAATTTTAAAATGGCAAAATACAATTCTATGTTTTTCTTCTTCTTGTCTGAATTTGAGGAAATGGGATGTGCCTGGTTTTCAAGATTTTAACTCTATATTTTATTCTCAGTGGAAAATGACTAAAGAGTTAGAGAAGTCTATGCTGTCTAACTATTTTGACCAAAGCAGGAAGTCTGTCTGGTTCTACAGAATGGTGGTAGTTTGGGTTTTTTTCAGTTTGCTTTTCAAAATAACTAGGGAACAAAAGCTATGTTAAAAGTTGTTACGGTTGCAAAGACAAACATTCAGAAATTAGGAAATACAAGAGGTACGGTTATGAGATTATTGTCCCTTCATATTGAACGTTTCAATCCTGGAGCAATTAAAAAAGCTAAATTAACCAGGTAATCTGAGTTACAAGAGCCTTTGGTGTCTTTTTAAGCACCCCTATTAAAAAACAACACCACACTCCTCCCCTCCCTTTTTGTTGGGTTCAGATTATACTGTGTTCAAAGAGACCCCCCCCCCCAAGTGTAGTTGGAGTGCAATAAACATTCTCCCAATCTGTCAGTGTCAGGAAGGAATACATCCTGATGACAAGCAACCAGCTGGACAGATTTTTAGATAGAAAATTGAGAGAAGTCCCTGTTTCATTCAGACCCAGTAAATTGTAATGTCTGTAGGTGTTGATTCTGTTTCCCATTTTTATACCATTTGTCTTCAATTACAGCTGTGTTTCTAGAGCTGAAATAAGAGACCACCTCAGAGATAAAATTTTAACATTTCAAAAAAGATGTATTGGCAAGTAAGTTTAGTCTTTCTGAAATTCAGCTACAGAAGCTACTGTAAAGCAGGCAGCAATGCAAATGTGCGTTTCTCTGCAGTCAAACAAGCATAAACTAAAATTGTAGAGGCAGGGTATTAGACACTGAAAGATGACTGCTTTCTCTCTCATGCATGCAGTCAATTCACTGTGCTGCAAAATAGTCCAATGCACAGGATAATCTGCTGATTTAAAAAAAAAAAAAAAAAATCAATTTGATGGCTCATCTCACTGGTGAAGTTACTCTGTCGTGGAGCATAAACACTGGCTTTACTACTGAAAACCTTTTTAATAACTCCTTTGACTGACGATTCTACCAATACCCTATTCATTGGCTCCCATACAAAATTTATATTCGCAGCCACGCCGGAGGAGCTGCCCGTGCTGGGCGCTGGCTCCTGCAAGCGGCAACCTGACATGCTGCTGCTTTCACCGCTGTGGTTCCTGGCCTGGTCGCAGACCATGGCCCTGCTGGTTTCACTCGTTGTTACTAGAGCCCTGCAGCTCCTCGGATAGCTGAATCCATGGATATAAATTTTGTATCCGTGCAGGGATCTAGCAGCCTGGTCTAAGCATCTTTAATTACTTTGATTTTGTCTGTCAGATTGCTTATTGGAAAACACTGGCTAATATTTAGTAAAGATGGGGAATGACTTAGCAAATTGATTATGGTAAGACTTAATGCTTATGAAGGCTGTATACTAGGGGTACTAGGACGGAGACTCTGCCACTGATTTGTGGTGAACTTGGACACCATCCTTGACTTCACTGAGCCTCAGTTTCCCCATCTGTAAATTGGTGACAATGATATTCACTCACTTTTGAAGTGCTTTGAGATGTAGATGAAGAGTGCTGGAAGTACTTATATGTTAAGTAGCATTTCTCTTCTTCAGACATTAAACTGGCTTGACTGTATTTGTATTCTGAGAACTGCTAGAAAAATGCTGCTTGAAACAGTTGTGTCATTTCTACAGTTCAGACTCTGAATTAACTGCCTCTGCACAGAGACTGTAGATGCCTTCTTTGACATCCTGGGTTTTGGACCACTAAAACATTTCCAAATGAGTGCCCACAGACTAAGGAAAACCCCTGTTTGGAAGCTGAGCTTCCTTTTTCATCCAGTCCAAGCCACACTGGCAGCTGAGCCCCCAAGAAGGCAGAAACACCTGTGGGCAGCAGAAATGCATTTGATGTGAATGTAGCCTTGAGTGTCGTGCAATTTGAGACCTTAATCTTGTCAGGAAGAGCGTGTGCAGCTAGTAGGTGTGTGCAGGTGGAGGAGACATGGAAGTGAGAGTAAATAACCATTTGGAACATGGAAGGGCTCTTCAGGATGTAAGAGGCTTCACTAGGAATCGCTGAAGTGATTTTTGAAGTTGATGGATATAGACGGGTTTGGCTTATCCTTAGGTGTACATGAATGTTTACTAGCTAGGAGTGTGTGACACAGACACCACGTGCTGCCAGCGGGCAGAGGGCACAGTGGGTGCATGTGGTTTTATAGGGATCTCCTGGGTCAGATATATGCATAATAATTCACGGAAGGATAGCAGTGTGATCTCTGAGAGCCAGTAGCCCACTGGTCATCATAGTCATTGCAAAATGTATGGATGGATAATATTTAAGGTGTGATGTATCTATATGGGAAATTATGTTCTTAAAGTTTTGAAGTTAAGGTAGGTCACCAGAAAGTGACATATCTCAGGAATATTCTGTGGCCAGAGGATTTGGGGATCTGACCCATGGCAGACACAGACAAGGCTTCCTCATGTTAAAAGCAGGTGGTAGCAAGATACCCAAGGTTGTGAGGCATCCCGGGAAGCGTCACAGAGTGGATTTCTGCATGTGATCGTCCTGTAAATGTAAATCTATACATCTAGGAACAAAGAATGTAGACTATGCTTATAAGATGGGGGACTCTATTCTGGGAAGCAGTGACTCTGAAAAAGATTTGGGGGCGGTGCTGTATAATCCTCTGAACATGAGCTCTGAGTGACACTGTGGCCAATAGAACTAATGCAACCCTGGGATTCATATAAAGAGGAATCTCGAGTAGGAATTGAAAGGTTATTTTACCTCTGTGCTTGGCACTAATGTGTCCACTGCTGGAATTCTTTGTCCAGTTCTGGTGTCACACTTCAAGAAGGATGTTGATACATCGGAGGCAGTTCAGAGAAGAGCCAGGAGAATGATTAAAGGATTACTCATCATGCTTTATAGTGATAGACTCAAAGAACTCGATCTATTTAGCTTAACAAAGAGAAGGTTAAAAGGTGACTCGATTACAGTCCATAAGTATCTACATGGGGAATAAATGTGTAATAATAGGCTTTTCAGTCTAGCAGAGAAAAGTATAACATGATCCAATGGCTGGAAATTGAAGCTAGGCATAAATTTTTAATGGCGAGAGTAATTAACCATGGGGAAAATTTACCAAGGGTCGTGGTGGAGTCTCCATCACTGACCATTTTAAATCAAAATTGGATGTCTTTCTGAAAGATATTCTCTAGGAATTGTTTTGGAGCTGTTCTGTGATCTGTGCTATACAGAAGATCAGACTAGATGATCACTATGGTCCCTTCTGGCCTTACAATTTATGGATCTTTCCTGCCTGCTGGCCTCCCATTTTTCTCTCCTACTCCCACAAATATACTTCCATATTAAATGCTATGGCATTTAGTGAAGTGAAGTTTGGGGATGTCTTTGGGTGATATAGATTTCTCCAGGCTTCATTTTTGTCATTGCACACAACCCAGCTATGGAACTGGATGCTCACCACAGAAGCATTTGGGCCCAAGGTTTCTGCAGATATGGTTCTTACTTCGTCAACTTGTAGATGAAAGGAAGTACTCTTTCAGTCAACATATATTTAGACTGTGGACCTCATTACCACAAGATGTCATTGAGGCCAAGAATTCAGTAAGATTGGATGTTTATATGGATAACCAGAATATATCCAGAGTTGTTATAGTTAATGGGTGAAATAAGAGTATTTGTAAGGGATTTAAGACCTCATATTTCAGGGTTTAAGACAAAATCTAACCCTTAGGGATTAAGATTAGACCTTCATGGTGGCAAACTATTTCAAATCTTTCCACTGAAAAGGGTTGTTGCATTTTCCTATGAAGTCTCAGCTTCTGGCCACTGTCAGAGACAGAGTACTGGACTAGATGGATCGTGGATCTGAGGCAGTATAGCAGTTCCTATGGAATCGCAATTTGGAGGTCTCCTTGGAGTATGGTGATTGGTTTGGCTAATCCATTAAACCCTATTTTTCTATAGTTCTTTTGCTTGATTTGAGGGTGAGTGGGAGAGCCAGACCTCCCAGGAACTAATCTGTTTCATATTTTAACCCACTGGAGAGGTTTGGGCTTCTGGATGCACCTCTCTTGGTTTTACAGGGAGGAATTCTATTGAGAACATGTGGGATGATATATAATTACTATATGAGCATGCAAACTGGGAATGTACAAAAACATCTTGGGCTAAATATCTCACAAGTAGAGGAGATTTAAGCTTTTAAGAAGGCTCTTGAGTCACTTTCTGCCAGAGAGAAAGTGCACTCCTGTCTTTGGTTGCCTCTGACTGCAAAAGAGACTGGCAACTAGATTAGTTAATGCTTGGTGATTCCTGAAACCACTAAAAGTTGGTCTTTCCCCTAATTTTCCATTATAAAGCCTTTTAAACATAAATACTTTCCACTTCCATAACATTTTCTGTCCAGGGACCTCAAAGCATTTTGCAAACACTAAGGATTGAATCCTCTTTTTCCCCAGGCCTACTAACACACCTGCATTGGCAGGTGATATTGGGATCTGCTCACCCTCCACATCCCTTTGGTAACCTCTGTTTCAGATAAGTAGAGGGAGGCTGCCTGCTTACCTTCTATACCAACAGGGCAAAGATGTATGGGAAATGCACAAGAGAAAAGATGAACAAAATTGAGAGACTCTGCGGAGGTGAGAGAACTAGGTGAGGGTGTGTCCTGGAGCTGAGAGATAACAGTGCAGTAGGAAGAAATTAGTGCGTGGAAGCCTTTGGGGCTGTGGAGAGAGAATGAAGAGATGCATCAAGACAGTTGAAGCTTAGAAGAGGCAGAAACGTAAGAGAATGAAAAAGCATAGTTTTCTATTCAACCCCTCTATGGTAAAGCAAGCAAAAGCCCTCTAGATTTTTCTCAGCCTTGAGCTAATATGATATCCTCCCCCTGGCCCAAATCCATTTAGGATGTTTGTGCCACCCTCATTTTCATTCTGAAAGACTGACCACAATGCTCACTCCTGTATTGCTATGCCCATTTTATAGATGACAGCTTCAAATCACTAGAATTGTTTACACCAGCAATGAATTTGGCCTTGAGAGGATAAGTGTCTTGCCCAAGGATATCTGAGTGAGCTGGTGACCGAGCAAGGAGCAGAAATCTAGTCTCTTAACTGTCCTCTTTACTTGCTAGACTCAGCTCCGCCTCTAAACATCTCTTGGTGCTTAGTGAAAATTAATGCTGTGATATTTACCTTATATGTATTCAGAAGGTGACAAATTGAAAAACAAAATCCCATTTCACAGTTGCACTTGGTAAAAGGTGTCTAGCTCTTTTTGATGGGCTAATAGGCAGTTACCTGAAAACTCATTGAACTGCAAGTTATCCTAGGCCGGGGGTTTTGAAAATGGAAGTTTAATAGACTCCAGCTTTTCTACTGATCATAGAATGTTACTTTGTGCCAGGTTTCTTAAAACAAACAAACTGGACCTGGAAGTGTAAAAGCCATTTCCCCACCCAAAAAACCTTATTGGCTTTGTATATATAGTGAAATACTTCTGTGATGGATTGTGTTTACTGAGGGACAACCTATCCTAAATGCTCAATTATGGAGGGACAATCTACACTCATTGCTATACTTCTTTTCCACAAGCTACTCTCAGTATAACCTTTTATGAGTGATGTACCTGAATATTTGGATGCTAATATCTAAACTGTATCATTAAATTTATTAACCTTAATTTGGGTTATTGCAGATTATGTACTATATGTATTTTATGACTTTTAAACCAAAATTTGTACTTTGGGATAATGTAAGCATTATACCCAGATGTATAAACACTCTTTCCTTAACCTGTGTATTATATAATTTTAACATTAGCTTTAATAAAAAATTTAAAATCTGTTCTTTTCAATGGAGTTTGTCAGGTTAATAACACTAAATTGGAAAAGGGGAAATTTACATTCTGTTGTTAAGGAATCTTGTCTTTCCTTGGTACATATTGGCAGGAGATAAGATCCTTAAATATCTAATATAGAAGCAGTATGGAGGTGTCCCATTTAACGTGGCCTTGTGCAAGATGCCTACTACTGTTTTTGTTTTTCCTGTCTCTAAAATGCAAATACTTGATTTACTTCACAAGGATTAGTTAATTTGTACAATGCTTTTCAGGCCTACATACTTAGCACTTCTAGTGGTGTATGTGTATTTTATAGGTTTCACATAGTTGGGATTATTTTAAGGTTGTTTGATTCCCGTCCTTCTTCCTCCCCATCCTCCCTTTTCATTATAAAATCTTTGTAAGTAGATGTTTTGATATAGATATATCATCTGGCAGTTAGTGAATTTGTAAAAATCCTATCCTCTTGGCATATACATGATTTACAATTGCATCTGTTGTAACCACATGCAATAATTATTGAAACTGGGTTATAGTATTAAGTCTGAAATTAAATCTGTTTGCTTATGGAGGCATTTTCAGCTTTAGAAAAGGGTTACATTCTTCCTTTTATATCCACGCATGATGCAATGATATTCCTAGTACAAAAGCAAACTTTTTCTACAAATTGAAACTGTGGACCTATGTTTATTTACAGGGGCTTATTCCAAAACAAGCATGGGATGAGTGAAGTTTGACATAGAAATGATCTGCCCACTTTAAATATGAATTGTTTGACAGAGTGAGATGAATGTTAATTGTCCATTGTATGGCCACACTGCTTCAAATAACGCACGCAATCTATGTGAGTGAGGTAAATGGAGTAACTAAAATTACAAGGTCATAGGAATTGCAGTACTGCACTATAACAAATGTATTTAAATGCAGTAATTGTATTCTACAAGTGGCAGGCCTCTATAGACTCAGGGATTGTTATTGCTCATATAACTAAATGCTTCCTTTCTTCGTCTTCAGTGCTGAGTTAAAGCTGTTGGAAGAAGCCACCATCTCAATCTGCAAGTCTTTAGGTGAGAGAGATTATTTTGATGTCTTCACATATTTCTGTGTTTGTCGTCAACTTTTCTGATAAATCACTGTTCATGTAAACTTCTGTGTCTGTATTTATTTAATTTCACTCATCTGCGTTTCAGTAATGAGATTTTTAAAATCATATTTGTCTCCCAAGTAGAAGATGAAAACACATTCTACTAATTTGTGCTGCTTAAATGTAACATTGTCACATTATTCTGTGTGTCGCCAACAGAAGGAAGTGACTTGGGCACAATTATTTTAATAATTGAACAGACTTCTTTTAAATAATGATTTTTAAAGCATTGCCCCTTTAGAAGTAGAATATCAGTGGGTGACATATAGAGTATCAGTGGGCAGATATGAGTATAGTATGTGACACCTGTCATGTGGAGTTGACACTTGAATTAGAAGATGAGTGCATATCCTGCTTCTCATTCTGAATTATAATTTGATTCCCTGGATGTTTTAAGTTTTAACTTGCAATGTTAACTCTGTTCATTACACTATAGAAACTTCTAAAATATTGAAAGGGTAGCAATGCTGATAGAGATTAGGCAGGGAGGAACCAGGGATGGTAGAAGAGTGAGGGATAAAATGATATTATTGTCACAGTCAGGCACACTTTCCTGATAGTGAGATCTATTGAGTTGTGAAATAGTCTCCTGAAAGAAATGGTGTGGCTCCGTTGTTCGGAATGTTTTAAATTTAGGTTGGAAAATGTAGTGTAGTGAACAATCTTGCAATAGCAGAAACATGGACAGGAGCCATCTTTAACTATAGACTGTTTAAAAAAAAAAAAACTATAAAAAAGTAGCCTTGTTGTGTGTGTGTGTGTGTGTGTGTGT
>NW_020664420.1:9197588-9204816 GCF_002925995.2 Terrapene triunguis | reverse complement strand
TGTGTGTGTGTGTGTGTGTGTGTGTTTATTTATTTAAAAAAATACATAAAATGTGCAATGGAGAGTAATTCCCGCTCTATATATCCTGTGTTTGAATTAATTATCATAATTTAAATTACAAATGTACTCTAATCTTTTCAATCCCTCATCTAGTTGAGAACAATCCTCGAACAGGAAATCTTGGGGCATTGATTAAAGTCTTCCTTTCCAGAACCAAAGAGTTAAAAATTTCAGCGGAATGTCAAAAGTAAGTTGGCAGTGAAATGCCAGGCGTTCCCTTTTATGTTTTAAATGTTCATTTGGTTGATAGCTCTTGGGTAATGCAATGATGGCTGCTCCATAAACACCTGAATCGGCAAGGTGAAAATTCAGGTTCTCTTAAAGTTTATTTTTGTTTTTAAAAGAGAAACTGCCGTAATTTCAGAGGAACAAGTATCTTGTGTATTTCAAGCACTGGGATTGGAGCATAATATGTAAAGTTATGCCATTACAGAAGAACAGAAATTTTCCATTTGCTTTACTTGTGTGAGTGGATCTAAATGTTGCAACAAACATATGTTTATGTAACTTTGGATTAATCTCTGCCCTTCCCACTCTGCGGTCCTAGGCACTGCTATCCCATTTCTTTCTGTGGGTGGGCATGACAGACAATAAAAATGCTGTGCAAATACTCCTTTGCTAGGTTTATAGTCTGTGACTCAAAATTCCTTGGAGCATAAATAACATTTAAGAGAACAACTGATGCGCTAGCGATTTTGTTTTCCTTAACCCGTAGTAGCAGTGGCTCTCATGCCATGCTACTGGCTGCTTATTTTGCAAATTAAAGATTTATTTTTCAACTAAGATGCTTTTTAAGGCATATTATAAGCCATCTGCTAAAGCTTCTTAGCTAATCTAAATTTATTTTAAAATCAGCCCATTATTTCTAGAATACTTGAAACTCTGACCTGGCCAGAATAGAAAATGATATAAAATTCCACTGCTTTCAAATTGTATGATCAGATTGCCTTTCTAATCCTCTTCCCCCCTGGTGGGAGATGAAAACTTCAAGAAGTTATACTTTCAGAAGTATAGTTTTCCAGGAAACTTTCCAAAGATTTTTTTTCCCCCTGGAAATTTCTTTCCTGGCAGGGGAAGGAGGAGTTTGCAGACATTTTGAGGCCAACTCCTCTTCTAATCTAGCGATCCATTGAGAAAGAATCTCTCTTATGTCCAGAGGAAAGAAGTCATCCTTTTGGCTGCTGCTGTGTTGGCCCCTCAGCCTCTTGACAGCGTGGCTTCAGCAGGAGCTGCATATGTTGCTGTTGACTGGATCCCCCTGAACCTGCACGTAGGGACCCAGAGGGACATAATACAGTTCCCTGCTGGATTGCCTTCATGCCTAGAAATCTGGGGACAAAGTTGTGAAGAGTAACTGGACTTACTGCTGTTGCTCCTGAAATCCACTGAACGTCTTCCACCTCGAGTGTCATCTGAGTAATATTTGTGCACGTAAAGGGATAAGATTGGGGATAAATTTCCATGCAGAAAGAGTGAGATTTAAAGAGGTCTCAATCCATTTGAGACTGCCCTATAGTACGTAGCAGTGGGTCCCCAAACTTTACCTCACACCACACCCTTCCCCTGTCCAGCTGGGCCAGGAGTGGGTCCACAGCTGTGGGAATGGGGGACATGGACAGGGATAAGGGGGCTGAGGCTGGGAGCGGAACCTCGGCCAGGGGTTGAACCGGCAGCCGGTGCCCCGAGCATAGGTGCCAGGGACTGAGGCTGGGGCCCCAACCACGCTCTCCTGAACGTTCCTCCATGCCCACCTCGGGATGACTCACAGATTGGGGACCTCTGGGGTGTAGAGATTAAAAAAGATAATAGGCTAGCTAGTCCATTTCCTGAAGAGAATGGCACTTAATGGTAACTGTGATGCTTTTAATAATAGTACTAAACTATATGTAGCAAGAAGGCTGCGTCTTCTTGAAAAGAAACGTTTATGTTTAAATAAATTTTCCTTGCTATTGAATGTCCACGTTTTAGTCACTTGAGACTTGCCTTTGCCTCATATGGGCTACAGGAACCTTTCCATTCACTGTTACACACACCTAGTCATGACTATTGCTGAACATTAATAAGTAAAACATTATTGACTCTTGTTTACTTTTCTGTTTCCCTTCTAGCCATCTTTTTATTTGGCAGGCCCACAATGCATTGTTCATTATTTGCTGTTTGTTAAAAGTGTTCATATGTCAGATGTCAGAAGAGGAACTGCAACTTCATTTTACTTACGAGGAGAGAATGCCAGGCTCATATGGTAGGTATTGAATATTGTCATGGAAACAAGCAATGCTCTATAGATGTGAATTTGCTGAAAAACGTTTTTTATTTTTACTATAGTACCCAGTTCAGCTTCAAGTCCAAACGTCACTTCAAAATTTGAAATAGTAAAGTAATTATGCTATATACTGAGGTGTTCATCAGCCATGGAAACACCAGTTGGAGAAACTTTGAACCTGAGGAGAGCCTGAAAGTGTGTCTAGTGGGATTTTCAAAAGCACTCAGCATGGGCCTACCTCTGCTCCCATTGGAGATGAAAGCCATCTGATCAGAAGACAGCATCATCCATATTTGTGCTCCAAGAGCCCAGCCCCAAAGTATAAGACCTGCCTCATCAGAGGACGAGGTTCCAAGCCTAGTAAAGGGGGAGAGGAGGGATGGGTGGAAAATAGAGGAATCCGGGAGAAATATCATCTGCCTTGTTGAGTACAGGGAGATGGTGAGAACCAAAAAGTCATTTGCAAATATACCTAGGATCAGCTCTGTATATTGTGCTTCCATGGTAGGAAAAAATGATTTTATAGTTGCTCAAGAAATTGCATGTTCAATAATTTGGAGGAATTTGAAAGCATTTGGTTTTCTTAAACCGGCCACTCATTGAGTTCACTAACACTTAGAGATCTTTTTCCTTAAATATTTGTGAGAATTGTGTATTTGATCCTCTTTGATATTACTAAGATGAAGCAAAAATGTTGTCCTGTAAGGGATCTATCCTGAATGTTCAGATCCATTATTTCTAATTTCTAGTGTCCTGCAGGATGCCTGCTGGCTTAGTAGTAATGCTTTAGACTTTTATATAAGACGCCTGGGTTTGATTCCCACTGTTGATGATTGTGCACCCTAGTGTTTTAAAGAATGCACCAACAAAACCTTAGTCCCCCTCTGCCCATGCTGATGTGCTGTGATCTCTGTCAAGATTACAAGCTAAATAGAAATAATTGTCAGAACTTGGAAGGAAAGCCTCTAGGGATAGACACTCTGATGTGTCCTTCAGACCACAGCTGCTTGAATCTCTTCCTGCAGTTGTATCTGAAATTCCTCCTCACTGCCTGTGTATTCTATTTTTCATCTTTTTTTATTTTTTTAAAGGAATGTACAATTTTATATGTAAAAGACAAAATTTCATAAACAGCAGCCAAAGCAAATAAAGGGCTTTTACTAATATATCAAGTGGAAAGAGCAGCACTATGGATACAGTGAAACCATTAATAAATGATGCAGGTAAAATTCACTCGTGGATAATAGTTGTACTCCATTTAAAAAAAAAAAAGTCTGACTCAACAAGAAAAATACAGAAAAGTGAATTTAAGCTGAAAATTAGGAACAGCTTCCTCACAGTGAAACCAGTTAGAGTATGTTTCTCAAATGCGGCCACCAGAGCCTTTTCTTGCGGCCACAGCCTCCTGGGCAGTGATGGGGGAGAGGGGGAAAACAGTGACTCCTCCCCTAGCGCTGCCTGCAGGGATTTGGGCCCTGCCCTCCTCTGCAGCCACAAATGCCAGAGGAGCAGGCAGCTGGTATGAATTTCCCAGGGGTGGTGGGGCTCAGGCTTCTGGCTTCAGCCCTGGGGTGGCAGGTGCCAGACTGCAACCGCAGGGCTTCAGGCTCCATCCCGCAGCGGCTTCGAGCTCCAGCCCTGGGCTCACCACCACCCCCATCGCCCCTGACCCCCATTGCCTCCCTACCCACCTCTCCATCCACGGCTTAATTTGTCCCCTGGCTTTCCGGGGCTGTGTATGTCTGCTGTGAAAAATGATATTTGGATGTTTGTTAATATCACTTTTCACTGCCTCTCAGCTAGCTAATAAGTCTGCTGTGAAAAGTGATACATACAAATATACATATATAATTTTTCATAGCAGAAGCCTTACTAGCTAGCAAGTCTTAAGAAAAAAGCAGTCTAAAAATCAAAAGAAACAACAACAA
This sequence comes from Terrapene triunguis, assembly GCF_002925995.2. NCBI lineage: Eukaryota > Metazoa > Chordata > Testudines > Emydidae > Terrapene > Terrapene triunguis. The sequence goes on along the minus strand of NW_020664420.1, from coordinate 9,200,565 downwards.
AATAGACAAGAATGTGCAAAGCACCTTATTTTGTTTCTATTCTGTTTAGGTCCAGTAAAGAATAGAGACAACTGTACATTATTTTTATTATTGAGTTTGCAAAAACCCCTACATAAATAAATTACGATTTGGATATGTGCATATTTATTTGTTTTTCCTAAAGTAAATTAAGTATTTTAGGAAAAATTGTCAGAGCGGCCACCAGCAAGAGTTGGTGGCCGCGCTGTAAGGCCATCAAAAATTTCCTTGTGAGAACCCCTAGAGACTGTGGAATAGTCTTCCAGGTAAAGTGATGGAAGCCCATTGCAAGGAGTGTTTAAATTTAAGATGGGCAAAAGACTGCACTTATAGGAAGACGGACTGCATGATCTCTGATACACAATTTCTAACAATTTTTCAGTGGTTCTGTTGCAAAAGTAATAATAGAGTCATACATGCATTTCATAATGCAACAATTGGTTAGTGTAATATAAATGTTGAGGCATTATTATTTATATAGCAGTCACAGTGCATAAGTTGTGTTGACAAATATCAGTTACCTGCCCCAGACAGCTTAATATGGAAATAATTTTCATTGCAGAAGTAAGGAAATGAAGAGCTAAGCTTACTTTAGCAACCTGAATGGTTACTTTCTCCTTATTACTTGCTGATGTGTATTACAAAAAGTCTTTTTAAAACATGAACACTATGTATCCATTCCATTTACAATTATAAAAACATTCTTCATTATAATGCTTCATTTGCTGAAGACTGTTTTGAATAGTGTTGTCATCATGAAATGAGACATTATTGTAGAGTGCACACACAAGGAGGCAGAGTGAAGGTTAGTGTGCAAACCTTGCCTCTCAATTTCCTGACTTTACAATAAAGTTTTGGTTAAGGTTCTAATCATATGTGGCTTATTGAATAAAACCAATTACTTTGCTTTCTTCAGCATGGATGGCTGGTGTCAGAATTCTAATACAATGTGTGTGGGTTGTGGAAAAAAGAACCCACAGGCATCTGAATATGGGCTTCCTTCAAACAGTCAACCCAGGCAAGGGCATGTGTCTTGAGTGCATAATAATTGTTTGTGCATAGACTAGTGAAAACCATTAATTAAAATCTATTTAACTCCTTGGCGCCTGCTGTTGCTCTGGGGAAACCAGACTTCTGGTGCCAAAAGATTAACAGCTACATGTTGAAATGGTTTAATGTCTTTAAGCTGTGATGAGTAATCTCTAAGAATGAGGTCAGCCAACTGATACATTAAACAAGCAGTGCCTGCTTACAATAAACTATCACTGCAGAGTGAATGTGGGTTTTCACCTGGTAAAGAAATATTGCTTAGTTGTCTAATACAGCATAGTAACAACAGACAGGGAAATGCCACATGAGAAAAGTGACATTTAAGTGCTTTATTTTACCATCAGAACCACAATAATCTTTTTATTCTTAACAATGAGGGAATTCCATATTCTATAGTATTCAGAGTGACTAATATCACTGAGCTACATGTCTACATGTCTGTACATTAGATGTCTAGATATCTGTACAGTACTTACACAATATTTAGCACCATTTGACTGTAATTCATAAAGATATTTATGAAGCTTAAGTATAAGTTTGTGCATATGGAGCAGTATAGACAAAGTTACTTAGCAATCATCTTAGATGAGTAGATTGTTAGTTGAATGCTATAAATTAAGAGGGTAGCTGTGTGTGGTCTGTTGGTTAGAGCAGGGGACCGGATTTCAGAAAATCTGGGTTCCTTTTCAACTGTGTCACTGCTTTGCTGTGGACTTGGGCCAGTTACTTCTGTGCCTCAGTTCCCCCTCTGTAAAATGGGGTTATTTCTTACAAACCTCACTGGAGTACTGGTTTATTTGAGGATCCTAAACAGTTTTACACAGTATTACGATTACACATCTAATACTGTAGTAGGCTGATGGATTTTTACAGTCTGTAAATTTAGGATATTGGAAAAATAAATGAAGTGTCACCAAAAGAATATAATAATAATAATAATAATTAATAATAAAAAAGCTGTTGTATTTTGATCTAGTAAAGAAAGAGGAAAAAATTAAATGAATTTATGGCCCCTTGTATAACTATACCAACAGTAGCTTCCCAAAGTAATTTTTTTCATTCCTGGTACCTTAGAGTTCCCCCTAGTGTCACAAAGTATATGCTGATTTATTATTGCATTTTGTATTTGCTTATTTACTTAGCACTACATACGATGAACTGTTTTCTTGTTAAAAAGAAAGTTTTGAACAGTTCTTACTGGCTTTTCAGCTGCTGCACTAGGTTATTGGTATTTCTCCCTCTTTCAGATGGCAGTGCGTTTGGGTAAATCTTATGAAATATATTATTAAATAAAAGTACAAATAATATGTACATAAATGAAGACATTAGTTCCATATCTGGGTTCTGAGGATATCATCAGCTTTAGCTTTGTTATGGCTTATGAAGGACCTTTAGCATTACAGCCTGATGTACAGCTGGGCTTACTGTTATTCCTTATTGATTGTGCACAACACTAGATGGCCCACGTGGACTCCTTCCGTCCACAAAAATAACTTTATTTAATCAATCGAAATTATTGTTGAAAACTTAATTGTAATCCACTTGCAAAGAATCACCTTCCGTGGTCATTCAAAATAATCCATGCTTCCTGTGATTCCAGCCCTTCTCCTTATGTGTCATTCACCTTGAGGTTGAGAGAGCGGCTACCTCTTTTCAAGGTCACCTTGGCAGAATTCTTCCAAGGTCCCCTTAAAGCCACGCTGTAAGTCAATATTGTGTACAGTCTGCTTTCCTACTCTCTTTTTTAGCATCTGTTCTCTAGTGTTTCTAGCCAGAGGCCCATATTTGAGTAAACGACAGGTTTCAGAGTAGCAGCCGTGTTAGTCTGTATCCGCAAAAAGAACAGGAGTACTTGTGGCACCTTAGAGACTAACAAATTTATTAGAGCATAAGCTTTCGTGGGCTACAA
>NW_020664420.1:9161965-9197188 GCF_002925995.2 Terrapene triunguis | reverse complement strand
TTGTAGCCCACGAAAGCTTATGCTCTAATAAATTTGTTAGTCTCTAACGTGCCACAAGTACTCCTGTTCTATTTGAGTAAAGCACTCTTTGATTTTAATGTGGCTAACTTAGATACCTGGGATCTTGGCATAAACTGAGAACATACCATTGCAGTGCACCACAGTCTTGCTATAATGAACTAAAACATTAACACCTTCTGCAAGCTTTCTGCTATTTCTAAAGGAAAAGGATTGTACAATGTATTAGTGATGGTGTGTGGGAAAATATTGTTGCCATTGGGCACTCAGTATCTTTTATAAATATGTAAGCATTTTATGTTTGGCAGTTCATCAAAGGCACAGTTTTTGACGGCAAACTATTAGTTAGAGGATAGTCGTGTCTCATCTGAAAGATGGTACCTACTCATTTTATGTATAGTGTGTGATCTATGCAGTGAGTCCAGCTTCTGCTTTCTCAGCAGACTATATTTTAGGTTTAAAGAGCTTCATATTGTTGCATTTAGCATCAATTAAAGTGCCAGTGGCAACTTTTGTGGTCCAAAAAGTGTATGAGAAGAAAGGCTGCTAGCGCATACTGTTGCGATTACAATGCTAGGCTTATAATGAGCAAAGTTATAGAACCAAACATAAGAGGGAAATTGAAACATAACAGTGGCATTTGTCCCTCTTCTATGGCTAGACCACATAGGGTCTGCTACTGCCTTCAGAAATTTCTATCTAATGCACTTGGTTATTTAGTACAAACAGAAGAGGCTCATGTTTCTAAGCCCAGAGGTCCTGGGTTCAATCTCGGCAGATGACCTAGTCACTGGTGTTATTATTTAATGTTTTGGTGACCATAAAATTCAATCCTATATTATATTTTAAGAGTAAAATGAAATAAATATTATCCATTAGTTTAATGCGATTCTAAACTCTATTGCTAATAATAATAATTTATTTTTCCTTTTGTTATCTGTGCCATGGCGTACTAGCCACTAAACATTCTACTTGGAATTAAATTCTAACATTGTATAGGGGATTGGATGACTTGTGAACTAACAATGGGATAGTGAGTTTTTCATCTGTAGGGGTGAAATCTTGGCACCATTGGAAGTGAGTTACAAAACTCCAGTTGACTTTAGTGGGGACAGGGTATTCACCCTAGGTTGCTGTTTTTTGTCTGGCCTGGAATTTTGAGTGAAAGTAGTTGATATCTGGTGGCTGTCCAGCATCCTGTGGAAATGAGTTGACTTCATTTTTTCTTTGTTGACAGCGGGTAACCATATCTCAAAATCTTCTATCACATTTGTAGCTCCTTATTGTCAGTCTTAGCAGCGAAGCAGAGGACTGAACAGACACATCTGAACCTAGAGAGTTAATCTTTCGTCAATCAGACGCATTAGTGAAGTTTTTGCTGCCTGTACCATGCTATTTCTATGGGTAGAAAGTTTATCTTCATGGCCTTCAATCCAGTGCCAGTCATACACACAAAATTCACTCGAAATAGATTGATGGTTTGTCCCCCCCCTTAGGATGCCACCCAATGTGCTGAGATACCACTGAGCCTATCTGTTATGCCAGTCTGGGTACCCTTTTTACCTGTCTTGCTGAGCCAAGCAATTCTATTAAGCCTGTGCCAGCACGCACACAGGGAGGGCCACACCAAACTGCAGAACAAAACAGACACTGAGATCAGTTCTGTGAAGGCTCAGCTTAAGGGACTTGCCCCCAGCACTCAGGTGTCCACTTCTCTTGGGGTGCAGACCCAAAGATATATTATGAAATCCGCCTCCTCCCTCAATGTGGAGGAAGGTATGCACAACCTCTTAACCCCCCCGCTCCCTCCCCGAATTGTGAATTGTACAATTCGTATAACAATTGTTATATTATAAACAAGAAATACATTTATTAACTACAAAAGGTGAATTTTAAGTGACTGTAAGAGATAACAGAACAAAGCAGATTACTCAGCAAATAAAATGAAATACGCAAGCTAAGCTCAATATACTTAAGAAACAGGTTACAAAATGTAATTTCTTACCCTAGATATTGTCACAGGTAGATAACAGAAAGGCAGCTGCTCTGGCCTGCATCTGGAGATTTCAGGTATTTCCAGTCACAGACTGGACGCCCTCCCAGCCTGGGTTCAATCCGTCTCCCCTCAATTCAGTTCTTGCTTCCAGGTGTTTTTTCAGTATCAATTTGGGTGGGGAGGCAGAGGAGAACCATGATGATGTCACTCCCCTGCCTTATATAGCTCTTGTGTATGGCAGGAACCCTTTGTCTTCCAGTGGAAGAACACTGGCATTCCAAGGGGTGGGTCCAGTACCAGGTGAGTCAGACCCAGGTCTCTGCAGGGGTGTGGCAGCCATTACTTTTCAGCTGTCTGGAGCGTCCATAGGAAGACTAAGCTCTTTCACAGTCCATTGTCTCTGCTAATGGCCCATTAGCCCTGTCTGGTTTTTCCATTGTTGTACCTGAAGGGCTGGTTGGGGGTGACACCCAAAGTAACACATTTGTAATACAGATACATAGTTAATATTCCTAATTTCAGATGCAGAAATGATACAGGCATACACATTGGATAATCACATTCAGTAAATCATAACCTTTCCAACGATACCTTACAAGAGCCATCTTACCTAAAGTATATCTCAGTTATGTCAGATCCATATTATAAGCATATTTTCATAATGAATATGGAAGGAAACATCACAATATGTACCAACATAACCGTAAATCCATGTAGCCCATTCCCTGACCTGCAGCAGAAACTCTTGTTCTTTCTGTATTAACCCGTTACAGTTCATTGAGCTGCTAATCATAACTAAAATATTACAGTAAATGCAGAACCACCCTCCGCCCCCAAACTGCTAATGGAATGTGGCTGAGAATTTCAAGTGAAAAGGCAGGAAATTAAAAGCTACAGTTTCTCTAAAAACACACTTGATCTTTTGCATTTGTAATGCTTTCTGTTACTGCATATTTTCATGCAAACAATTGTTTAACGGAAAAAAAACATATTTTTTTCAGCCATTAGATGAGTACTGAAACTTTCATTAATCACATAGTGGAACTTAAGCATTGGAATTGCCAGTGTGGAATCATGAATCAAGAAAATGCAGCCTGATGATACTGTGACCCAGAGAACAGCAGATTTCACAGCTTTTCTGGGGGTCTTTTTTATAGTAAACCAAATGGAAACACCTTCTCCCTCTCCATCCCCCCGGGCATCAACAAAACACAGATTACTTTAAAAAAGAGCCATGGAAAACTGTCTCTCTGCTTGCAGACCTTACCCGTCAGGTTGACAACATGGCTCCTTTTTGCTTCATTTTATATTTACATTTTTGCATATAGGGGATTTTAAAGAAGTAATGTAATGATTTAGTCCTATTTCACAAGTGATTTGGAAATACTTATTTTATTACTTGTTTTTAGACTTTCATCTGGGACTGCTGGAGGGGGAAGCCTATGGGGTCTGGGGAGAAGCAGGCAGCAGCAGGGATTGAGGCTGCCTCCTGATTAGCTCCCTCACCAGTGACCTTCAGGCCGCAGCTAGCAGAGGTTTCTCCTGTATGAGCTACCTCAGACTTCACATGCTGCTGCCAGTGTAGGGGCAAGAAAGTTGCTCTGCAAGGCGGCAGACACTCAGTGTGCTTGCATACAGCTGGGAACAGACAGGGCAGATAGCCCAAGGAAATGACTAACCGTCAGACACATGCCCAGTTGCCCAGCAGCTCAGGTTGAGCGTGAATTCTACTATAACATGCCCACTCCCTGTTGATGCATACATGTGTGATCTGTAGCAAAGAAACTTCTTGGATTGGTTGATTGAGTCACACCACATATTTTCAAAATTGCAGCCATCATTTAGTGGAGCTGATAGGTTTTCCAGGGCCAGGAGGACAGTGCTAAATATTAATAAATAAATGTGATTTGGGCCATATCTTTGTATGTAGTATAACAAGTGTAGGCTAATGCTTTCCTTGACTTGTCCACTGTTAATTGCAACCTTGCAGGTACTGTAGAGATGATGTGAGTTAGTGACTATGTAGGGACCAGGCACAATTGAGTTGTAATCTGGGTTCTGTCACTGACTGGATCTGCACTAGATTTGTCTTCCCAAAATTTTCTACCATTGCTACCATTCATGGTAACAACAGTAGGAGCACTAATGCACACCATCAACCAGCTGCTGCAGCAGCCCAGAGCAAGTGTAGAAAACACAGTGGTTAAAATCCTGATGGCTGTCAGTGCTTTGTCTATGTAGGCTCTCAACCTTTCCAGACTACTGTACCCCTTGCAGGAGTCTGATTTGTCCAGCATACCCCAAGTTTCACCTCACTTAAAAACTACTTGCTTGCAAAATCAGACCTAAAAATATAAAAGTGTCACAGCACAGAATTACTGAAAAATTGCGTCCTTTCTCATTTTTACCGTATAATTATAAAATAAATCAATTGGAATATAAATATTCTACTTACATTTTGGTGTATGGTGTATATAGAGCAATATAAACAAGACATTGAATGAAATTTGTTTGTACTGACTTCGCTAGTGCTTTTTATGTAGCCTATTGTAAAACTAGGCGAATATCTAGATGAGTTGATGTATCCTCTGGAAGACCTCTACGTACCCCCAGGGATACACATACCCCTGGTTGAGAATCACTGACCTAGTGCTCTTTCTATGGCTGCAACTGGTGGAACTGCACCGGTATTAGCAACAATACGGCACACTAAGAAAAATGCCTAGTTGGCTTTGGGCAAGTCAGTTAGCCTCTCCAGTGTCTGCTTTTGCCATCTGCATCATGGGTGGCTTTGAAAATATTAAGTGCTAAGTATTATTCCTGTCACAAAATCCTATAAATAAAATAACCCATATTTTGAAGAATTTACATAGCCGGTTGGTTAAATGGTGTTTCAGCCTTATCTCTGAATTTTCTGTCTTTGTGTTATTGTTTATTACTTTAGCACTGTTACTTAGACTAGAAGATGTACCTCTGATTTCCATCCATGCAAATTGGTTCTAATCTTATCTGGATTCACCCATCCCTTGTTTGATTCAAGAGGGTATATCTCTCCTTTAATCAAGCATCTAATCTGTTAATATGAATGAGTAGGGTGTGTATTGTGTCTATCCTGCTATTGAAAAAACATTGTTTATGAAAATACATAGTGTTCCATTTTTATAGCTCTCTCTCACGTTATAGATTTGGCATGCATCCGTTTCATTGTCTTGGCAAGACAAGAATGCATATGTCCCAGTCTGGAAAAGGATACATAAATTGTTTTAGCTGGGTGCCATTGGTTACCGTTATTAACTAAAAAGGGGTAACGTCTTGCATAATTCATGAACATGCTAGAGGCAGATGCGTATCCTTAAGTTCAGTGGAGTAGAAAAAATGAAATCTTCATGTTCTCTAGATTTATAATAGTTCAAATCACATTGAATTCTACCCTAACAAAATGTGTTTACTACATGATGGAAAGATTCTTCTGACGTGCACTTGATCTTATTTTTATTTCCCATTGGTAGGAAGAATTTTTAGAATACTTTGTAAGTTTTGGTCAGTTTAGCAATTTTGCAGCGTTAGCATTTCCAAGATTCATAAAGTTAGGTAATTCCAAAGTGAAACTTCTCTTAGATTACATTACCTAGGGTTCATTTTTGGCTGTGGTTTTAAGTCCAAGGTTAAGTATGCTCATTTACTAATTCTGGTTTGTTGCTAACAGGAGCTACATTGTGTTACTCGTGGGGGATTCCATATAAAGGAAACCATGTTTCCGTGGTAAAAAACTGATTTCCTTTAGAATGTGCAGTTCACTAGGTGACAATTTTAATGTGTTTTTAATAAACCAGTTGTGGAAAGAAATAATTTTGCTTTATTGTTAGTAGTCCCTATAGTATGCTTCTTAAAATTGAGTCCTGAAATTAGGAGCAAACTCAGGTTAAACAGAATAGCACCACTATAATTTGATTAAGTTGTGCTTATTGTAAGACATGTTTAATTGAACATATGAAGTACATGAAGGTTTGGGTAATTTATTTTAATGCTCTGCTGCCCTTTATGTGATATGCTGAAGGACAAGATTTGCCTGCTGTGAAGCATTAAAAATAGAAAAATGAGAGTAAATTATGTTCCTAAGTATCTTTCTGTAATATGAAATGTTAAATTAAACACAGACGTACCTGCTGACTCAGGAATACATCTGAAACTTGCTTAGAGCTGTGACACTTTAATCTCCAATGGTTTGTAATTGAGTTTTGCTCCATAAGAGAATTTTTTTTTAATTATGCTGTATGAATGTAAAACATTGGTGCTCTTATTAATTAGAAATACCTGGAATTCTTTTGAGAGAAATTTTTTGAAGCACCAAGTGTGAGGTGGGTATTTTATGTCTTGTCCCTGATGCATTTATGAGTTAAACAGTGAAGAACTCTTGTTCTAGCAAATAAAATCCTATTGGATTTCTTTGGAAGAGGATAATTCTTGATGGGCTCTGGCAGAGGCCTTGTTCTTGAAATGTGCTGAGCTTTGCACTAAATAAATACAGTTTTCCTTAAAAAGCATTAAGTGATGATAAAACTCTAGGTTGAATTGCTTAAGTCTCCTAATGTAAAATGTAGACTGAATGCCTTTTGGAGGGAAGGCCATGATTTGGAATGATGTATAGTATGCATAGAGAAGTGTCCCTTTTGTGCTCCTGTCTAGAATTTATTAAAAAGATGCAAACTAACCTGTTCCTATGGGGATTGTGGGCCTGTTCTGCATCTCTACTGTTAAATCAACTAAACAAGTAAAGTTCTTAAGAAATGTGGTCAGTGATTAAACCAACTAAATTGTGTTGGCTCTTCCCCAGCTGTCTCATCTAGCAGGAAACTGTGGATTAAAAGTGCCTCCTTAGACTGGAGATCCTCAGCTAGTATAAATCATCATAGCGCCATTGAAGTTAATGGGGCTATGACAGTTTACACCAGCTGAGGATCTGCTTCCCAGTGTCTCTCTAAAATTTAGCGACTTAGGCTTTGTCTACACTGGCAACTGAACGGTTTTGTCGTTCAGAGATGTTAACATCTCTTTCCACCCCCCCCCTCCCCCAGGACAAAAGTTTTGTTGACGAAAAGTGCCGGTGTGAATAGTGCTTTGTCGGCAGGAGCGCTCTCCTGCCCACAAAGCTACTGCCACTCGTTGCGGGTGGAAGCTTTTTTGTTGGTGGGAGAGCTAAGGATACTTCTTCATGGCTTATTGCATAGTAGGCTTGTGGGAGACTGTAACAGGGGCACTCTCTTGCTGCTCTGGTGCCTCCTAGTGGCCCATATGGGGATTAGCTTGCCGCATGGTCTGACGCCCCTTCCTGTAGTTATTCAGCTTGTCGTTCCACTCACTTGCTCCATGGTGTCTCTCATGCTCCCGAAGGTGCAGCGCTTTCCTCTTTGTGGCTTAGCCTTCTAGCCAAGTCACACTGAAGTTCCCCTCCCTTCCAGGGTATTATCAAAGTCTTCTTCCAAACTGTATGTGGAAGTCCCCAGATAGGCTGCCCCAGCATGCCACTCCCCCAGTAGCTTGTAGAGGAACCCAGGCCCACCCTCTACACTAGTTTCAATACAAGAACCCTCCACCCAGAAACTTGGGTTTCTGTTCTCCCCGCCCTTACTGCTCCTTCCCTGGACTGCTTCCTACACTGCCTGTTACAGGCTCCTACTCTCTCCCCTTGTATCAGGGAGTGTGACTGTTTCTGCCCAGGTGAGCTTCATTCCTAATTAAGCCTCATTTGCATCATAGCTCCCCTCCAGATGCAGCCTCTGGCTAATTGGCGTCTCTTGCCTATATTAACCTCTCCAGGGTTAGTGTAGGGTGAACGCCCCATCAAAGAGACACAATATTTGTTGGTTTGCTGCCAAGATCCAAGTGTTTGGTTTGTTATGGTAAATGACTACAAACTTAGCATGGCAGTACTGGCTTGCCTTATGGGGTTGCTGTGAGGTCAAATTTGCCACTCCTCCCCCAATATTGATAAATAAGCATTTACGAAACTTAAGTCAAAAGGCTTATAAACCAGGATTCCCTGTGTTGTGTGCAGTCCTAATGCTGTATTGTTGTAGTGCATAAAAACATGAAAGCAAAATAGCCTTGATTTATAATTCCCAGAAAACAGATATCCTAAGGCCAATGCGCCTTTACCATAAAATTAAAATACAGTTGCCTAAAAAGGTTCACCAAGCAGATCCTCCTTACCTTTAAACTAGAAAATATATTAACCAGAGATTAAATCAAACCTGAATTAATATCCACAAACACCAACCTTCATCAGAATCCTCAACACCAAAAGCCCATAGGAGGTGGTGGGTCTTGCAACATTCCCTGAAGGGCCATTGAGATTCAAAGGGGAGAAATGACTAGAAATTGAGGGTTCACAAGTAAAGTGAAACTGACCACTCATCTTAATCACCCAAACTGAGTAAAATCGAACAGTTATTAAGAAGTGGATGTTTAAGCACTCAGGAATCAGGTTTACTGGACATAATTTTTAATTAGCTCAGGCTTTTAGCGTTCTTTGGGTCGGGAACTGTCTTTTAATTCTTTGTTTGTTCAGGGCCTAGTATAATGGCGTCCTGGTCCATGAATGAAACTTGTAAGAGCTACAATAATACACGTAATAAATAATAACTAGTTGCCACTGTGGCCTTTTTTGTCTACAGTTTTTGTACCATTGATATCACTTAGGGGTGTGATCTTTCTACTGAAATACTTGTACTAGTACAACTCCTGGTGTAGATGCAATTGTCAGTATAAATATAAAGGTGCCTTATACCATGATAGCTTATTAACCTTCCCTACAGAAATAACCGTATTGGTATAAGGCACCTTTATTCAAATATAACTGTGACCAGACTAGGGGAGACTGGGAGTTGTACATCTTTGACTACACCAGTATGGTTAGTATGTAGACAAGGCACCAACGTGCTTTGAGCTTAACACTGATATTGGCATTTTATTTGCCTGGTTGCTTCCATGCTAGTAATTTGATACCTAACTTTAAAAAGTTTCAGTATGAGTTGAATCTGTGGTTTCTTTTCTTACCTTTCCAGAGACAAACAGCGTTTCCTTTTGTTCTGTTTCAGGAGTGGAATGTGAAGACCTTATAGAAGAGTTGCTGTGTTGCCTCATTCAGCTCATTGTTGAAATTCCCCTTCTGTAAGTACTTTTTACAGGATCTGTGTTTGAAACTTGTACTCTGTGAAGGGAATGTATTCCTCATAATTCCCAAACTAACTTTTCAAAAAAGAATTACTTTATTTGAGTATTAGCCAATTGCAAGACCATCATGTCTCATAGAAATAGTGATATATTGCCCTCTGATCTGAAGTATTTTACTGCCCTAGATAAACTGTAGGCATGCAGCCCTCCTCAGTCCATCTATTCTGCCCTATTCCATTTTACTTTGTAGTTTCATTTCAGACCCTGCATAGTACCTCTGGGAGTACACAGGAAGCACAGCTACTACACTCTGAAAAGGTGCTTTGTACACCTATTTCTGCTGGGAACAGCTGCACTAATTGTTATGGTGGGGACAGGTTGAGACTCAGGATCATTTCCCTTCAGGTGAAGCCTGCCGTTACTGTAGGTGCTAACCTGAAACTCCTGAGTGACAAAATTGTAATTGTGCCTGTTGGCAGCATAGGGACACAACGAAGTGTGAGAGAACGGCTTCTTGCCTCCTGCACTTATGCAGGATTCTGGGTTTTTAAATTAAAATTATGTTGCTCTTTTTAATCTAAAAGGTAAATTTTAATGGTGATAAGCTCTATTTCCAAACTACAGTTGAGTTGAAGTTTGAATAATAAAGAAATGATTGGGCAGACTGTTTCTATAGATCTCCAGAAATCAAACAGATTTGGTACCATGTTTATGTGATGCTGCATTTTCACAGTTTCTACCATGTAAAAAATGTACATTGATTACCTGTTCATCTGGGAGATGTGCCCTGAAATATCCTTAACTAGAGACAGTCTTTTTGTTCTGTGTTTGTACAGTCCTAGCACAATGGGGTCCTGGCCCAGGACTGGGACTTCTAGGCACTAGGATAATACAAATAATAGGTTCTTTATCTTCTAACCTCATTTTTCTGGAATGGTACTTGCTTTCTTTAATTTGAAATAATGTGTTCCCCACACCAGTCTCTCTTAATTTTAAACTTCATTTTTCCAGTATAAATTTTAACAAGGCAGTTTTGGTCAAGATTAACTTTTCATGTGTATGATCACTTGGTAGCTTGTGTCTAAAATACGTTTTGCCCAAATTGAAATGTAGTCAGTTCTGAAAGAACTTCAGTGGAATACGTGTTTCTGACTTTTCTCAGATTATCTGTTGCTGTATGCACTTCACTTTGTTGTTGCAGACTCAGGGCTTGTCTTCACTACTGGGGTAAGTCGACATAAGTTACGCTACTCCAGCTATGTTATTCACGTAGCTGGAGTCGACGTAGCTTAGGTTGACTTATCCCGGTGTCTTCACTGTGCTGAGTTGACGGGAGATGCTCTCTGATCGACTTCCCTTACTCTTCTCTGAGAGCTGGAGGACTGGGGTCGACCAGAGAGCGTTCAGCCATAGATTTAGCGGGTGTTCACTTGACCTGGTAAATCGGTCCCTGCTGCAGCGTCAATCTCCCTGTAGTGGAGATGGGGCGGCTCCAGGTACCAGCGCACCAAGCGCATGCCTGGGGCGGCAAACCGCGGGGGGCGACCTGCCGGTCGCTGTGGGGGCAGCAGTCAGGGAGCCTTCAGTGGTATGCCTGCGGGAGGTCCACTGGTCCCGCGGCTTCGGCGGCAATTCGGCGGCGGGTATGCTGAAACTGCGGGACCGGGCAGCCTCCCGCAGGCATACCGCCGAATCCGCGTTACCAGCGGACCTCCTACAGGTGCGCCGCCAAAAACCGCCTGACTGCCGTGCTTGGGGCGGCAAAATGCATAGAGCCGCCCCTGAGTGGATACCAGCCCTCAGTGTTTACATTGCTAATTGCTCTTCTGGTTGGAAAGCTGACAAATCTGTTTGCTGCGCTGATAAAGATACAACTGTTTCTGAAATACTGTGCTCATTAAATAGAATTCTGTCAGTATTACGCTAGTGTTTTGGGCTGTCACTGTTTAATGAATTAATGGTATGATTTAGAGTGTCGGTCTGCAAAGCAAAGAGGCATTGTCAGAGGCTTCCTGAAACTGTTACACTTTTTGTTCGGAACAGATTAGAGGAAATACTAAGAGGTGGAAGGGCTGAGACACATAGAGACATTCATAAATCCTGTATCTTTTTGTTGGAAGGCAGTCCAATGCCATTAAAAGTCTGATTGGCACGGGGCTGGCAGGCTCCCTACCTGGGAAGCAGCCGGCATGTCCCTCCGGCTCCTAGGCATAGGGATGGCCACGGGGGCTCCGCGCTGGCTCCGCAGCTCCCATTGGCTGGGAACCATGGCCAATGGGAGCTACGGGGGCGGCGCCTGTGGGCCGGGACAGTGCGCAGAGACACCTGGCCGCGCCTCTGTCTAGGATCCAGAGAGACATGCCGGCCGCTTCCCGGGAGCTGCCTGAGGTAAGCGTTGCCCGGAGTCTGCACTCCTCACCCCCTCCCACACCCTAGCCCTAAGCCCTCTCCCACGCCCAAACTCCCTTCTGGCGCCCGCACCCCGTCCTGCACCACAACTCCTTGCCCTAGCCCTGAGCTCCCTCCTGCACCCAACCTCCCTCCTGCAGCCAGCACCCCCTCCCCCCCCCCCCCGCCAGACCCCTCCCCTCCCCCCCGCACCCCAACCCCCAGTCTGGAGCCCCCTCCTGCACTGTGAACCCCTCATTTGTGGCCCCACCCTGGAGCCCGCACCCCTTCCCACACCCCCTGCTCCAGCCTGGTGAAAGGGTGTTTGGTTTTGTGTGATTAGAAAGTTGGCAAGCCTATGTGGGAAACATTATAGTTTAGTTTCTCTTAGGTATGTCTACACTGCAATTAAAAATCTGTGGCTGGGCCATGTCAGCTGACTTGGGCTCGCAGGGCTGTTTAATAGCGGTGTAGATGTTTGAGCTCTGGGACCCTCCCACCTCACAGGGTCCTGGAGCCCAGGCTCCAGGCTGAGCTCAAATGTCTACACTGCAGTTAAACAACCCCTTAGCTTAAGCCCCACGAGCTCGAGTCAGCTGGCACGGGCCAGCTGCAAGTGTCTAATTGCCGTGTAAACTTACATTTTTTATGTCCATACTCTTGGCTCTGTGAGTAATACACATGCAAAATATTTTTACATATAGATCACAGGTTTTCAAACTTTTTCTGCTGATGCCCCCCCTCCCCCCGCCACCTTGAAAATATTTCAGGTTGTGGCAGCCACCTTCCCCCATACCATGCCACCCTTACTTTTATGCTGGTGGTGGTGGTTGCGCTGCCTTTATAGCTGGGCACCCAGCCAGCAGCTGCTGTTCTCCAGCTGCCCAGCTCTGAAGGCAGTGCAGATGTAAGGGTGGCAATACCCCTCTACAATAGCCTTGTGACCCCCTTGTGGGTCGGGACCCCCTATTTGAGAAATGCTGAGCTAGATTTTTTTTTTAAGCCAAAATATTCCTGAGATAGTATGTTAAGATGCTGACGGTTTTGACACATCTTAAGTACAAATATGGATACTTAAAAAATGTTCATTTTGTTTACCTTTAACCATGTAAAAATATTCCAGCCAACCAGTTCTTTTGCAGGTCATTTGGTGAAGGGGAATGCATGGAAAACTGCTCCCTCTTGTACACAATACAAAAAAAAATCCTCATTGTGGATTTGCTCTTAGTTTAGTCTTTTGCAACTGTTTAGTCTTTTAGCAACTGTTGCTGAAGGTTGCCTTTCTAGTAGCTATAACGTCATCCAGAAGGGGCCCAGAACTGCAAATTGTGTTGTGCTCTTTTTCAGAAAGACATGGTAGCGTTGAAAGATTTTTTTTGGATTATGGTAACTTCAGATTTTTATCTAACTAATCAGGTTCTTTGCCAGTGAAATTTTTCTCTTCCTGCAAGCCAGATTTACCAAATCAATTTTTTCCCTATTTTGGGCATAAGAGGTCTTTAATTATTGCCTTGACAGAAATAAATCTAGAAAATCCACAAGTTTGTATGTGAATTTTGGGAAGGTCAAGCCGTTTCAGTCCAGAGGTTGTCTAAATGGACTAGGTTACATGTTCAGACTTACTGTGACTTGCTTGGCCTTCCAATAGCAGAGAACTTGAGGCCCATTCCACTACAGCGTGGGCAGCTTCTGCAACTTATGTTATTAATGTCTCTGTAGTTGTGGTCTGTAAACCTGCTTTTGGATTTGAAATTTCACTTCCATAGACTATCAATGTTCCAATGGGGAGTCCAGATTGGAAGCTCTGCTCAGTAGAGCATTCATTAGTAGTAATCAGTATACCTCCAGAGGACTGTCACTGCTAGCTAGTGCCCTACTTTGGGGTTCTGAAGAGGCAATTTCATGAAGAAAAGGTTACTTACCAGTAACTGCTCTCTGAATATATCCCTTCTTTAGATCCTTACTTATACTGCATTCCTCTCCTTAGTAAAAGATTTTAATGAACTGTCTTGGAGAAGCTGACGGATAGTTATATAGTAGCCTCCTTGTGTCCAGAATGCAGGACTGGAGTAACATTTTCATGTCCCCCAGCTGCTTTACTACTTAAATGGTTCTATGCCTTTCCTGGCAGGACATTTGACTCCTACAGAGGCAGTACTTCCACGGAGTTACTGGAAAGTACCTTTGTTTTCTCTGTGACTGCATCATTTCAGTGTGTGTCATCGCAAATTATCTCTTGGAGAACACATTAATAGAGAACCAGCCTGATGTAAAGGGAGCTGTTCAAAGTCCATTATAGAGCAGAGAGAACACTTGAATTACAGACCGTGGTGAAATTATGATTGTAAAACAAACTGGGGAAGACTTCTTCATGGAGGTTCAGTCTCAGATATCCCAGAGAGCTTCAGTTTGAATCAGATGTAGATGACTGAACAAACACTCTGGGGGCATGTAGGAGAGGAGTCTGAAAATTGCAAATTGCCAGCGTAGCCCCCCAATTTTTTTGATATATTTATTTATTTAGAAAGTTTTTACAGGTTTACAAATCATTGCCATGTATCTATCAGAGACAAAAAGATAATCATTAGAACCATGAGCTTTTGTTTAGAGAAATATTTTACAATAATATAATCATCAGAACTCTCTACTTAAGGTGTTATCTACTTATAGAGTGAGCCTCTTTAAGCTACAAGAATGTGATGGTTCCGGTGATTTTACTAAACTGAGTGAAACTTCCGATTACACATTTATCAAACCAACCATATCTATTAAATGTTAATATTCAAAAAAATTGGAGAGATGTGCTGTGTTTTGGTGCAGGCAAATGTACTTTGTTTGAGCATTGAGTAAATGGTAACAAATATCTATTTGTCCTCTATTTTGGTGGATACATAATTGATATTTTAATTTTTCCATAACAACTTACCAGAGTTTTATTAACCATTCCTCTATGACTGGACATTTTCTTTTTCCAGTAGTCTAGCAGCTACTAGCAGATAAGAGATTAATTCTCTATTTCTTTTTGTGTGACCATTTCTACCAGGAAGCCCCAAGAGGATTAGAAAAAGATCATTTGGAATAGATGGCCAACAGTTTGTAATATTTGGTTATGAATTGCATCCCAAGACACATACTAATAACTGGACATGTCCACCATATGTGCATGAAATTTCCTCCTTCGCAACAGTTTCTTCAACGTTTATCCCCATTAAATCTATCTATCTATCTACATTTTAACCTGACTAGTGTGAAGTACCATTGAAACAGTATCTTAAGGAAATTTTGCTACAGATTGAGGTTGCTGGTCGTCTTTTCCACATAAAATTCCATTCCTCTGGGGTAATTTGTCTATCCAGATCCTTTTTCTAGGGTGTCATATATGGCCGGTTTTTGTTAGGAAATTTGTATGCAGAGATTGATATAAATTAGTTATTTTTTTGTTTCCTAATTGACCAGACACCACCACTTCTATTTAAGTTAGCTTTCTGTAGAAAACAACTTTCTAGAAAGTTGAGAGCCATAATTCCTAACTTAAAGGTACTGATACCATGGTAAGAGTGGGCCAGTTAAAGTTAATTTTGATTTCTAAATAATTTAGAAAAGCTTTTTTCAGCCTAGCCTAGTGTTAATAACATGTGTGCTCCAGCAAAAGACAAAACAGAAATCTATAACACACCACCTCATCTCAAGCATACAAAAGCCTCCCACGAAATGTAAGTAAAGAAACAAAATGTCTTGAGCCTTTTCTGGAAAGGATCCAGAGACGTACTCTGGGGTATACCATGGGAGAACATTTCAGAGTTGTAGCCATGAATGGAGGAAGCCCCATTTTCTTGAAATTAGTATCTACCTGAGGACTGCTTGCTGCCCTGTGCCGCATCATGGAAGTTGCCATCAGCTGGGTTGGAGCAGGTGGCATATGGATCATAGGACAGCACCCTTTATTATTTAAGGCTTACTAATGAGACCTTGAATTACCCTTGCTGAATAATAGGCAGCCAGTGTCATTCACAAAACACTAAGTGGAAAAGCTTTTAACATTTAAAACTTTTAATTTTAAAACATTAATATGGTCTAAAGAACATTATTGCTCTTTAAAAATCATCACTGTGTAATCCCAGTAAGAGACAAGTTATTGTTCAATGCTGTTTGATTTATGGATGCCTCAGGTTGCAGATATTGGTCTTCCTTTGGTCTTGTTACTATGAGCACCCAAAGGTGTGCATTAACAAGTATTACTACATGAGCCATTGTATAGTACTGCTTAAATACGTCATCCAATACGCTTTGTGTAGCAACTGTTCCAAAAATGTTAAATTAGAGGCATCTTTCAGCAGCTTGTTAGGAATTGGTGTACGTAACAGAACATCTGGTTGTTATTAGTACATTTTCACTTCATTAAGAACTATAAATACATGTTGGGAAAAGAATGAAATACTCTGATCCAGTTACACCATTGTTAAGCCGCACCCTGTAGTGCCACTGTAGGTTAGCGAACATTTCTATTACATTCCGTTATTTTCTGTAGTTTAAAAAAAACAAACTGCTGTTGGCTAAAATCTTCCAAATTTGAAAATAATTAGGACCATTTTCAATTTAAAAGGTTTAGGATGCTCTTTGCATTTCCTGGTATTTAAAAATGAAATGTAGCAGCTGGCAGGTTCACAGTGTGATCCAGATACAGTATCTTTTGAGAGAGTTATTGCAAAATGATAGTGTGTATAATAGCATTTATATAGCACTTTATAATGTCATGGCACTGTACAAAAAAACCCCATAAATACACAATGAAAAATACAGTTCCTTTTTTCCCTCACTAATTGTATGAAAGGGAGGAAGTTAAGCTTGTTTTTCCTCCTTTACAGTTTGAGAAGGTTGCTATATTGGATGCTAGTTTTGGTACTCTCCAAAAATAATTTAAATACTTCCATTTAGATAGAGAGCTACTCAAGAGACTTTACCAACACCATGATATTTGAGAATTGTTTGACTATAACCATTTATTTAGGAAAATCTGTCTTAATTATAAAGGGAAAAAATCCTCCTAGTCTGTCTCATCTTTGAATATAACCAAAATGTCCAAATCATGAGAGAGTTAGATTGTTCAGAACACAGCCATCAGCATGCTGATTTCAAACCTCCTTCCCAGGTCACCAGGGTTTACCAATAACCTACTATAAAAACAGATAGCAAAAGGCTAGAGTGGTGGTGGTGGTGGTCTGGTGATTAATGTGTAACACATTTCTGTGGTGCTGTGTCACAGGCTTGGCTGGCCCTTTAAGGAAAGCTGGGCTTAGCCTTGCCTGTGACCTACCAGCTATCCTTCAGCCTCACCGGTGATCTAGCAATGTACTGATAGTTAGTGATCCCAGCTGAGTGTGATGAAGCTTAATTATGATGCCAGATCTCAGCTTCAAGGGATGAGAGTGAGGACAACTTAAATAAAGCTGTGAACTCAGTAAAGAAGAGGGACCCTGGAAAGAGGAATAAGGGCAGTTGCCTCTCTGGGACAGGCCTAGGGAAGTCAAGCTGGAAGACCCACAGGGGTCTTGACAGGGTAGGGTAGGACAGGGTAGGCTCCTGTGGGGGAGCTCTGAGATAGGGCCTGCAAAAAGCAGAGAAACTTCTGAAGGAAATTGCTGGAGTCCCCAGAGACAGTAGGCAATGGGGGAAAAACCTGCTGGGAGGATGCAACATAGAAGAAGCTCTGTAGGGCCCAGGAGTAGGGCCAAGAAGCAGAGAGTATCAGTATAGCCCATAAGGGGCAAAACAATTATTATAATTCATTATAATTGGACCCTCTGTTACCCTGGAAAGGGATTGAACTTTTAAATAACCTGGCTGGAGGGCTAAGCCATAGAAGACTTGAACAGGATAGGCCATTGCAGGGCAAAGGAAGTGGCCACCAGGAAGTGGCACTAGAGGCAAAGTCCCCTGCAATATAGCTCCCTGATGCCAGGTGGCACTACAGTGGTAAGAGCAACCTATTACACATGGCCATGTTGGGGAGTAAGAAGTCTTCTCTGCCATTGCAACAGTGAAATCCCAACCTGTGGATCTGTTCTAGGTGGTAGTAAGCAGTTCTATCAACTTGGAATGGCTCCAGAGGCATCTCTTTTTGGCTATGAGGAACTTTTATTCTTCTGAAGAAAACTCTGATCAGATTTGGCATTGCAACCTAAGATTAGAAAGAACAGCCGCATCATCATCTCACAGTGAATTTCAGTCAATGTCCCAATGAAGGTCCCAATGATACTGCAAGTGATATGCCTGAAGTAAACCAGACCCAGTGCCCATACTGGATGTAGAAAGCCTCCATGAAAAGCGTGGGCTGTTTTCTGAAAGGGGATAGCCAATGCACCCATTGGTAATTCTCAACCAAGCTTATTGTCTGGCTCCTACAGAAACCAACTCTGGGCACCAGTGTCTTGGCAGCCAGCTAGCTATTTTTAAAGTCCCTCCTTTGGAAATATATTTGAGAAAGTGGTAACTGTCTGTTTCCAACATCTGACATCCTCAAAATCCTTGACCCTCCTTCGATTAGGCTTCAGACTGGAATCGTCACTGGAATTGCATGGAAATTACACCAATTACTGTGGTCAACCTCCCCTTCGGGGACCTAAGTCAAACAGCTTTAAAAAGTCTTCATCTTTTAGCATCTTTTGACGTGGTGTTGCTGTCACAGCTACATAACTTAGCAGGAGTGGATGGAATTTCTTAAAATTATGCCGTTCATTCCCTTCTGATCTGTCCCAAGAAGTGATGGCCTTTTCTGAGGGCTCTCGGCTATATGGTCCATCAGGGCTTAGTCTTGTCACCTCTTCTAGTCAAACATCAGTATGAAGCCTCTAGGAGTGAATGTGAAATGATAGGGCCTACAGTTGCACTGGTACTTCAGTGATACGCAGCCTTGTCTCCTTTTGTCTGATCCAGAGAGTATCATCACCAAGTTCGTCTAATGCCTGACAAAAGTTTACTCTAGGTACTTTTCCTATTGTTCCATATTGAGTAGTTTAGCACTGTGCCATTTAACATTAAAGCACTATAGTTCTAAAAGCATATGGTGGTCATCTCATGGAGTATGAAGTCTGATCTTCTTTATTAATCCTGCATTTCTTGTCAAGGATGTTGAAAATGTCATTCAGAATTCAGTTTCCCTTTGTAGTAACTTTAATATGTGATCATATATAGCTAGGTATTTAGGCATTTGTCTTAAGTCTTCTCTTAAGCTAATGACAATATCTCAAATTTGGTTACAGCTAACATTTTCAGGAAAACCTGTCTTGTTGGTGTGAAGGATCAGTTGAAGCATTTAAAAATGCTTACATAGTGCTTTATATAGGGTTTTAATGAAATTCTCTCTTAAACTATCTCATCCTGGTAAAAAGGTATTTCCCAGATGGAAAAACTGAGGTACAGAGAGGCCGAGATTTGTCCCACCACACAAGTAGTCAGAGATGATCTGGGAATAGAACTCATAAATCTTGATTCCCAGTTCATTGCCATGTTCATTAGACACACTCCCTTCCTATCTATGGAGATGGGAGAACTAGATGGGAATATTTCCTGTTCTTTCATTTGAGAGAGAGTCGTAGAAAAGGCCAGTGGGTGCCCTTTGCTTTCAATTCATATTTCTTGAGTGCATATTTGAGAAATTTCCCAAATGTTTCTAGTCAGTTATAACTAGTGTAGTGTACTTCTTGGCTGCCACTGTGTGTGTTTGCCATCATTGGGTATAAATTTGGAAGTGATTCCAAGAGGAAAGATTATGTTCACTTTGACCTGTTGTACTTGCATTCGGAGACCAATACTCAGCTACTCTACTTCTTTTCAGTGTTCAAAACTAATCTATTGTCTGTGGTGACTCTTCTTTCACCTTTCTGGTGGGCCCCAAGGAAGCATTCTAATAAAACCTGGTTCCTGTATGATTTGAAACTTTTTGTGTGACTCAGCCCTTTTGGCAACCATCCTTAATTAGAAAATTAGTTACATTTTAACCTTTTGATACTTCGAGGGTCCTCAATTGGCGTGGTGAAAGTTCAAGAAAATAATGAAAAGGTGGGGAACGGGAAGAGAGAGTTTGGTTCTTCTTCGAGTGATATCCCTATGGGTGTTCCACTCTACGTGTGGCAGTGCCCCCTGCACCTGGGATTGGCGATCTTCCTCAGCAGTCCCCTTCGGACTGCAAATGCACACCTCCCCCCTCCCTTGCTGTGAGCGAGATGTATACATACTGCTGTGCAGTCTGACCGCCTCCAGTTCCTTCTCCTAACACGTTTTGTCTGGGATGGAATCCACAGCAGCGCTTGCTTCTCCTGTTCCCTCAGTAGTTAGCGCCTTACCTTTTAGATGTAGTGTAGTTAGTATTTTCTTCTTTCTTTCTTTTTTTTCTACTGTAAAAAAAACAAACCCCAGTTTTTTTTGTTTTTCTTTACCTTTAAAGTTATGTCATAGCTTTGGTTTCATTTCCTCACCCTTATGCCCGGGTCCAAGAGGCACATCTTCTATGAGGCCAGTAACGGAAATCGTATTCACTGCATTGTATTCGCTGTCTTGGAGAGGGACACGTTCCACAAAAATGTTCTCACTGCCACAGCCAGGGCCAGAAATGACTGGGACATTTGCTTAAAACGTCTCATCATGGGGAACTCACTGGGGCCTGCATTAGACCTGGGCCCGGACTCTCTTCCTGTGAGGCCCTTGCGTTCTGCCAGGTCAAGGGTTGAGGGGAATGAGGATCAGTAGATGAAGAGAAAGTCGTCCCTTTCTCACTTGGGTGAGAAGAAACAGGCTCCCTCCTCACATTTTGAGGCACAGTCCACCAGAACACCGTCCCCTGCAAGGTCAGTTGCCTCAACAGCATCTGACAGGGGACATAGTTCTAGGGCCCACCCAAGTACCTCTAGTATCAGAATGTAGAAATGGGATAAATGCCTTAACCGGGCAGACATACAGCCCTTGGCAGTCAATCACCTCTGGAGATCGAGACAAGCCGACTGCAGGAGCTACGGCACTGGCATTCTTTTTGGCACTGAGCAAGCCCTTGGTGCTGGCCAAGTCATTGGAGCCAGTCAAGTCTCCATCTACTGCTCCATCTACTGACACCTTAGGGGAATACATCACTCCTTTGGTACCGGTTGGCACCAATGGTGCTTCCCCCCCCCTCCAGTAGACTTTAGATACTCTAAAGACCTCCTGGTATCAGACACTCCTGAGTCACCACTTCTTCGACGTGACCTCCCCCCACTTCCACGTCGTCTCCAGGCTCACAACACTCCTCCGTTTCTCCCCCGAGGATGACACATCCCTTCCCCAGCGATCAGAAGGAGGAAGCTCCTCCTACATTACATTTCTTTTCCTGATGAGGCTATCATGCCTCCACCCCCTACATCTGCCAATGATTTCAGACATTTTCAAGACTTGTTCTGCAGGACTGCAGATTCCCTGCAGATTCCTTTGGAGGAAGACAAGGGTCAGCAGCATTAAACTGCTTGATATTCTGCACACATCATCTTCCTCCAAGATCGTACTACCAATCAATGAAGCTCTTCTCGACCCCGCAAAAGTTCTCTGGCAGACCCGCTCTTCTTGCTGGAACTGCTTCAGACTTTAAGCCCTTTATGGCACTAGCTGTCATTATTTTCTCTCTGTCCCCCACAATCCATTCATATTATTACAAAAGACAAAGTTTATTTCTCTCATGCAGCACAATCTGGCGAGAACCTGGTAGCAGGTCCTAGCTCAGCATTGTTTCTGGCTTAGATGAATTTGCAGTGGAACTGGATCACAGTATAATGTCTGATCTTGGATCTTATCAACATTTTCACTGGCTAACTTTCTGAGTAGTGGGCAAAAAGTCAGGTGACTCACAGAAACTAAAACTAATTAAACTAGAGCCAGCAATTTTTAAGGAAGAATGTTATTAAAGCAGAAATATCATGCTGAAGTGTGCAATAAAAATGTCTAGATTAAAATGTTTTAAGGAAAATGTTTGTCTGGATAACCTTCTTGTAAAACGTGCTTCAGTGTTGGAGGTAGCATAGTCGAGTGGACTGTGTATGGGATTTGGAGCCAGGAAAGTAATTTCACTTCTGCTATTGACTCTGACTTTGAGCAAATATTAACCTCTCGGTTAATGTGCTTAATATCTACTACAGTGGGTTATTATGAGATTTGGTTACTGATATCTATGCAATATTGTATATGCTCTAAGTATTTCATAATGGCCATTCCTTATGATTTATAATAATGCAAATTATTGTCAGTCTTTGAAATAGTACACTTGAGAATATCAAAAATTCTTGGGTGTACTAAACATCACATTACTTTTTTCATAGGGAGAGAACTTGTGCATTTTTTAAATTGGATCATTTCCAGTGTAATCTTGAGACTAATTAGCACAGCAGTGGGTTTTAGTCCAGGCTGCTTTTAAATTCAATTGTCCATTCACATTCAGTGCAGTAGAGCATAACTTTTTTTTTAGTCGTCATTATTTGAAAGAGCCTGATTTTACACTATAATTAATTTTTAAAGGAAGGAAAAATGTCACGGTGTCTTTGACAGTGAACAATATATAGGTCAAGGCATAGGTCTAGCATAATGTAAAGATTCTAGTTTTCAGACAATAGTAACTATGGCAACATTTTCAAAAGTGACTAGTGACAGACCAGCCAAGTGCCATGCCTATTTTGGTGGTAGCACATCATGAGATAGACTCATCCTTCCCCTCATGAAATACTTGTTGGCATACAGGAATGTCCATTGGTATGGGAGTTAGAAGATCTTTGGTTCACATCTCACTCCTTTTACTAAGTGGTATTAATGTTACTGTGAAGTTCACATCCAGGGCAAATTCTAGGGATTGGGTGAGCAAGGTGATCACTGATTGGCTGACTGTTTCTTTTTGTTTTTTATTTGCTCAGCTGGGGGTGGGGTGGTGACAGCATGGTGCTCAGCTTCAGAAATGTTTTCCGCCCTGGCTGTCAAACAGTTAGGGCCATTGCTGTTCACAGCTTATTATTGACCAAGACCTAACATCGATACCCTAGAAGGCAATTGTCACTACCCCAGTTCTACAGAAAAGCTAATTGTGATGTTTTATAAGGTCATTATGGGCAGAGATCAGAATAGAACCCAAGTCTCCAGTATAGGAGATGCAGATCTCATTCACTTTGCAACACTGCCTTTCATAATTAATGTGCCCAGTCTCTGGGCTTGGCTATGTTGTTTGTCACCACTGCTCTAATCATAGATAACACTCTTTTCTCAGGGCCAGGGATGGAACCCACTAATATCCTGATACCTAACATTCCACTGCTATTTCACAAATAATGTGTAATCACTGGCAAACGTTATGTCATGTCTCCCTTTGCGGATGGCTGATGTAGAAAATAACCAGTTACTCCTTTTACTCAAATGCAAGAAATCTCTGTTCTGGATCTTGAAGGCCATGCTGGGAAAAAGTAGTATATGGTAAGCTAAATTAAATGCAATATTATGATATGTGCACAAGGTGAAAATTAATTTTGAGTAGACAACTGTAATTCTGACGTTTACTAATTTTTGAGTACTGGATTTTCCAAACTTAATTTACAAAAACCATTCTCATCTAGTGGATTTTTGATGGCTTCTATATGAGGTGAGTTTGGATCCCACTTCCGGATCCCACTTCCACCTCCCACATCACAGTCTCATCACTATGCTTCGCAAGAAGGCTACGAAGTACATAGACCAGGAATAATGAATTATGCCTGGAGGAAGTCTCTTCCCACCGCACCCCCTGTGAGGGTTGAGGCATGCTGGAGGGGCAGTGTATGCAAGAAGTTTGCTTTGCTATAGCCCTGAAAGTAAACAGAAGGCTCCCTTCAGGGCTGTCAATCCAAGAATGAAGTTTAAGGGGGAGTCTTTGCTTTAGCATCAAATATCAAATTGGTCCTTTGACCCACCTCAGAACAGAAATCCTCGATACGGTAGCACCAATTGTAGCACCAAGGGAGTTAGCCTTCCAACAGTGGTCAGCATCTATGACCTATTACCATTAGCCTATGTGGGGACTGATATATTTGATAACGTCTTTTGGTGAGTATGCCAGAGTCTCAGGTCTATAGTTGCTTTTTTTAACATTAGATACAATTGTATTCCATTGGGTCAGATAGTTGTGTTTCCAGATCTCTATTCCAAGCAACTCTCAAATTATCAATCAATTTTCTGGCCCAATTTTTTGGTCCAAAAAATTGTAAAAGGAACTAGCTGAGTAAATCCAGGAGGTTTCCTCCAAAATAATAAAAGTTCTGGAGCTCCCAATGTATCAGGTCCAAAAACACTCATAAGTAAATGCTTTAACTGTAGATAAATTTGCATGCTCTGGGGCATGGCAAGCCAAATTGTTGCTGAAGATCTACAAATGGTTTAAATTTATCATTGTCAGTTAGCTGTGACACAGTCATAATTCCTCTCTCCATCTAATTCCTCCACATCAAATTTTTGCTTCTGATTTTAAGGGTAGGATTGCGCCATAGAATTCCCTCTACGTGGAAGAATGGATGGAAGTAGGACTTTCTAGCCAAGTTTGACCAAGCTTGCCTCACAGCCATTGTTGTGGGAGCTCGGGAGCCATCAAATCTACAATAATTTGATCCTACAATGCCTGAAAGGGGGAGAGGGTACACCAATTCTCGTTCAGTCTGAACTCAAAGTGGGGTCTGTACAGTCTTATCTAACAGGCACAAAGATGCCTGGCTTAACAAAAAGGAGATATGATAACTTTCCAGGCTGGAAAAATGAAATCCTCCCAGAGATGGCGGTAATTTGTTCAAAGCCGGTCTAGGTATCTTACCTGTTCCCCAAAAGGGACTTTATGAAAATATTACTGAATTTCTTAAAACGAGTTTGAGAATAGAAATAGGGAAACCCCTCAGGACATACAAAATTCTGGGCAAGACATTCATTTTCAGTATGTTAAGTTGACCCCACAAACTCAAGGTTAACGAACTCCATCTCCCCAAGTCATTAGACACATTGTCAGTCACTGGTTCTATTTATATTAGGGATGTCCTGAATATTATTGGGAATCAGCATTCCCAAAGGTTTCATGTAAGAGGATTGCCACCAATTTGAGAAGACATTTTTGGGCTTATTTGTTAATGCCTAAGATTTCTGATTTATCCCAATTAATTTTATATTCTGTGAGATGTCCAAACTTATTAATAGTACTTAAGAAGTTAGGAATAGTAACCTTGGAGTTTAAGATACAAATACAAGAGCATCATCAACACAGAGCATCATTTTGTGCTCTGTTTGGCCCTCCATGATACCTTTAAATATGTTGATGTGCTCAGATGGCAATGGCTAAAGGTTCTAGAGCTTAATCAAACAGAAGAGGAGAAAGGGGGCAGTTCTGCCTAGTACCTCTCTGTAATAGAAATGGGGGGAAAATAATACTATTGGTTACTACCCTGGAAGTTGAGTTAGAATATAAAAGCTTTTAGAATATAACTCAGCCTTTTGGGACAGTGTTTGTTGGATTTCATATCTTTGATTGATGAAGGTTCTGTCTCTCTGGTGAGGGGACAGAAGCGTATTCTACATTCAAGGTCTTAATTTCCTTCACAAAGCTATCAATTCTATGTTCTCTCCATTTCTTTTTAAAGGTGGCATAAGAGATAATTTGGCCTCTGATTAATGCTTAAAAGGCTTCCCAAAATGAGGGAGCTGATGAAGCACTGGGGACATATTTTATTTTTCTGTTCTGGCTCCTGCTGGCTAGAGCTAATAAATGATGTATCAAACAGCAGCGAAGTATTTAATCTCACCATCAGAGGAGTGAAGTTCTGGAACAGCCTCCCGAGGGGAGCAGTGGGGACAAAAAAACAAACTGACTTCAAGACTGAGCTTGATAAATTTATGGAGGAGATGGTATGATGAGACTGCCTACAATGGCATGTAGCTGATCTGTGACTCCTAACAGCAAAAATCTCCAACGGTTGGTGATGGGACACTAGATGGGGAGAGCTCTGAATTACTACAGGGAATTCTTTTCCAAGTGTCTGGCTGGTGTTCTTGCCCACATGCTCAGGATCTAACTGATCATCATCATTTGGGGCCAGGAAAGAATTTCCCCCCCAAGTCAGATTGGCAGAGACGCTGTTTTTGTGCTGCCTTCTGGGGCCCGGATCACTTGCAGGTTTAAACTAGTGTAAATGGTGGATTCTCTGTAACTTCAAGTTTTTAAATCATGATTTGAGGACTTCCATAACTCATCCAGAGGTTATGGATCTATTACAGCAATGGGTGGGTGAGATTCTGTGGCCTGCAATGTGTGCAGGAGGTCAAACTGGATGATCATGATGGTCCCTTCTGCCCTTAAAGTGGGTATTTAATCTCCACATTTTAGTTGTGGGTGTATGCCCTTGAGTCTAAAAGATACATGTATAGGAGTATGGTCAAATGTAACAATAGTACTAATGCTACAATCAGAGGCAAAATTGATCAAGTCTGGACTATTTCTTAATGTCACAAGACTTGATTATGTTGAATGAGCTGCAGAAAAAAAGCCTGTAGTCTCTAGCTGTAGGATTACCCAGTCTCTGCACAGTCTGTAAACCTGAATCAGCTATATATGTATGAAGCACCTGATGAGTATTAGTGTTCTTATATGGAGATAGAGAAGATTTATCAAAGACCTGGTCTACAAGTTTAATGTCTCCAGCTTTACTAACAATATCCTGGGCCATGTAATTTATATTTATGAAAAAATTTGGGATCATCCTGGTTTGGTGCATAGAGATTGGCAAAGATGATTATAGAATTGCGAATTTCAGCCTTGAGGGCAGTAAATCTGCCTTCACTGTCAGACCTTGTGCTCAGAATATTAACATTCAACTTTGTATGTATTTAGTATGGCAATGCCTCTTGCTTTAGAATTAAAGCTACTAGAAACTGAGAGGCCTACCTAATCTCTATTCAGTTTACAAAGCTACAAATTCTGTCAGATCTGTCTCTTGGAGCATGGCAATGCCAACATTCTCTCTTTTAAGCATTGAGTATATTTTTTCCTTTTAAAGGATTATTAAAGCCCTTTATATTCTAGGATATATTTATTTAATTTATTTAATTATGGGAGACTTATTTAATTATGGGAGCCATCATTGTTAAAATATACCTGATAAAACATAGTCACTTTTTGAATAAATGAGAAATGGCACATTTTCCCAAGCAGCATACAGTTCTTGCATATCTAAGCAGCAAAAGTTATATAATCCAGTGGTGGGTGTTACTTCCCAGAACATATTCTATAGGAGTGGGAAGGAAATTCTCTGCATGGGAGGGTAGTAGAAGGGGGCAGAAAGGAATGAAATAAGTTAAAAAAAAAAAAAAAAAAAAAAAAAAAACCACCCTGGAAAAGATAGTGGTGTGAGAAATACATAGTAGTACCCTACAATCAGATAGAAGTATCTGTTTAAACTGTCCAAAATTACCCACTTGACACCCAGAGGGGCAGCAGTGAAACTTGGATATCCTCACATTCGCTGGGGCCCCAAACATTACAACTATAGTAATCACCTATTACTAATAGAACATTGATCCACTGGTCCATAAGGAAGCACCATCTAATAAAACCATGATATGTAATTACTAATCCAGTGATAGTTTTTACATTGATGCTCCTTTCCATGAATTAAGGCAATAGGAAGTACATTGATGATAGCCCTTGAACCCCAATCAGAGAGAGAAAAAAGAAAAGAAACTAACATATCAATATCAACCTAGCACTTATCAACTTGTTTAGAGCAGCCATATCAGAGCTCAGAGAGCAGTACATAAATTTCATATGGTTGGGTCATTCCCTAGATGTCTCCTCTTGTGAAGGAGGAGTTTGCAGATTTGTGAGGTATTTTTCTGCCTCTTAAGGAGAACTGAATGATGCTGTCGTCTTGCCATTCGTAAGATGGAGCATTGCCAGATATTTAATAAAATAGTTCAAGTCCATCGTCCTGGCCAGTTGTTTTGCTTGGTTAAAAGCTGACCTCATTGCAACCACATCATGGGCATAATCTTGAAAGAGTTGTATTTTAATTGCTGGTTCTCCCCATACTAGCGCTTTCTTTTCTCTGGATTTTTGCAATATAAGCTTCTTAGTAGTAAACTTCAGGAATTTCACAATCAGTGCTCTAGGCCGACTTCTTGGAGCTGGCTTGGGGACAAGGGCCCAGTGTGCCTGTTTTATATCAAAACAAAAATCTACCGGCAGATGCAATGTAATTAGCAATTTAGGGACAAATTCAGAGTGTTTACCTTTCTCTGTTCCTTCAGGGACATCCACAAACCTGATGTTACATTGTTGTTAGTGGTTTTCTAGATCAATTAGCTTGGTCTTAATAGTCTTGATATAATTACAGTTCTTCATAACCTGCAAATTGTTTTCTTTGAAGTCATATTCCACTTCACCTGTCCATCTGAATCTCTGTCATGGTGGTCTGTAGGGCGGAAACTGTAGATTTAATCTCAACAGTATTTGTAGCCACCTGTTGTGGGACAGTCATCAGCTGCACTCCATCAGGCTCAGGCACTATCTTGTTTGTAGAAGTTGGGGAGGCAGAACTTTGGGGTTTTTTGGTGCTTTTGGAATCAGAGGAAGATGTGAGCTACAGGGCATCTTGGGGGTTTCAGTAGTCTGGTGCAATATTTCTTGGGGTTAGATGTTGTGTTTTAGGGGACGTTTGGGGATTCCCTGTGGGCCTCTTTAGAGCTCAAGCAACATGCATCCACATTGGTCTCAGTGCCCTCTGGTGTCCCTAAATATTTCCTGTATCAGAGTTGGCCTCTCAATTTTCTTTGTTCACTTTTAAAACAAATGTGTATGAAGTGTAAATGTCAGAGCAGTTTTTAAGATATATGCATTATTTTAGTGAGTGACTAAGCTTGGTCAAAAATTTAAAATTTTAGCCTGTATATTTTGGGTAGTTAAATGTGGTTTTTTTTTTTTTAAAAAATACAGCCTCCTTTTTTTTGGCGGGGGGGAGGCTTTTTCGGAAACAGGCATAGATTGGATACAGGCCCAATTAGCTAAGCATTGTATAAACGTAAATTTAGAGCATTTTCTCATAATGTAAAAGTCAGTTTGTAAATAGAAACAATAGCTTAATCCTTATGACTATTCTCTCTTCTCCCTGCAGAGACATAACATACAGCATTTCCCTGGAAGCTGTGACGACACTTGTTGTCTTCCTTTCCTGCCAACTATTTCACAAGGAAATTCTGCGAGAGAGCGTCATTCATAAATACCTGATGCGTGGCCGATGGTACGTCACATTACAGTGCTGCATTCGACACAGAGAAAAGCAAATAGTTTTTCATGCTGTTGATAAACTTCTGTTCTGTGTTCATAGATTGTTGTACTTGTAGACAGTGTCAGGAGAGGAACATGTAATAACTTTTATTGCATTATGCTGCCACTTAAAAAAAAAAAAATCCAAAACATTGCCAAATGTTAGTGAAATGTTTCACATTTAAGGTTCCCCACACCCTGGTTTCAGTACAGCTTTATTTTGGATCCCGTTTGCCCTTATAACTTGATATGTATCCTTTATAAATTTTATTAATTACTTAAAACTTTTATTTTAAAAGAAATCATTTACTTTTATCTGTGGGTTTTTTCTATAGTATTCCTCTCTGTAGTACCTGAGTGCCTCAAAAATGCTCCTGAAATTATTCCCTGTCAGATAAGGAAGTATGAACCCTATTTGTATAGATGGGGAAAGTGAAAGAC
The DNA here is from genome assembly GCF_002925995.2 of Terrapene triunguis. Lineage (NCBI taxonomy): Eukaryota > Metazoa > Chordata > Testudines > Emydidae > Terrapene > Terrapene triunguis. The sequence continues at coordinate 9,167,846 of NW_020664420.1, read as the reverse complement.
AGAAGCTTAGTAGGCCCTGATCTTGTAAACACTGAATCATATACTTAACTTTACTTACATGAATAGTCCCATTGGCTTTGGAGAATTTAGGTAATTAATTCTGAATTGTTTTTAAACATATTGTGGTGGTTTCCCTTGCTTTAATTTATTTAGTTCCAACAACTCTCTTCTCTACCACTAAGAGTCACTGAGGTGAGGTCATGTGTTTCACTAATCAATGTAAATTGGTCCCAACTAGTTTCATAACTATAAATGTTGGAGAAAATACAGTCTATCTGTTTTATGTAGCCAAGATGCAGAGGAATAATGGAATAAGAACTGTATATTTCCTTTCACTGAATAAAAATGTTCTTCTTGGGGGCAAAATATGATGGAGCAAATTGAAGGGATACTATCAGTTTAAAAATCATACTGAAAACAAACGTAAGTCTGTAGGCCCCAGTCCTGCAAGCGATTCCATACAGTGCTCTGCTGAAGTCAGTGGTGCTCTGCAGGAGTCCACTTGTGCAGAGTTGCTTGTTACAGGATCACTACATTACTGATAACATCATAGATTATTAAAAGTGAAAGAATATTAAAAAAATCCCACTTTCCTGAGTGCTGTTTATGCTGTAGCTCTAAACTGTAAGAGAAACAAAAAATAAACACTGGCAATATTAGCTGTAGACCGTAATTCTCCTATAGGCCCGCTGTTGCTGCTTGCTCCTTTTTATATAGCTGATGGAGTGCTTGGTGCACATGTACAGCAATGGGCAAATCAGCATAAGTGTCGGGATGGATAAAAATCAATGAATTTTTAAATAACCCCCCCCCGATTTTTTAAAATTTAAATTAAATAGAGATTTATTAATTAAAAATAGATTTATTAAAATTAAATTTGAAACTGACAACATATGTTAAGAACTAAATTTATCATCTATTACAATCCTGGAAATTAAATACAAAAATATGAAGCAGTACATATTTGCTGCGAAGTTTCCAAGAGGGTCAAGCCGCTGAACTGGTGGAAATCACTGCCTAAGCATGGGGAACCGGAGTTTGCTAAGGTGCTAAATCAGCTTTTGAAAGCAGTAACCTCATCTGCAACTGCATAGAGAATATTTTCTTCATTTCAGGTTATTGAACTAGTTTATTCAAAGTTAATAAACCAAATGGGAGTTGAAATAGCAGGAAAGCTTGTTTTCCTCTTCCAATCTATGGAGAAAAACTAATGAGAGGACTAGTTCTACTAATTCTATAATCTTTAAGGATGTGGTGATCAGAAACAAACAGTTCAATTCACTAACTACAAATACTTCCTTGGGTTACAAAAATTAATTCTAAATGAAAAATATGTTTTCATAAACTTTTTTTTGTATGTATTCAATACATTTAAGGCAGTTTTATTTAATTAAAAATGTTTTTTGTGCATTTTCAAATTAATTTGATTTTCCATCCAAATAGAGCTTGACTCAAATCACAAGTAAAATATTAGTCAACTAGTAAAAAGTTAAGCTATATAATTGCTTAAATAAATGAGTATACAGTGTATCCTCCTGGTTAGCAAGAAACAACACTAAATTTAGTGTAACGATTCTATGTAGTTGCAAATCAAACATTTTAATGGTTATCAACCAGTGAGATTCAACTTGTCTTTGGGAAAATAACTAAAATCTATTCCTGGCTCTGTCTGCTATTCTCAACTATTCCAGTCTTTATCTATCTCAAATATTTCTACAGAACTCATTGCCTTAGCACTTAAATAATAATAATCTGCCATAATTTCTACTTCCTTGGCTTTATTTTTAAGTAGTGAATATTGGGAAACCACTCTGAAGATGCAAGGCTCTAAGAATTTTATGGCATTTATTTTTTTTCTCTTAAATCACTATACTACAGGAAAAATTATATTAAACATACTTATGTCTTATTTAACCTTAGGCAAGATACTTAATTTCATTGTGCCTCAGCTTCCCCCTCTGTAAAACTGGGATGTTTAGTGAATTAAGCCTCTGTGGATTAGGTAAAGTCTGCAGAGATCTCTAAGTTGCTTGGATGGAATGCACTGTAGAGGTGCTAAATATTCCAGTTCTGAGTTTTTATTCACATGGTTAATACCTGCCCTCTTGTGCAAATATATTTATATTAATCTCTCTTTTAAGTTCTAGTGCAGTTACCAATGTTGTTACTTAATGTACTTTGATAAATATTAGATTTTTTTCTTTTCAGTCTCCCATACACCAGCAGACTTGTGAAAACATTATTATATAACTTCATTAGACAAGAGAGAAGCCCTCCCCCAGGTTCCCATGTCTTCCAGCAGCAGACAGATGGAGGAGGATTGCTTTATGGTTTTGCATCTGGGGTGGCAAGTAGGTCTTACCTTTCCTCTAAACAGCTATCCAAATCTGTAGTTTGTGTAATAAGTTTTTTTTATACATGCAATTCATTTCCTTTTGCAGCGATAATACCTGTACCTGTGATTGTGGGGACTTAACCAGTAGCAGGGAGGAGTGAGCAGGAGCAGGAGCCAGCAGCAGAGAGGACTTTTTTTGCAGGTTTTAATAGGTTTGAGGACAGATCTGGAAAGTGGAGCCGGAACTGGGCAAAATTAGAAATAACTCAGAATCTCTGCCATTCTCAAGTATTCAAGTCATTATCAATCTCGAATATTTCTATAGAATCCATCGCCATAGCACTTTAATAATAATAACCTGCCATAATTTCTACCGCTTTGGCTTTAAGTAGTGAATATTGGGAAACCGCTCTGAAGATGTAAGGCTCTAAGAGTTATGGCAAAAAGAACAGGAGTACTTGTGGCACCTTGGAGACTAAGAAATTTATTTGAGCATAAGCTTTCGTGGGCTACAGCCCACTTCTTCGGATGCATAGAATGGAACATATATTGGGGAGATATATATATACACGTACAGAGAGCATGAAAAGGTGGGAGTTTCAAGAATCTATCTCCCCATGTAAGTATTCTCACACTTCTTATCAAACTGTCTGTACTGGGCTATCTTGATTATCACTTTAAAAGTTTTTTCTCTTACTTAATTGGCGTCTCAGAGTTGGTAAGACAACTCCCACCTTTTCATGCTCTCTGTATGTGCATATATATCTCCTCAATATATATTCCATTCTATGCATCCGAAGAAGTGGGCTGTAGCCCACGAAAGCTTACGCTCAAATAAATTTGTTAGTCTCTAAGGTGCCACAAGTACTCCTGTTCTTTTTGTGGATACAGACTAACACGGCTGCTACTCTGAAACCTGAGAGTTATGGCAGTTATTGTTTTCTCTTAAATTACTGTACTACAGGAAAAATTGCATTAAATATATTAAGTGTAATAACAAGGGAAAGCTTCTCCCAAGACATGATATGAATCATTCTTGTAAGCCATCCTTTTCTGGATGTCTGCTATAGTTTGAAGTAATTTTGTCTCTGCAACGATTGCAGATAAGTCTTAACTGCATCATTGCATGTGGTGGAAAGGTGGTCACATGCATTTTATTTTCATTTTCCTCTTGTTTAGAAGTGTATTGAAGAAAAATTAATTAGAAATAATTATGTCTGTACTTCTGCCAAATTACACATTGCAAGATATGTAAAATGGTGACCATAAACTGATTGACCCTTTAACACCTCTGATTGTTTTAATCTAGGATTATACATTTTTTTTTGGTTGAATAGGAAGCAACAAACTTACATAATTATCTATTTGTTGTACTTGCTTGATGGAGCTGGAGGGATAGTGGCCTAATCAGTTTTGCAACACTTTATCTGTGCCTCCACTATGGGCAGTATGTGGCACTGTAACCCATACTGTAAACCTAGAATACAGCGATTTAAAGGGGTTTTTCCGTCACTGTAACAGGTTTTTCCCTGAGCAACAGTAGCTAGGTTGACAGTAGCATTCTTCCCTCGACCTAGTCGAATCTACACTGATGGTTAGTTCAACATAGCTATTGCACTCAGGACTGTGGAGCTATGTTAACCTAAGTTTGAAGTGTGGACCAGACCTTATGCTCCAACATATCCAGATTCTAGAAGGTTGATAGTTAGTTACTTTCATCACAGGCACGGTATATAATCTGAGTACCATGTAGCGTGTTGTGGTTTGGTTTTCTGCTTAAAAACAGAGGTACTGTCTGCTGAGACAATACTAAAGGTCCTATGTCATCTTCCTAAGATGAGGGTTTTTCCTACTGTCCTTGATAACAGTTTTTCATCTGTTTTACTGTTGTGCTGAGTTCTGTCTTGTTGTTGCCAAGGAGAGGTTGTATTTCTGTATATGTGTGTTCAGTGTATAGTATGCAAAGTCCTTTGAGATGAGTAGTGCTACATAATGGGAAGAAGAGAATATATCTACTATGTTAAATAAACATTGTACATTCCTTTTTTTAAAAATCTGACCAGTTAAATGACTACTCCGTGCAAGTGTGTTGCTGCTGGAATGTAGACTTTCTGTTTTATTCTTTTGTGCAATCCATTCAGTGACTGCTTCTCTAAGGAGTATTAAAATTCAGACCCTGAGTGGTTTGCCAGGAAATACTTTACAGTCCAACTGGGACTGTGTATCTGGATCTCCTCATGGAGGTGGTAAAAGAGCATGTCTTTATAACACAGTGCATAGTGCTAAACATAGTGCTATTTACACATAAAGAGATATAGTCACACATCTTTATATCTGTTAGCCCATATTTCTTTCAAAATTTCAAATTCTGTTTACAGTTTTCTAATAGGGAAATATGCTGACATTGACAGTGTTTGAATTGTGCCCAGAATCTGTCATAAAGCAGTTGTTTCCCTTGCAATATAATTTGACACTTCTTTTTTAAATAACTGAACATTTATGTATACATATATTGTTTATAAAAATCATGTTATCCTGAGGGTTCTGACACCCAGTCCCTGTTCTACCCACCAATCCACTTTTCTTCCTCTTATTTCAGTCTTAGAAGGATATAGTGATAAGTACTTTAAAACTGTTTAAAAGGTGAGTTTCTGTATGGTTTGTGATCTTGTTTACAACATGGAAAACAACCTTTACTGTATATTTTCTTGATTCCTGCTGTTTCTCTCCATGTCTTCCTCCATAGTCCCAGGCTTTCCAATCATGCTCCAATATCTGCCCACTTCAAAGGGACATCAGCTACCATGGCCAAATTACCTACCCCTCCATACCCAGACCCCCCCCCGAACCTCACCCCCCACACCTCCACTCTGCCAAGCCCCACCCTCTCCTGCATCTGGACCCCCTGTGAGCCCCTCCCCCTGCACCCAGATGACCCGCCGCTGAGCCCCCCCTTGAATTTGCACCCCGATGTGTCCCCCCGCACCTGGACTTCCCCGACAAGCCTTCACCTTCCCCCCGCCCCCACTGAGCCCCAACTAGCTGCACCTGGACCCCACCCCACCAAGGCCCACTCTCCCAGCATCAATGTTCCCTCTAAGCTGCGCAGTCGTGCAAGAGTCAATCAAGTGCCACACACTTGATTAGTAGAACTGTGCACCGTGGTGATGTGTGTTCCGGTGCTCCTCCCCCTGCTGCCGCGCTGCTCCTGCCCTCTGCTTTGGAGCCCCTGGCCAGCTGCTCCCGGGACCCTCTTGCTTGCTGTGCAGGGAGGGGCAGCGGGGAAGGAGTACTGATGTCAGGGGTGGAAGTGAGGTGGGGGGAGGGGACACCATGTTCCCCATCTCCACAGAGCGGGAGAAGGGGGACAGGGCTTGGGACTTAGATGCAGCTGCTGTGGTCTGTACGAGCCTTCACTGGTGAGTGCCTCTCTGCTTAAAGAGACAGCGCACGGTCTCTCATACACTTCCCCAGCAGCCAGCACGTGCGCGCGCGCACGCACACACACACACACACACACACACACACACACACACACACACACAC